>NW_022589729.1:265517-403759 GCF_004348235.1 Phoca vitulina
CCTTTTTGATGGGGTCTTTGATTTTGGGATCAAGGTAATGCTGGCCTTATAAAACGAGTTTGGAAGTTTTCTTTCCATCTCTATTTTTTGGAACAGTTTCAGAAGAATAGGTATTAGTTCTTTAAATGTTTGGTAGAATTCCCCTGGGAAGCCACCTGGCCCTGGGCTCTTGTTTGTTGGGAGATTTTTGATTACTGCTTCAATTTCTTAGTGGTTATGGGTCTGTTCAGGTTTTCTGTTTCTTCCTGGTTCAGTTTTGGTAGGTTATACATCTCTAGGAATGCATCCATTTCTTCCAGATTATCTAATTTGCTGGCATATAGTTGCTCATAATATGTTCTTGTAATTGTTTGTATTTCTTTGGTGTTGGTTGTGATCTCTCCTCTTTCATTCATGATTTTATTTATTTGAGTCCTTTCTCTTTTCTTTTTGGTAAGTCTGGCCAGGGGTTTATCAATCTTATTAATTCTTTCAAAGAACCAGCTCCTAGTTTTGTTGATCTGTTCTACTGTTCTTTTGGTTTCTATTTCATTGATTTCTGCTCTGATCTTTATTATTTCTTTTCTCCTGCTGGGTTTAGGCTTTATTTGCTGTTCTTTCTCCAGCTCCTTTAGGTATAGGGTTAGGTTGTATATTTGAGACCTTTCTTGTTTCTTGAGAAAGGCTTGAATTGCTATATACTTTCCTCTTAGGACCGCCTTTGCAAGCATCCCAAAGATTTTGAACAGTTGTGTTTTCATTTTCATTTGTTTCCATGAATTTTTTAAATTCTTCTTTAATTTCCTGGTTGACCCATTCATTCCTTAGTAGGATGCTCTGTAGCCTCCATGTATTTGAGGTCTTTCTGTCTTTCCTCTTGTGATTGAGTTCTAGTTTCAAAGCATTGTAGTCCGAAAATATGCAGGGAATGATCCCAATCTTTTGGTACCGGTTGAGACCTGATTTTGACCTAGGATAGATCTATTCTGGAAAATGTTCCATGGGCACTAGAGAAGAATGTGCATTCTGTTCTTTGGGATGGAATGTTCTGAATATATCTGTGAACATATCATATCTTCTTTATCCATTCATCTGTTGATGGACATCTCGGCTCTTTCCATAGTTTGGCTGTTGTGGACATTGCTGCTATAAACATTGAATTTTTAAAGGATGTCTCTAACTGCTGCTGCACAGAGTAGACTTTGAAGGGAACATGAGTGGAAGTAGGGAAACCAGTTAAGAAGCCCTTTTGGTAGGCTAGTGAGAGATCATTGCCGCCCTTACTAGTATGGTAGATGTGAAGGTGGGGGAAAGTATTCGAATTCCAAATATATCTTGAAAGTAGAGCTGTTGGAAATTACTGATAAAAATAGAAGGTATCAATGATAATTTCTGTGCCTTAGCTACTGGAGGAATGGTGATGCTATTTACTGAGACTGAGACTAGGGAAGGAAGAGTTGGAGGCACGAATCAAGAGATTTAAATAGAAGAAAAAAGATTTAAATATCTCAAGTTCAGTATGACTACAACAGTCAGGGAGAGAGTCAAGTGGACAGTTATCCAGCTTTGGTGTTTAGGGGAGAGGTCAAGACTGGAAGTTTAGTCTGGGATGATATCAGCTCGAGAGAAGGTAAAAAGGAAAGAGGTATGGAACTGAGCCCTGGGCCAACTCTAACATTAGAGGATGAAAGAGAAGGAAGAATAAGCACTTGAGAAGGAAGAGGAGTGGTTGGCCCATAGGATAGGAAAAAATGTAGGATAATAGTGTCCCAAAACCCAAAGAAAGTTGTATAAGAAGGGGATGTGATTAACTGTTAACTAAAGCTAAAAGATAATGATTAAGATGAGGACTGAGAAATTTACCATTGGATTTGATTATTAGAACTTGTTAGTGACCTTGATGAATATTTCATTGGAATGGCAATGACAGAGCTTGACTGATGTGGATTTCAGAAAGTACTAATAAATGAAGAAGTAGAGAAAATTATTTTAGGATGATCCCCATTAATAGGAGCAGGGAAATGGAGTGGCTGTAAGAATTAAAGAGGAGGTTTTATTTTTAGATGGGATATATTTCACCAGGTTTGCATGTTTATATGCTAATGGAAACACCTTAGATATTTGATTATTTGGAAACTAATTGGAAGCAGTATGTGATATGTTCACAAGTACACTAAAAGGATATTGAGAAACATGGACTTCTAACCGTTATGGGGCTGTTTTCATCAATAAAATAATGAGGGTTAGTCTAGATGAGCTCAAGCTTTGAGATTCTATGAATATCCAGTGTGGGCCTCTCTGATACGTTTTGTTCGTGTATTATGGCAGTTCCGTTGGTTGTTAGTACCCCTGGAGGCTACAGGCAGTTATTACCAGTGTCACAGTTACCTCAGAAGCCCAAACACAGCTGCTTACTGGCATCGGAATGCAGTGTCTAGTACCACAAAAACTCCCGTCTGCCGAAGACTACACATCGCTGCCACTGGGTGGAGGAAAAATGGACTCTGTCTCTCTTTGCCTTTCCGAACCTGGTGCAATCATATCTTATTGGCAGTACCTAAATTATATCAACCCTGATGGCCAAAAACTTTGGGTAATATAGTTTTCAGGCTTCCGTCCCTTGCCATACAGGGGGAAGAGCAAGAAGGGGGCAGGTAATTGCCAGTGAATAATTCCACAGAGGAGGTATAATGGACTTTATGAAGAATTAGATGAAAATTCTTGGCCTAAATGAGTTTTTTGCCTTATCTTTTGATAAACTTTTTCATGTTATTTTTTTCCTTTCCATTAGGTAAATGAATAGTTTATTTACTATGTAAGGGGTGTTTGGTGTTCTTTAATCTTTAAGGAATTTTAATGCAAAGAAGATAATCTTGTTTTAATGTCACAGCCTTTGGACATGAGGTGATATGTAGTTTAAACTGAAGTATTATCTTTTTCTCTGCCATCTTGGGTGCATATTTTTCTGTAATGAACTTAGGTAATGGTCAGAAATGTGGGGCTCTTAGCTATTACAGAAAAAGGAATGAGAAGGATGAATCTGTATTTGTAAAGGGTAAAAGAAGTTCTTGGTCAGAAGGAGAAGGATCATTCTGCTTATGCTGTTGTCAATACGAAAACATATAAAGAATTCGTGGATTCTCTTTCTTAGCATAGAGCATTGTAACTGCTCTGCTTAGTCTTCTTTCCTCATTTCAACCCTCTTTTTTCCTCACAGCCACTCCTTTCAGATGCTTAAGAGGATCCAATAGTCTAGTTAAAGATATGCAGTAAATTTGATGAATTGCCATTTCTTTGAAATTTCTGTGATCTCTTAGCATTATGTCCTTGATTTTGTTCATCCCATTTCATAATTCTACCCTCTTTCTAGATTGCGAGTCTAGAAAAGGTAAAGGGGAACATTCCTGAAAATACCTTTCAAAATGAAGGCAAAATCAAGACATTTTCAGACGGATAAAAACTGAGATAATTTTCTTCTGGAAGATCTGCTCTCTAAGAAATGCTAAAAATTTTTTAGAGTAAGGGAAATGATAGCAGATACAACTCCAGATTAGCAGGAAGGAAGAGCACCAGAATGGGCAAATATCTGGTAAAAATAAATGGTCTTTTTATAAAAAGTATCTTTATTTTATAAGTGTATGTGTATATAAATGTCTTTAAAAGATTATTTATTTTTTATTTTTTTTTTTTTTTAAGATTTTATTTATTTGCAAGAGAGAGAATGAGAGACAGAGCGTGAGAGGGAGGAGGGTCAGAGGGAGAAGCAGACTCCCTGCTGAGCAGGGAGCCTGATGTGGGACTCGATCCCGGGACTCCAGGATCATGACCTGAGCTGAAGGCAGTCACTTAACCAACTGAGCCACCCAGGCGCCCTTAAAAGATTATTTTTTTAATCAAAACGTGTTAACAGTTTGTTATGGGTTTATAGCTTTATGTAGAAGTAAAATATAAGACATAAGAACACAAGAGGTAAATGGAATTATAAAGTTATATTGTTCAAATAATATTTAAAGGTAGGCTGTGGTAACTTACAGATAATCTCTATAACAAACACTAAAAACTAGCACAAAGAAGTAAAGCTAAAAAAGCAATACAGGAAATAAAAGTGGAATACTGAAAAATAAGTATTTTAACCAAAAGAAAGCAGGAAAAGAATAAAGAAGAAATAGGATAAATAGAAAATATATACCAAGATAGTGGATTTAAACCCAGCTGTACTAGTAATTACATTTAATGGGCTAAATACATCAGGTAAAAGGGAGAGATTGTCAAACCAGATTTTTTTTTTTAAGATTTTATTTATTTATTCATTTGACCCAGAGAGCACAAGCAGGGGGAGCAGCAGAGGGAGAGGGAGAAGCAGACTCCCCACTGAGCAGGGAGCCCGATGCGGGACTCGATCCCAGGACCCTGAGATCAGGACCTGAGCCAAAGGCAGTCGCTTAACTGACTGAGCCACCCAGGCGTTCCTCAAACTAGATTTTTTAAAAGGGAAGACCCAACTATATGCTGTTTACAGGAAGTAACATTTGATTGATTGATTGATTTGAGAGAGAGAGAGTGTGCACACAAGCAGGGGGAGGGGCAGAGGGAGAGAATCTCAGGCAGACTCCCTGCCAAGTGTGGAGCCCCAACACTGGGCTCCATCTCCCAACCCTGAGATCATGACCTGAGCCAAAATCAGGAGTCAGACACTCAACCGACTGAGCCACCCAGGCACCCCCATTGGTGAGATCTCTTTAATGACGGCTTAGTTCATAGGTATATTTTGGCATGAAGATCTTTGTGTTTAATTCAGTAAACAATAGGATCTAGTTTCATTATGGACCTTTCACCCTTTAGGAACTTTTCATCGGGAAAATAATTATTTTAGACAAATACAAGTTGTTATATGTTCAATAATATTTGTATGACTTGGTCATAAAACTTGTGGTAATTGGACTAAGCTTTTGGGCTGTATTTTTAAACTTTATGAGAAATGCCTTGATGTTTTAATCTCCTTGAGACACATCTCTCAGCCCAGAGTGTAACTAGAGTTCTAATCTCTATGTTGGTGTTTAGTTATGTGAACCTAAAATGTCAGAATATTCATGAAAAAAAAGTATATGAATATTTTAATGAGAGTTTAGTAAATGTAAATGTAGAGTGAGTCAGTATAGAAAGATCTTCATATAATTTTATTATATGGCATTAAATTTTTTTTTTCTTCCAGGGTGCTCTGGAACAAGGTTCCAATTCTCAGCTCATGGCTGTCCAATACACAGAAACCACTAGTATCAGGTAAGAAAGTGTGGAAGTTCTTGGCCACAGAATTTTAAATACCTAGTATTTTAGTAAAGTTGAAAAGCATATTTCCCTTTTACCTTAAACTTGTTCTCATCGGAGACTTTACTGTTAGTTCACATAACATACTCCTTCTGAGCAGTCAGAGTAAATCCAGATAATCTCAAAACGTTAACTCTCAAATTCCTTAAATACAGATTTAGTTAGAATGCTGTTCAGTCATAATTTTGCTGTACAATTTAAATACACATAACCCTTGTCCTCGATTTGCATCTATTTCATGAGCCAAGGGGAAGAGAATGTTATTTGAATGTCTCCTCTGTGCCAGGTGTCCTGCTGAGTGCTTTACATGCATTTTATTCTTTAAATCTGTATAATAACTTAAAGTGTAGGTATCACAGTCCCTATTTTATATAGAGAAAAACTGGGCAAGTCACTTATTTTTTCTAAGCCAGAGTCATAGAACCAGTAAGTGGCAGAATCACCATTCAGATCTATTTGACTTAAAATGCATTTTTCGCCACACTGATGCTACTTAAGATTTTGAAGGATTCTGGAAGGAGTGCTGTGCCTAAGGTTGAAATGTATGGACCAGACATACCTAACTAAAAGGAACGGTATCATGGGAGGCGATGTAGTGTCATGGTTTAAGATGCTAGCTTTTGAGTTGGCAGAGTACAGATCATTCCTGCCACTTACTTGCTCTGTGGATTCAAGCAGGTCACTTAAAGTTTCCCCATCTACAAAACTTTGGCCACACAGCATTGATGATTAAATTGCATACTTTATTTAAAGCACTTTACATGGTACTTGGCATGTTCAAAAGCCAGTAATGACGATGATGTGATATACTGATGACAGTATCACTGAAGTGGAAGTAAAGAGGGGCACCTGGGTGGCTCAGTCCATTAAGCGTCTGCCTTCAGCTCAGGTCATGATCCCAGGCTCCTGGGATTGAGCCCCGCATCGGGCTCCCTGCTCAGAGGGGAGTCTGCTTTTCCCTCTCCCTCTGCCCGCCCCCCCCCCATACTCGTGCTCTGTCTCTCGCTTTCTTTCTCTCAAATAAATAAATAAAATCTTAAAAAAAAAATAAAGTGGAAGTAAAGAGTCTCAGATTCTGTACCTCTACCATAGACTTAAAGAGTTCACAATTTATTTAATAATAATTTCACATTTACTGAGCACCAGCTGTGTGTGAGACAGTGTACCAGGCCCCGAGAATACAGACCTAGGATAAGTTGAAAGCTGTTCATTATCCTATTACTGAGAATTACTATTAAATGGCAGTGAGCAGCATGTCAGCAATCATGAATGTTTAAAATCCTGAAATACTATATTATCTTGTAGAAATAGATAATTCAAATATATATAGTAACTAATAATTCTCTAGTGATCAGAATATTTCATTCATTTACTATATGCATATTTAAAATATTTTCCTTTTTTAAATGGAATTTTTTTTTTTGAGAGAGAGTATGTGTGATTGGGGGGGTGGGGAGAGGGAGAAAGAGAATTTCAAGCAGGCTCCATGCTCAGCATGGAGCCCAACGTGGGGCTTGATCTCACAACCCTGAGATCATGACTTAAGCTGAAATCAAGAGTGGTACGCTTAACCGACTGAGCCACCCAGGTGCCCTGCCTCCCACTTTCTAAAGTAAGCTCCGCGTCCAGCGTGGAGCCCAGTGTGGGGCTTGAACTCACGACCCTGAGATCAAGACCTGAGCTGAGATCAAGAGCCGGACACTTAACCAACAAAGCCACCCAGGCACCCAAATATTCATTTTTTGATGCATCATTATGATGGCATATTATTTCTTTACTAGTTATAAATGTTTTTAATCTGCATCTTCCTCTCAAGTTTGTTGTGAACCTAAAATTGCTTTTAAAAAGTCTTTAAAAAAATATTTAAAATGAATTACTCATGTATTCTGTAACTGTGAATCTGCCTTCTCACTAAAATGTACCTCTGCCCCAAAATCAATACTCAAGATGTTTTCATAGTCATTCATGAGTGTGCATAGATGGTCCCGGGTGAGGCTTAATTAAGAAGGCAACACTCTGCCTCCCTGTTTCAGCTCTCATACTGTAAACAAGTTTCTTTTTGAGGTCTATTAAGTGCCATATTTTTCACATTTTTCTGCTTTTTGTTGGTGATTTCACTGTTTAAAATGGCCCTGTAGCGTAGTACTAAAGGACTACCTATTGTTCAAGAAGGCTGTGTTGTGCTATATGGGGAAAATCTACATATTAGATAAGCTTCATTCAGGCATTAAGTTATAGTGCAGTTGACTGTGGGTTCAATGGTAATGAGTAAACTGTATATGTCAAAGGAGGTATCTTTATTTTTTTTTTTTTTTAAAGATTTTATTTATTTATCTGAGAGAGAGAATGGGAGACAGAGAGCATGAGAGGGGAAGGGTCAGAGGGAGAAGCAGACCCCCCGCTGAGCAGGGAGCCTGATGTGGGACTCGATCCCGGGACTCCAGAATCATGACCTGAGCCGAAGGCAGTTGCTTAACCAACTGAGCCACCCAGGCGCCCAAAGGAGGTATCTTTAAACAGAAACATAAAACAAAGTTATATATTGATCAGTTGACAAAAATGTTGTAACTAGGGGCTTGTAGGAACCTAACCCTATATTTCCCTTAGAATGTTTCAGTATTTACTAATTCAGTGTTCACACTGACTTTATAGAACATAACTACCATGAATAATAAGAATTGATTGTGTATTCAGGGGTGCCTGTGGCTCAGTCAGTTAAATATCCAACTCTTGACCTCGGCTCAGGCCTTGATCTCAGGGTCATGAGTTCAAGCCCCACGTTGGCCTCCACCCTGGGCATGGAGCCTACTTAAAAAAAAAAAAAAGAATTGATTGTATATTCAAAATAATATGGTTAGAAATGGCCTCACAGTGAGCAAGTGGAATTATTTCAAAGAAAATTCTTATGACTCATTTATAATTTTCCTTTTAGATCAGTCTTTTTTTCCTCTTAAAGTTTGATTGAAAACATAGAAGAACATATAAGAAAGAAAACATAGGTTGTCTTTTTGGAGAAAAATGAAACATTATTTCTTTAACTCTCCTTTAACTTTTAGGTATTAGCTTATTGTGCTAAATAGTAAAAGACTGAAAATATTAAAAACTATATTAATATCATTTGAGTATATCTTTTGGGTACACGATGTGGTTGAGGTCCTATAATTTTAGTTAAAATTTTATGAAGGCGCTGACATGGTACTTTTTTATGTATTTTTTTAAATTTAAGATTTATTTATTTGAGAGAGCGAGAGAGAGAGCACAAACAGGGGGAAGGGGTAAAGGGAGAGGGAGAAGCAGACTCCCCGCTGAGCAGGGAGCCCAACATGGGGCTCGATCCCAGGACTCCGGGATCATGACCTGAGCCGAAGGCAGATGCTTAACCACCTGAGCCACCCAGGCACCCTGACATGGTACTTTTAATATCTATGGCCAACACTTGTTGAGTGACTCCTAGGAAATAGGAGACCCATGCTTGGTACTTCACATATATAACATCTCTGACCCCAGTAACAATCCTGCAGGTTTATATGGTTATCCTCATTTTATGGATGAGGCAGTTGAGGTTGCTCAGAGGTTGAGTTGCCCAAGAATACCCACTTGAGGAGTGGAGGAGAAATTCAAAGCCAGGTCTGTTTATTTTCAAATCCTAAATTCTTCCCACCTTTCACACAGCGTTATAGGCAAGCATGCCTCACAGATTTGATGGAGTAGTAAAAAAGAAGTTTCCCTCAGACTTAATTTCTGTCACCAGAAAATTTAAAATCATGCCAACCAATGCAGCAATCTGTTTTTTGATACTTTTATTTTTACATGCTTTGCAGTGCACTTGAGTGGTACATTTTAGAGCTTTCCATTCAGAAAAGAGAGTTTTAGCTATTTAGTGAATTGGATCTTACAATTATCCTGACCTTGAGCTTTTCAAAATGTTGTTATTATAAAAATTATTGCCAAATGCTGCTAATATTTTGTGGGAGAGAAATTCTTATAATTCAGACATAGCCTTAGAATGGGGAGTATTTTTGAGAGGATATGAAATTTGCTAGTTTAAGAACACTGCCCTTTTCTTCCTTCAGCAGGAACTCGGGGAGTGAGCTGCAAGTGTATTACGCATCACCCAGAAGTTATCAAGACTTCTTTGAGGCCATCCGTAGAAGGGGAGACACGTTCTATGTTGTGTCATTTCGAAGGGTAAGTTCACTTTGAAAGAATAAAGAAAGTATTTTTGAGTACCTGCTGTGTACAGGGCACTGGGCTGACTACTGTGGGAGGGAAGGAGATGTGAGGTAGGAGGCCGTGTAGATACGTTATGTGAGTGGAACCTGGAATACATGCTTGTTTCTGAGCTGTTGAGCATTGTGAAGACGAACATAGAATTGGTGTCAGGCAATGAGTTTATATTGAGAAAATAGAAACAGCTTACTGATTTTGATTCTTTGTCATTCCTATATCTATACTGTTTGTTTTTAACAAAAGAAGTAAAAACATGAAAATTTTTTAGGCTTTGTGGTGTTAGTCCCGTCTGGTTATTGAGAAATAGACTTCCCAGATGTGGGATTAAGGTGAATCATGGACTGATTAATATGTTAATGTGAAATGTTTGGATTTATGTTCCTAAGACTTCCTATTCTTCTTTTCTCTCTCCTTCATCAGACATTTACTCCAGTTGGTGAAGCATGTGTTAGTTTATGCAAAAGGAAATGTTTGTATGAGTACTTTTGAACGTTACAAATGCTAGATTAAATGGAAACAAGATGCAGAGCTATTTGCATTCCATCTACTTTTCCTATAAAATGAAAATATATTTTTCATAGAGTTGCCATGTGAATGTCTCTGTTAGAGCGCTGTGTATTAAACCAGGAACACATGAATGAGTTAGAATTCCTCGGAGGTTTGTATCCTAGGCTTTTCTTTTTTTTTTTTTTTTTTTAAGAATGTAGAGGGGGCCCTGTTAGAAATAAGCACATGCTAATTGTAAACAATTCATTCTCTGATTATTGTCACCATTCACTATCTGAAATTCTCAGTTAACTCAGTTCTTTTCCTAACATATATATACATCTAGTAGCTCAGAATATTAGGATCAGGGAACTTTGACAGTTGAAGATTAGAGAAATCAAACATGTCATATATTTTTAGCTGTTAACCAAATACACTTGGAGATTTGGAATACTTTTGCAGTGCCATCTCATGATTTCTGCCTTTTCACAAGATTCCTCGTGCTCAGCTTATTCTCTCAGACATAATTGGTATATTTCCATACTGAGCCAGCCTTGAAGTTCATTTCCAGCAGCAAGGGGGCAGCTGAGAACAGGGTTTCAGCAAGGCTCCAGCTGTATTGGCTGCTGAGAACTAAGTGTTTGCCTTGTGTCGATGGTCATGTTAAAAGTGGAAAGAAAAAACCAGTGTATGTTTATGGAAGCTACCAGAGAAAAGTGTTTTTAACACTCAAATAGCTGAATACTTTTTCTCAGGTTCCAGATAATTTCTCTATTATTTTCCCAAAACAGTATATATAGTACATACTAGAAGTATCAGTGGTCATGCCATGGGTTGAAGCTCTAGTTAGTAATGTTTTTCTAGGGAAGAGAACAATAATCCTAGCTTTAAAGGGATTATATATACAAAGGAAGATGAATGGTATTTTTATTTTAAATATATACATTATATTTCTTGTGTTTGTAAAAAGCTCTTTCTCTTCAGTTTACTGTAAAAAGTGCTGTTGGAAAATTACTGATTTCTCCCCACTGCCCCAACTTTTTGATGTTCTAGAAGAAACAGTCTTATGTTGTGGAAAACTGTTAGGACTATCTGGCACATTCTGTTTGGATTTTTTATTTCCTAATTACTGATTTATCACATCTTGGTGTTTTATATCAAGGAAAAGTGAGGATGAACCTGAACTTCATTAGGTAACAATAGTTAGAGACAACATCCTGTTTCATTTTTTCTTGTTTTAACAGCAGGGCTAAGGAAGTTAATTTTATCATGATGACTGTAAACTGTGTCATGGGACAGGAATTTGGTTCTTAAATGCTGGATTGTTTTTTTTGTTCTTGGTAAAATGAAAATGAAAGAAGTAATGACCTCATGCTTGGTTTTCACTTCCATTTTTCAATATAAAATATTCTTCTTCTAACATTTTCATTAAAAAGATGAGGGGCATCATTTCTTGTGCAGAAGGATACAGGCTTTTTCTCCCACTTTGGTTCTTAATTTCATTGACAGAAATTACTATAATTGATACCATATGATTGCATTGGAATTTAAGAAGTACAGAGGTTCTAAAGCCCCTAAGGTTCGTCTTAGTATAAACCAGACATAACAGAGCCAGTAAGCAAGCTGTATTGCTTTATTTTATAAGTGGATATGTATTTAATAAAATATTTTAATATCTAAAAAAGTAGAAGTAGCCATTGACTGTTTAGTATACCATTATTTAATAAACTTTCTCTGTCCCAGACTTCTACCTCCTCACACCCCACGTTCCCGCACTCTTTAATCACATTACAGTTGAGCTGCTGAAATAATTTTCTCCAAGACTCACTCTTGGATAACTACCGACTTCCTGTTACAGGCCAGCAGGAAAGAATGCTTACGATCCCAGTAATCCTGTCGGAGGGTCAAACCTTTTCCTGTTCTTTTGACTTTGCTTTAAGTTTTTGCCTCCAACACTGCAACTCCCTCTACTCCCTTTATTTAGTTCCAGGTGTTCATAACTTATTTTCTTAGAGGTATTTTGTCTTTTTCTCCTTTCTTTGACTTGTTTTACTATGATTTGGAGCCTGGGTGGTGGAAAATAACGTTTTCTCAAACTTCTAAGTCACTTTGAATGTGGTATAACTGATACATTAATAAGAAAAAATCCAATTAAGTTTAATGTTTTTTTTTTTCTCAGTGCTTTCATATGATAGTCTGTTTAGGGAGGGAGGGGGTAAATTAAAGAATATAATAAAATGAATTCAAAAGCATGGGACAGAAACAAATACTCAAGAAGGCTTTTGGAAGGTAGGACAAGAAAGTGCTTCCAAAGAGGGGAGGAAAGATAACATTGAGGAAAAAAGGCAGGAAAATGATATTTACCTTGTCTGTAATTCCACTAAACATTGAAATATTATTCTAGATGCCACTCTCTTGTCTTCTAATAACTAGAGAAAGGAATTTTTATCTTTCTGGGGGCAGTTTCCCATTAAGAACAGGCTCTCTTTGATTCACGTGGCTGTGAATGTCAGTTCACCATATCTTCATTCTTGTTTGAGATGTCCTTTTCCATTGAGATGGAAGCCTAGTTTTTGGAACATGATGTATTTCTTCTATATTTTCTGTTTTCAGTACGTGTCCCTCAACTCAAAGTCAGACACTTAACATTGTCTTTTCATCTGTTTCAGATACATACATAATGTAACACACATAAGGAAAACCTGAGCTCTGGCTATATGCCTGCCCAAGAGATGTTTCTCTCCCCCTCTTCCTGAGTACTTTATGCATTCAAGATATAATACCATGCTCTTTTTGAGTATTTTATGTATTCTTCGATAATAGTACCATATTTGGGTATTTTACCCCTTGGTCTCTTATAAAAAACTTATTAGCAGTATCATATATGTGGCATGGATTCTTAGGGTAACCTTAAATAATAGGGTCTTATTGTAAGATACATGGGAATTGAAGAAGCATAGGAAACTGGCTCAGCAGCCAAGTAGTCCCTCTGTGCTTGTCCTTCCTAGACTGGAATGTATGCTAGGCCTCACAGAGATTGCAGTAGTGGCTCGCTGTCATTCCCGATCCCACGGCAGCTCCAGTGATTCTATGTTAGTCTTTTTCACACATCGCTCATTCAGACTTCCCAAATAGAGGATCTGATTGTGTGTATGTGTGTGTGTGTGTGCGCACGTGCGTATGTATGTATGTGTATATATATCATCTCTTACGTAGAATCTTACATAGCTAGCCTGGCTCATGATTCATGGTCCATTCATTTGTGACCAGGGAAATAGAGTTGATTTCAAATGTATTCTCTTGCTTTGTAAGCCAGCAACTTTATGCAGAAGGAACAGCCTGGGGCCACTCTTCTGAAAAAATGATTGTGATGGGCCTTTAGAGCTTCATAAACTGTTTATTACACTCTACAACCTGGCTTTAAAAAAAAAAAAAAATTCTTATATTGGTCCCTAATTGTTTGATCTAAAAGGCTTATCTCCTTGTCTATATCCTAACCCTCTTAAAGGCAGGAAGTGTCATAGCTTTTTTATTACCACCCCTGACACTCAGCACAATGCCAGCCACTCGGTGTTTATTAAACAGAACAATTTTAGGTAATGGTTCACTAAGAGAAATCACAGTGATGGAAGTTTGTTGCTTTTCAAAATCATTTAAAGGGTATTTTTGCATCTGCTTTGCCTAAAGAACTGTGAATCTACTTTACCAATCCAAGGAATAGCATAAGCAGTGTGAATTTTAACAGAAAATTTAGAGATGACCTTTCTCCACTTATGGTTGCACTAGCCAGAGATGCATCAGCTTTGTTCTAGTCTCTGAATCTAAGCTTTAGAGCTGAAGAAATCATCTGGCTGAAAGTTTGACTATGAAATGTTTAACAGTCACTAGGTAGAACTTTGCGGTGCTTACATCCTCATTTTTTAATGTTTGGCAGAAACATTTTGGAGGAGAATATTGTTAGACATCATTGCTTTCTTTTTTTGGAGAAGAGATGGTGTCTAGTACCTGTAGATCCCAGCATCAAGAGCCAGAAACCTGAAACCTTGGACAAAGTACAGAAAAGGCTCTAATTACTGCAGGAAGGTTGACTTGTGATGTTTTTGGTTCAAAATGTTTGCCAAAGATTGATTCCCATGGAGGGCCATAAAAAAGAATTTCACAGAATAACTATGATATTTTCTAAATGTAATGCCTGGATTAACACCTAATATATGTTTAGAAGAATGGCATGGGATTTTTTTGATGCATATTATTTATTTCTTGGGATTACTGCTTAGTGTATATATACAAAATCGTCAGAGGCAAGAGGAATTTCCTTAGTAATCCACGGATAGTAGTCACTTTATAAAGTCTACTTCAAAAGGATACAGCTCCTTTTGTTGTGGGACCTCACAACTGAAGCATACACATCAATCTTGGAGTTTGGCCATTTTCTTATCTCCACTTTCATTGTCTTTTAGCCAAATTCTTTCTCTAGATGGAAAAAAAAAATGTGAATAAATGAGTTTGGAAAGATACTTGCATTAAAAAAAGTCTTATCTCAGAAAAGAGACTTTAAAAAAAAAACTTTTAGCAGGCCTTTTTTTTTCCTCTTTTAAAGATTTTATTTATTTATTTGACAGAGATAGAGAGAGAGCACAAGTAGGCAGAGTGGCAGGCAGAGGCAGAGGGAGAAGGAGAAGCAGGCTCTCCACCGAGCAGGGAGCCCGATGTGGGGCTCGATCCCAGGACCCTGGGATCATGACCTGAGCCGAAGGCAGCCGCTTAACCGACTGAGCCACCCAAGTGCCCCTTAGCAGGCCTTTTTCTAATGTTTTTAACTTACTTTGAAATATATCTCACTCAGGCTTGAAACACATTATAAAAAATAGAGCAGATTGTCTGAGTATCCACTTAATGATTAAATCAGTAACGCTCTCTTTCTCCATTTTCTCTTTCATTTCATTTATACACAAATGCTGACTCCTTCAGTGTATACGACCATTAACGGTTTACAAATCTCTTTCCCGTGCATAGTCTTGTTAGTTCCATACATATAATTAAGTACTCCTAGTACTGTTTTTTTTTTTTTTAAAGATCTTATTTATTTATTAGAGAGAGAGAGCAGGGGTGAGGGAGAAGGAGAAGCAGACTCCCCGCTGAGCAGGGAGCCCCAGTGCAGGGCTCGGTCCCAGGACCCCAGGATCATGACCTGAGCTGAAGGCAGACGCTTAACTGACTGAGCCACCCAGGTATCCCTCCTAGTCTTGTTTTACAGGTGAAAAAAATTGAAGCAAAGAAAGGTTAAGTGGCTTATCCAAGGACAAAAGAAGTGTAAGCAGTAGAGCTAGGGCAATAATTGAGGTGTTCTAATTTAATACAGTGATTCTTTTCTTTATGTTCTAGTGCTATATTTTAGATATATTGCAGAATATGTAAATAGCATAATTATTACTCTATTCCTCTAAAGCCAGTCATGTTTCTTTGCCAAATCTGCTGAGCAGTTTTGCTGGAGTTACTGAATAACAATTCACATTTTTTGTTTATTACCTGATTATAGATGAAGTACTTTATTAGGTTACACTTTCATGATACTAGAGAAGAACCTGGGGCTCCTGGGTGGCTCAGTCATTAAGCGTCTGCCTTCGGCTCAGGTCATGATCCCAGGGTCCTGGGATCGAGCCCCACATCGGGCTCCCTGCTCGGCAGGAAACTTGCTTCTCCAACTCTCCCACTCCCCCTGCTTGTGTTCCCTCTCTCGCTGTGTCTCTCTCTGTCAAATAAATAAATAAAATCTTAAAAAAAAAAATACTAGAGAAGAACCTGATGGTCTGCAAGATTTCAATCAAGGAATAGAATATAAATAGGCTTTGAAAGTTTTGGTTTCTTTTTAAAACAATCTGGGGGGGGGGAATCTTTGTGTGTATTAGCCAAAATAGACACCCTTATAATGATTGGTACCCTAGAATGTCTCATAGAGAAGAGTGGTTTTTGTGCATGTATAAGTGCATTTTGTTATGGATTCTGTATCTGGCTTGCCAGATCCTCGAGATCAGAAACTTTTGATCTCAAGCTCCTTGTTAAATATGAGTTACTGTTGTGTGGTTTTAGGGGATTTAGTCATTTGTTCCTTGGCTCTATAGCAGATTGCTAGCTAACATAAACATTTCTATTATTTAGACTTTTCCATGCAAACTCTAAAGCAATTTGTTTTACGTTTGAAAAATGATTATTCAGTAGTCTCTGTAACTAGACTTGCATATAGAATAGCCCTGGACACAGAGAACTTCTAATTCACAAAAAATTTAAAGTCTTCAGAATTCTCAGGATGGTGGACAGATCCATCTGAGTCAGGATGATTTTCCAGCTGTTCACTATTTGTGTGCTCTGTTTAGCAGTCTTTATTTTATAATGTGTTTTTCATGTGCACTCTTTAATCTCCCTTTTCAGGTTGCATGCTTTTTCTGGGCAGGGATAAAGTCTCTTTATTCTGCTTTGTCTTTCTACAAGGTCTGCTGCAACCCAGTCTACTGTGCCGAGCAAGTCCTAAGTAAATGTTGGCTGCTCAATCCACTGCTGATGTGTGCCCTTTAACCTTATTTTTTATATCCTACTGTTCAAAAAATTACTAGAGGTGGAGTTTACAGAAACAAAGGAAGAAATTTTTCTCAATGAATGTTTAAAATTACTTTTGTAATTCAAATAACAATGAAAATTTTGAAAACACACAGTCTACTTTGATGTGGTTGGAGTCTTAACTATAGAATAAAGTCATTTCTGAAAGACCAAAGTTACCCTGAAGAAAGGTGGGATTTAGGAATTGATAGCTTACAGTTTTGATAGTTGCCTTCTCATCAAATTTCAGATTTTCTAATGAGGGAAAAAAATATTTCCTGAAGGCACAACCTCATTCTAAGAATATTTTTTTACATCATGAATATATGAGGGGAAAAAGTTTTTTTTTTAATTTTATTTATTTGACAGAGAGAGACACAGCGAGAGAGGGAACACAAGCAGGGGGAGTGGGAGAGGGAGAAGCAGGCTTCCCGCTGAGCAGGGAGCCCGACGCGGGGCTCGACCCCAGGACCCTGGGATCATGACCTGAGGGGGAAAATTGTTTTTTAACAATTTGTTGATGCGGACTTTAGAGACCTGCATTCCTGCCCTGATTCTGCCACTCACTGTTTGCTGTGTGACTTTGGACAAATCATTTATCTCTTCTGTCTTTTCTTTCCTTATCTGTAGAGTGATGGAGTAGCTTTTCACTTTCCTTCCAGCTCTAGAAATCTATGGTATTCTTCTGTGTGTGTGTGTGTGTGTGTGTGTGTGTGTGAGAGAGAGAGAGAGAGAGAGAGAGAGAGAGAGAGAGTGCGAGCGAGCACTGTCCTGTTAGAAATCTGTGGTATTGTGTTTGTTTTTGAAGTTACTAAAATAATTCAGTCTAGTGAAGTTAGTACAGTTAGAGGGTTTTGGAAAACAACTATCACAAAAAGTCAAGTTACAAGGTGGGCCCATAAATTAATGAGTTTGATTTTTTAATAGCTGGTGTTCTTGTAATTTATTTAATAATCACTCTCATAGTGCTTATAATATGCCAGTCTTTAATCCTCATAATATCCCCATGAGGTAAGTACAATTATTATCCTCATGTTGCAGGTGGGGAACTTGAGGCACAGCAAGGTTTTTAATTGTCCAATATGACATAGTTCGTAAGTGAAAGAGTCAGAATTTAACCAAGAAAGTCTGGCTCCAGAGTCTGTGTTTATGATCATTTCCCTATATTGCCTTTCTAGAACTTTTGTATCCAAATGCCTTCTCTTTCAAAGTATTCAATTTGGAATTTAATTCCATGGATCTCTGTGTTCAGAACATATACTGAGTTGCTTCAGGTTAATTTTCCAAAGAGAACAAGATCAAAGACAAAGCCCTGTGGAAACCCAGCCACATGCTGCATAAAGTAATAGTGGAGGAGGAACAGCAGCTGTAGCAGGAGCAGAGGAGATGATTAGAAAGAGAGAAGGAGAACTGGAGGAGTGTACTACAGATGAAGTGAAAATAATTGACTTGTTTATTTTCTTTTAAAACATGGAGGTTGAGGAAGAGAGTTCAAAAAGGAGGTGGTCAGCAGTACTGGACATTACCGAGCTCACTGAGAATGAGAAATGAGGAAAACTCATTGGTTCTGTATAAACATGGAAGCCATTGGCGATTTGAGATTACAGTTGTGGTGGAACGGATTCAGAACAGAATCCAGACTAGAGCCAGTTAGGAGACAGTGTGAAGGAAATTCAGTGGTGGGTTTGGTAAACTTGGCATTGAAGGGAAGGGGGTTTGGCTTGGATATAGTTAAAGAGAGGTAAGGCGAGCACATGCGCACGTGTGTGTGTGTGTATGTGTGTGTGTGTGTGTGTGTGTCCGTGCTTTCAGGATAGGAGAGCTGTAGAGGTAAAATATAAGGCAACTGCAGACCATTGTGGTTAATTTATATATATTGAATGTAAGAAGGGAGCGTATATTTTATTCTTGACAGCTGTTTTGAAAGAAAAGAAGCTAGTCACTGTTCCTCATTTGTATTAATGTTCTTCTGTTTAAAGCAGAGCATGGAGAAAGTTGAACAATTCTTGTTTGTTTATTTGCAGTGGGACTACAAAAAAATAAAAGTATGGAATTAAAACCAGATTTTTAAAAAATAAGGTCATATTTAAAGTATTCCTTGAGACATCAGTTCTTCTAAAACTTTTTTTTTTTTAAAGATTTTATTTATTCATTTGAGACACAGAGATACAGAGAGAGGGAGCATGACTAGGGGGAGAGAGAGAGGCAGGAGCAGACTCCCCACTGAGCCAGGAGCCCGATGCGGGACTCGATCCCAGGACCCCAGGATCATGACCTGAGCCGAAGGCAGACGCTTAACCTTCTGAGCCACCCAGGTGCCCCAAGTCTTCTAAATCTTAAAGAGGTGTGTTTTAATAATGGTGAAGAGTTGGGGCACCTGGGTGGCTTGGTTGGTTAAGCGTCTGCCTTTGGCTCAGGTCATGATCCCTGGGTCCTGGGATCGAGTCCCCACATCAGGCTCCCTGCCCAGTGGGGAGTCTCCTCTCCGCCCTTCTGCTCCTCTTCCTGCTCGTGCGCTCTCTCTCAAATAAATAAAATCTTTAAAAAAAATTATAGCGAAGAGTTTTAAAAAAATAAAAGTTGATAGAACTATTTCTAATTTAATTTATACATGGATGGTCTTGGATATTTTGCCTCATATAAAGTCAGAAAACTAGCAAAGTAGGCTGTTAAATCATTTTATGTCTAAACAAAATTCAGTTTAAGCTTTTGATGATGTCACATATCTTAATTATGAAGGAAGCAATTATGGTTAGGAAAAGTTGATGATGATTTATTATCTGACTCAGGATTAAGGTCTGAAACACTCGTGTCATTTCCTCCCCTCCCCCAAATGCGGTGATTTGTTCATTTTGGACTCAGATTTAACTTTGACACCATCAGCAAATCTGAACACTGACACTTAGTTGGTTTTTCCTGAAAATCCTAAGGCCAGTAGTAGTGGGATATTTATTTTAAGGCATTGATGCTAATCTATGAAGAGCCTATTACGAGTAGGCTTCAGAAGAGTTTTCCAACTCTAATATGGGAAACACTTTGGAAGCCAACAGGTTGGATGATTAGCTGAGACTAGGAGTGTAGAGTATGTCTAACTAAATAATTATGTGATTCTTTGCTTGATGTCCGTTTCCTTGCCCGGCCTTAAGCATCCTGAGGGCAAGAACTGTCTCTGTCTTAGTCATCACTCTATCCCTGGTATCCACTGTAGTGCCAGGCATATTGCAGATATTCAGTAAACGTTGAATGAATGAACAAACCAACAAACTGGATACCAAATCCATCCATTTGACACCATATTCTGAAATAGTTTATATCATCACCATAATGTGATAGAGAATTTGTGATAGACCAGCGTCTTGACTCTTTTTATCAGGGCCATCTATGTCTCATCTATGTCTCATGGTAAATCTGAACACCAGTCTTTGAAAATTAATGAATTCAAATGCAAAGGCTAGTTACCATTTTGCATGAGAGAAGCTATACACTCAGGAAGATCTTCTCTGTATTTCAAAGTTGAAACACTGATGACAGTAGTACATGGATAGAGAAGATTATTTTTCACTTAGGATGCTAAACAGACTGTGGTGTCATTTTAATCTCCAAAATTTAATATGCTGCTGACTGAATAAGCTCCATATTTATGGGGGCCCATTTATAATGTATACCATGGTTTCCCTAGAAGGATGGGAAGATGTATTTTATTTCCTGCAGATGGAAGATATTCAAGAAAAGCTTTTCGACTTAAATTGTTAAATCTTCCATAGCCTGTATTTTGAATAATTTTAGAGTCATCTACATTTGATCATAGTACACCTAGAAATAAATCTTGAAAATAAAACTAAAATATATCCTACAGAATAAACAGGCCTCTGTTATTCAGTTTACGTTTTATAGCTATTTCTCTTCTGATTCCATTTGTTATTGAATAAGAATTCAATAACTTAATCTATTAAGAATGAGTCTGCCTTGGAGGGGGTGTCAGATGTTTACTTTGAAGTCTCTTAAAGAGACTGGTTGCCTTCTCCCTATAAAATGTGCTTTGAATTAGCAGCTTTTCAGTATCTATTCTGGTGGAGGTAAAAGCAGTGTGAACTAAAGAGAATGATATATAGTCAAAAAACAATTTTCCCTTGACTTTGAAATGAAGAAAATCCAACTCAGAGCTATGTAGGCAGACATTTATTTGGTCAGATATTTATCCCCTCATTTTCTGTATGTTTCACCCTGACCTTTCAGTCTTCTATTTTGCCATCAGGCCTTAAGACCCAACTGAGTAATAAGAAAGTGGAGATCCTTAGATTGATGTAGGTCAGTGTTTCTCAAACTTTTTGGTTTCATAACGCCTTTATAGTTTCCAAACACAAAGAAACATTAGTGAGAAGAGTGGCATGGTCTTAATGTTATTATGGATCTCTTTAGTATATGGCTAAATAGAATCCAGCTGGATTCTTGTATCTGCTTCCACATTAATCATTTCTTTTTGGTTGAAATCTGTAAAGAAAACCTGGCCTCACACAGATAATGTGGTTGGATACGGAGGGAATCTTTTTAAAGCCTTTTAGATAATTGTGCATATTCTTTGATACAATACCATTCAACAAGACATAGTTTCTTAAAGGTTAGCTGCAGTGTAGAAGCCAAATCTATGAACTGTTAGTACTCTGATACATTAAAATCCATTGATTTATCTTGCACTTTGGATCTTTTACCCGTGCATGATTTTGTAACATCGCACATTGGTCATTTGGAGAATATTGGCTAACTGAGTTATGCAGATCTTTTAAATGTTCACACATTTTATTATTCATTATTTAAAAAATCATTCTTTTAAGACCACTACAGATCTTACCAGAAAAGTCTTTAAGTATCAGGAAGCTGTTAAGGTTATGGTAGCAGATGCAGGTTTTCTAAAATTCTAGTTTTTCCTTGAAGGTTCAAATTTTACCATTGTCAAAAATATTGTCAGTTGTTTTCCTTCATTTTCAAGTAAATGTCTATCAGGTACCCAAATCTAAATAGCTATAGTTTGTCCGTCTGACATTCTTTCAAATAAACTTGGTGTTCCATTAAAAAGTGGCTGGTACAGCTCACAACTCAATTACACAAATTATTTTCCTCTAGACAACCATTATACTTTGTGATGCAGCAGAAGGGCTTTATGTGTATTTCCTGTTTTGTCACACAGAATATTAAAAAATCTACTCAGAGGTCAAGATTTAATAAAGTTAATAATTTTTATTGGTTTTATCAAGGCTATCCTTCAGTTAAACTTTGTGTGCAGGTGTGAATGTATCTGAACAAGGGGTGATAAATAATATAAGGAACTCTAATAGAGTTGGGTCCCATCATGTTGGTAAGGCACAGAATTGCTTTCGCACCATCAGTGTACCTATCAATGTATGTATCAGTATAGTTTTTCCAAGATGAATGATGAGATTCAAAAAAGTTATTCAACCCTAAATATTTTAGTACTGCTTTTGTTTGTTGCCAACCATTCCCGTAAAAGATCTTTGTTGCTGATTACTTGGAGCTCCTGTCAAATGAATATAAACAAAACATCAAGTGTGTAGATTCTTTTATTGGTAAAACAAAAGCACAATTCTGTGGTGGAAATATTAACTTTGTCTTCATACTCGCAGCTAAATCTTTAATTTGATAAGTTACTGTATGATTGGAAGGTAGCAATGCCATGATTTCTCTTACTGATTCGTAAGCAGGCACTGAGCAAGGTCAGCTCTCCAGGATTTTATGTTTCTCAGCTATTGTATGTGCATAGCCCAACATGTAAGATCTTTCAGTGGTCTTCTCATTTCTAGTATGAAAGGCTGTAACAAATTTTAATTTTTAAAGAATTCATCACATCTTTGTTTAAAATAATCAGCTTTTTCTTTCTTTATATATTCTAGATACAAGTTCCTTATCAGATATGTGATTTGGATACATTTTCTCTCAGTCTGTTGCTTGACTTTTCAGTTTCTTATTGGTGTTTTTCAAAGAGCAGAAATTCTTAATTTTGATGAAGTCCAATTTATCAGCTTTTTCTTTTATGGATAGTTTTTGTTGTAAGAATTCTTTACATAACCCAGAGTCACAAAGATTTTCTCATGTTTTCTTACAAAGTTTTATAGTTTTAGGTTTTATATGTAGGTCTGTGATCCATTTTGAATTAATTTTCGTAAATGGTGCAGGGATGAATCAAAGTTCATTTTTTTGTATATGGAATCCAGTATTGTATGATACTCAGCGCTGTGTTTTCATCCAATAGCTTTTGATGGAAGAACTAAAGCAAAGCCAAGTTTAAAAGGTTATACCAGGCTGTCAGTTTCCTTTGTGTTATCCTTAACTTGTTAGGTTGTACACTTTGCTGAACTTCTTAAAACAGTATCCTGTGATTGAACTTCTTCAACTTCAAATTTCCAGTCTTTATACTTAACCAATGAAATGTTATTTATACTCTTTGGAAACATAACATATACTGTAGATAATTATAGCAAAAGTGTAATGGGGTAGCAGAAGATATTGCCAAACCAAGATTCTGGAGACCAGATGAAATAAACACATGACATGTGCCCATACAGATCACAGTGGTAGGAAATACACAGAAGAGTAAGTGAAACAGGAACTAAAATTAAAGAAGTGTCTTAGAAGTGTCTGCTACTTTCTGTTTAATCTGCTAGTATTTTCCCTTTATTTAAAAAGAGAGATGCAGAATTAGACCCTAGAATTAGTCTTCTAAAAATATATGTATTGTGTATGTATGAATATGTATATATACACATACATACACATACACATATTTTAGGATTGGCTTAAAGAGTAGAAAAATAGCACAGGGTATAGATAGTTCATCCTGTAGCATTGTGCAGCCTTATTCAGAAGTAAGAAAAAAAAGCCTTTCCACTTAATCATGAGTCATTACTTTTTAGTTTAGTGGAGAAAGTCACTTCTGGGGGGCTGATAGAGCATTTTCTGGTAGGCAATCATGAGGCATGGACTCTGGAGTCAGGTGAATGTGGATTTCATCCAGCCTTGTTCTACTGCTTACAAACTCAAAGACTATAAGGAAATGCTTTTCAGAGCCTCAATGTCCTTATCTCTAATATAGTAATATTAATAATTACTTCTTTTAGGTTAATAAGTTTAAGTGAAAAACCAAGTACCAGCACCGTACTTAACACATAGTAGGTGTTCAGTATATGTCTGTCATTAGGGGCTTGACCTTTGAAGGTTATATGGCTTATGGTTGGAAGAACCTATAAATGGATAGGCCAAGGGGAGATTGTTTTTCATTAGATGTAGCACAGTCATCCATGATCCCTCCCAACCTCAGCTCCCCATAGAGATCCATTTTGATGCTATTATTTTCCTTAAGTTCCATCAACAGACAGAAAATTGGCACATTTGGAAAGTATGAAATCTGCAAGATTGTACAGTGGCTTTTACATTACTGTATTATCTAGGTTTATGAAGGCTTGATTTAGATAGTTTAGATTTACCCTTTGTCCCTTTTGGGGAGAAAGGGAATCATAAATTTGAAAGGAAGGGCTTTTCCAAACAGAATCTCCCTCATAGTATAACCTCTTATAATAGCCTTTTAAAAAAGTGATTTTGGTTATTTTATTTGAGAGAGAGAAAGAGCACGAGTGGGGGGTAGGGGGAACTTTTTTTATTTTAAAGATTTTTTTTTTAAAGATTCTATTTATATGAGAGTGAGCGAGCATGCATGAGCAGAGGGAGAGGGAGAAGCAGACTTCCCGCTGAGCAGGGAGCCCAACTCCCTGGACTCCGGGCTCATGACCTGAGCTGAAGGCAGAAGCTTAACTAACTGAGACACAGGCGCCCCGAGAGAGAGAATCTTAAGCAGGCTCCACGCCCGGCACAGAGCCCAGTGCAGGGCTGCATCTCATGACCCTGAGATCGTGACCTGAGTCAAAATCAAGAGTCACACTTAACCGCCTGAGCTACTGTATTGATACTAATTCAGTGTTCATTTCATATGATGTCTTCAGAAACTAGAGATTTAGATGACATACAGAAAACTGAGTAACAGTAGACACCAGCTTTTCTGCTCTCTCTTTTTTTTTTAATTTATTTGTCAGAAAGAGAGAGCACAAGCAGGGGGAGCGACAGAAGGAGAGGGAGAAGCAGGCTCCCTGCTATGACCTGAGCCGAAGGCAGACGCTTAACCGACAGAGCCACCCAAGTGCCCTGCTCTTTTTTTTTTTTAAGAATTATTTTAGAGAGAGATTGTGTGTGTGCGTGCGCATGTGTGCACGGGTAGGGAGCAGAGGGAGGAGAGGGAAACCCAAGGTAACTCTGAGCTGAGTGGAAGCCTGAGGCGGGGCTCGATCTGACAAGCCTGAGATCATGATCGGAGCTGAAACCAAGAGTGGGACATTCAACCGACTGTGCCACCCAGTTGCCCTTGCTCTTTTTTTAAAAACTTTTTTATTAATACAGTTTTTGTTAATTTCTTTGTATTTTTTTTCCTGAAAGACTTGGTGTTGGTGGCACTGTTGTAGTTTAACTTTAGTCCCAAATTCCCTGAAATAGAAATCAGAAGTAAAGGTTTAGAGGGACAGAGGGAGGCAGGCCAAGGAGGAAACAGTCTGACCAGGACAGAAGAAGAGGGTATGTGTGGTGGGCATTCCTGGACAAGGCCATTCCTGGAGGGAGGGGGTTGGCAGACAGCTGACATCTGCCTCATGCGGAGGAGGGAAGAAAGATCCCCCTCTTCCTAGGGCTTCCTGTCCCCTTCCTGCTTCCTTCCTGTGGATCAGCCACACCTTCAAACAGGGCTGTCCACCCACCTCTTCTCCTGGTCTGACTCCCCACTCTGTCCTGCCTGGAAAGTATGTGAGAGATTGGCTTCCTTTGATCCCTCTTTCTGTTTGTTTTTCCATTTCACAAGATTCTGATGTGATGGGGGAAGGGATAGAACCTATTCTCTTTTTAGTGTTTATTCAAACTGACTATATCACAGTCATTTTGATGGATGTAATGACATCAGCTAATGACTGGAAAGAAGCTATGTAGTCTTTAATCTGACCTTTCCATATTGATATCAGATAGGAGCCATATGAGTGGTATGTCATGAGTTCATCCAAAGGATATAAGAAACATTATTTTCCTTTGTAGCATGAAGTCAGTCTATATTGTTTTCTTATAAGTATTAATAACATATAAATATAATCATATATAGATTTTTAAAACAATTACATCAGCATAGGTTTAGTAATTATTAATAAATGTTACTGTACAAAGTTGTGGTTCTTTCTCATTTTTAGATGAAGCCTGTTAACCTTACATTATTATATATAATAGAAGTCCATTGATTATTAAAAAGATAAAAAATTAATGATAAAATAACTTGAGTTCAGATTATAAAATAGCTCAAGTCTATTCTGATGAAACAACTTCACTTAAGGCTGAGGTTTTGGGGTCAGCTTTTTAGTTACAAAGTTTATCTTGCTTATTTTTTAGTAAAATATCTAAGTATTTATAATACTCTGTCATACAAAAAGAAATGGTCAACCTAATTTCTGTGCATACATGATTGCTGATTTGAAAGCTGTTATCCACTTAGAATTATTTTACCAATTTTGTATTCAGCTTACATTGGGAAGAAGGCAGTGTTCTTTTTTTTTTTTTTTTAAGATTTTATTTATTTATTTGACAGAGAGAGAGAGAACAAGTAGGCAGAGAGGCAGGCAGAGGGAGAGGGAGAAGCAGGCTCCCCGCCGAGCAGGGAGCCTGATGCGGGGCTCGATCCCAGGACCCTGGGATCATGACCTGAGCCAAAGGCAGCCGCTTAACCGACTAAGCCACCCAGGCACCCCAGAAGACAGTGTTCTTAAGCAAAACACTTATTAGAACTAAAACAACTCCAGACTCAGTTGTTCTTATTGATATTTTTCAGACTTTACCGTAGTTCTGTGTAGTTGACCTGAGTTTAAAATATAAAGCTAGGAAAGCATACTTTCCATCTACCAAAATGAGAA
This sequence comes from Phoca vitulina, assembly GCF_004348235.1. Taxonomy (NCBI): domain Eukaryota; kingdom Metazoa; phylum Chordata; class Mammalia; order Carnivora; family Phocidae; genus Phoca; species Phoca vitulina. The sequence goes on from NW_022589729.1 coordinate 292,133, forward strand.
TCTTAATTTCATTTTGAAACAAACACTTCTATTTTAAGAAGGTGAATGGTAGTGATAAATATCAAATCCAAATTTTTTAAAACCAGTAGTGCCTCTTTTGTTGTTTTTTAGGAGAAAAGATAAGGATGAGATACCTTTAGAGCATAAAAGCGTTCGTTCTTCAGAACTTCAATGAATTTTTATTATCCTGAAAACTTTTATTCATGCTAAGTGTGACTGTATTTGAATAATTGTTTTACTTTCATAATTAAAAAAAACTTCCACAAATGCAGCTGTCCTCAGAGAATTATTTAATCAAGAGATTTAATCAATTTTATTGTTATTCACACAACAAAATATTTAATGAGTAGCCATTATATTCCAGACTGTTTCTGTAAAGAATCCAGTGATAAACAAACAAAGCCCTCACTTTTATGTTCTAGGGACAAATACTAATGTGAAAATAAATATGTAGAACAATGTCAGTTTGTGATAAATGCCATAAAGGAAAATCAGAGGCGCACCTGGGTAGCCTAGTCCGTTAAGCATCTGACACTTGATTTCGGCTCAGGTCATGGTCTCAGGGTGATGAGATCAAGCCCTGCGTTGGGCTCTGCGCTCAGCAGGAAGTTTGCTTGAAATTCTCTCTCCCTCTCCCTCTGCCCTTGCTTGTGCATGCGCTCGCTCTCGCTCGCTCTCACCCTCTCTCCCTCTCTCAAATAAATTCTTTAAAAAAAGGGAAAATCAGAGTAAGAGGACAGAAAGTAATTTTAAATGAACATTGAGAAAGTACTTTTTTCCCAGGTTGAAGCATATAAAATCTTTGGCTTGTGTTTTTAAATTTTTAAATTTTGGCTTTTGACCATTTCTGTTGGTGAAGATCATTTAGAGAAATTAAAAACTCATTGTATATATTTTGTATGCTAACCAAAAAATTTAGCCTCAACTAGTGAATTTAGCATGTATAAATGGAAGCGTCTATGGAGGAATAAAATCTTTAGTTAACCACTACTTTACTTTTAGCAGTAAAGTCTGCAGCTCATGAAATCTGTAATTCTGGAGTGGTTTCAGCTTGCAGCAGCCCCTGGGAGCCTGTTGATACAGCACCGAGCTACAGATTATTATTCAGCTGTACAAGTTTTATGCTTGGGCATTTTCTTACATCTTCCTCTCTCAGTCAGTTGAAATCTTGTATTTTTGCCAAATAAAACAAATCCCATACTATTAAGAAGCTATAAATAAACAGTAGGAGCATGAGTCAGAGCCAGCATCGCCCTTATTCCCTGTGTGTACCTCTCGAGCACTCCCCAGTATGTTCACTTTGCACAAACACACAGTACTGCACAACGACTGTTCTACGGAGCAACTCCGGTTATTTAAGTGAGGGCGGTTTTGTAGAACTAAGCAATACGGTGACTACCAGAATTCTGGCTGTTACCACAGTCAGACGCAGAATGTCAGATTCTGCGATGCTGTTGGTGGGGAAGAGAAATCTGGTCCCTACCTTTCCTATATAAATCCCCGAAGAGTTCAGCCCAGAAGGCTGCTGTGAGACTCCACAGGGGATTGTATGTGCTGCAGCACAGTTCAGCAACTCTCCAGGGGAACAAAAAGAAAAAGATAAGTTGCTCGAAAGTCCCAGCTCTTCTGCTAGTCAGGTCCTGTCTGATAAATTGTATCCTATTTTGCTTCACTAATTCATTTATTCATTCAGTAAATGTGCATTGAACACTTCCTATTACGAGACCCTCTGCTACCATAGACTGCATAAAAATGAATAAGCCCAAATCCTTGCCTTCCCAAAGTTTATTATAGTGGAGAAAAGTGACTTGCAAGTCTAAAATTGCAGCACTGGGATAGGAACTATAAAAGAGATACATGCAGAATACTCTAAGATTACAAATAAAGCTACTGCTATTTATGAAGCATTTACTGTCCTAGCTGTTTTAGGTAAGTTGTTTCATTTAACCCCCTCAGCAGCTCTACGAGGGAGATATTACTACACTACGTCACTTGTGCCAGGAACACTAGCCCCACCTAGGAAGGAGAAGGTGGTACCCAAGAAAGTGTCTTCATAAACACTCCTTGAGTTGATTATAGAAGGATGAATGAGTAGGGTGGAGAGTGGGAGGAAGATGAGGCGATGCAGCATTTCACCCGGAGAGCGGTGAAGACATAAACGCAGAGGATGTGAGAGAGAACCTTTTCGGAAATGTAGACTAGATTTTGGGAAATGTAGACTAGATTCTGGGAAATAAAAGATGGCAGGATCCAGTCATGAAGGAACTTGTGCTTAAGGAATTTGGTCCTTACCCTGTAGAAGATGGAAGTATGGTGAGACATGCATTTCAGGGAGATAACTCTGATTGTTTGTACAGGGTATTAGAAGAGTGTACTTTCGGGGCGCCTGGGTGGCTCAGTCGTTAAGCATCTGCCTTCGGCTCAGGTCATGATCGCAGGGTCCTGGGATCGAGCCCCACATCGGGCTCTCTGCTCAGCGGGAAGTCTGCTTCTCCCTCTCCCACTCCCCCTGCTGTGTTCCCTCTCTCACTGTCTCTCTCTGTCAAATAAATAAATAAAATCTTTAAAAAAAAAAAAAGAAGAGTGTACTTTCAAAGGAAATGATTTCTTTTAAAGGAAGAAATTTCCCAGCATTATTATTAGGCATTGTTTAAGCACATACAAACATTGAACTAAGTTTTCAGAACATCTTACACTTGTAGATTTACATCTATAAAAACCAAAATAATTATGGGCGCCTGGGTGGTTCAGTCAGTTAAGCGTCTGCCTTCTGCTCAGGTCATGATCTCAGGGTCCTGGGAATGAGCCCCGCAATGGGCTCCTTGCTGAGCAGGGAGTCTGCTTCTCCCCCTCCCTGTTCCTCTGCCCTCCCCCTGCTAGCACTCTCTCTCCCCCAGATAAATTAAAAACAAAACAAACACTTTAAAGAAACCAAAATAATTGTGTAACTTAAATATAAATAAAATTACAAAGATAAAATCAACAACATGAATTTATGCAAAGGATAACGTTTTTGTGGAAGAGTCACTCCTGACAAATGAAGGTGATGCTGACTGTCGTGATGCACGTTCTTTCCTTTCCTTAGACATTTCCTTACTGTTGCCTACTCTCTGATTACCTAATTCTCCCTCCAGATTTCTCTTTGACCCAATAAGAAAACCTCTGCTTTAACAGATTTTTGGGAGGAGGGGTAAAAGAATAACCATACCTAATAGGCTCCCCTCTCTCTGATCAATTAAAGTAATGGTACTTGGTGGTATCATAATCATAAAAAATATAATTATGGGCCCCCAAATTGCATGGCAGTTATAATATGACCCCAGAATATGCTTACATCAATTATTTTATCATCAAAGTGAATTCACAGAAATAATTACAGGGAACTGATGGACTGCAGTATGAGAAATGCAGAACTAGAGGATTCATTGTTCATCCAGAACAGGGATTTTGTAAACAAGGAAGCAATCAGTGGCTTTGGTAGAAAGTCAGTGGCCAAAGCATTTTAAAAAGTCAAGAATCTACGACCCAGAGGTCAATAGATTTTTGCTAATCAGTGATTTTACAGATCCCTGATAGTAGACATCATTGTTAACAAACTATACCAATTATGTCATTTGTAAGATAAAGTAATATGAACTAGATGAAAACATGACTGTCACCAGAAGGGTTTCAGCTGAGAAATGTACTTTTCAGCCACGGTAGCCAGTAAAGTTTGTGCTTGCTTCACCTGTGCTCTGTGATATGGCCTCTAAATACTGACGATCTCAGATTCAAGCCAGTTTTTTTTTTTTTTTCAATTACTTACATTCAACTCTGTAATACAGTGACTCATCAATGATATATAACAAGACAGTGAACAAGAAAATTATATCTTGGTTTGTTTGTATAGAATTCACAGTTCTCCATTTCAAAGGGTGAAGGGAGATTCTGAAATGTTGATGAGGAGACTCTCCTTCAGTAATAGCTGACATTTACTGAGCAGTTACCATGTTCGAGGCACAGTGCTAAAATACATGGATTAACTAACTTCATCCTCAAAACAACTTTTACAAGATCGCTATTATTATATTGCCCATTTTATAGATGAAGAAAACGAAGCTTGGGGAGGTTAAATAACTGAGCAGGGTCCCGTGGCTAGTAAGTAGCAAAGCCGGGGTTGGAATACGGTGGGGAAACTGCATGGCCTTAGCCATTTGTCTTCACGAAAGGCGTACACAGGTCTCATCTGGAGACTGGTTCTGGAGACGCTGAATTGGCAGTGACCACTGACCACAGGGCAGGGTAGCAGGTGCCTCTACGTCGTTTATTTCTGTGCCCTTACCTGCAGCAGTCTAGGAGGAAGAGTGAAGGAAGGGGACGTGAGATACTTATCTACTCTAGAAAGTGACCCCAGCAGGGTTCTCAGTACTACATTGTAAAACTAAGCCTTTTATGCTCACTGGGGGGGGGTAATCATAAGTTGTGAATGAAGCCCTTTGGCCTAGATAGCTTAAGATTCATTGCAACCTGGTGATGAGGAATTTCATAAACAGAAGGGGATAAATATTACCACTCATCAGAATCCTAATCTAGGTTTAGCCCCATTGATTATTTTTCTCCTAACCTATTGACAGAAATCAGTGGGGAAATAAATATCTTTTTTTTTTTTTTAAGATTTTATTTATTTATTTGAGAGAGAGAGAAAGCATGAGGGGGGGAGGGTCAGAGGGAGAAGCAGACCCCCTGCTGAGCAGGAAGCCCGATGGATGCGGGACTCGATCCTGGGACTGCAGGATCATGACCTGAGCTGAAGACAGTCGCTTAACCAACTGAGCCACCCAGGCGCCTGGAAATAAGTATCTTGAAGGATTAAATTCCAATCTGTATCCTCAGTTACATTTGTATCCAAGAGTTGACACAACAACAGTTGCTTAGAATAATTTTACAAATGGAACTCATACATAGGACCACAGAATCCTTTCTTCAGGGGCATAGTTTCAGAGTTGGAGGATATTTAAAGGATAAATCAATCCACAAATTTGTAGGTATTCCTAAAGTTAAAGTGGTGTGTCATTATTGGCATCAGTACATGCTGCACCCTGCCAACTGTGAGAAGGGAGAAACCTGAACAACACTCTACACAGCTGTTGCCAGCCTTCCTCCACCTGTTAGCACTCAGTGTTAATTTCATGGGTCGAATCAAGGCATGCAAGTGCATTAAATAATTTAAAAAAACAACTGCTGATTGCTGGTGGTCAGTGGGGAAAGAAAAATTAGGAGCTGTCATTTTCCTACCAACTGCTGCTCTAATTAACAAGGACAAGAAACATATTATGAATAAATAAAATTCTTATACCACACTAGAAAAAAGAGCAGCTGAGCCACCCCAAAGGATTTTATATCCTATTCTCAGGCAATGAAAGAAAATAATTTCATATAAATGGCTGCATTAGTCAGTGTCATAAATAGAAAGTAAGTCCCCATTAACTAGAAATATTTTCTCTTTGAAAATAGAGTAACAATTTGATAAACCATATATAACATTGAGGATGTTTTTCACATTAAAGAGAATTTCCATAGTAGCCCCCTTGTAATCTTTCATAGCTAAAGTTATGAAGAAAATCAAGATATGGGAAAACCGTGGTCATGTTTCAAGATTTGATTTTCCTTTTCTATTTGATTACCCTATCTGAATTCCCATAACTTGAATGTAAATTTGCATGTATAAAAATGTATGTATAGGGCGCCTGGGTGGCTCAGTTGGTTAAGCGACTGCCTTCGGCTCAGGTCATGATCCTGGAGTCCCTGGATCGAGTCCCGCATCGGGCTCCCTGCTCGGCAGGGAGTCTGCTTCTCCCTCTGACCCTCCCCCTCTCATGTGCTTGCTCTCTCTCATTCTCTCTCTCTCAAATAAATAAATAAAAAATCTTTAAAAAAAAAAATGTATGTATACCCAAGTCATCTCTTAGGAGAAGTTTAATGTATAAATAGAAATTTTTTCTCTAATAAAAAAAAATAATATTGAAATCTGCCTTTTCTCATCTCTCCACATCCAAAACTATCACCAGGTACTGTAATTATACTTCCTAAAACTCTCTAGAGTCTTCTCTCTGGCCCATTGCCATCACTCTGAATGAGGCATTCTTTACCATTTGCGTTAAATCAGCAGGCCCTCTTCCTTTATTCTCTTCGTCATATCTACCTCCCCACTGAAGTCATCTATCTGAGTGGGGTTTTTTTTCCCCCTGCCTGAATCCCTTCATTGGCTTTTATTAAATCCAACTTCCTTATGATGGCAAAGAGGGCCCTGCCTCCATGAGCTGGTCTTTGCTTACTTTTCCTGCTTCAGTTGCTGCCACTTTCCCAGATACCCTAAGATCCAATTTACCAGTAATTCCCCGGTAGCCCCCCCACACCCCCGTAGAGCCAAAATACATATGCACCTTTATCCAAACACATATCTTTGAAAATATAATTCCCTCCACCACATCCTTCTTTGTCACATTCCAAGACGTGCAGTAATCTAAACACAAATTTCAGCCCCTAATTAGGGCTGAACACAGTTGACTTGAATACAACTTAAATTGCTAGTTTGTTAGTATAGGTATCTTACTATGATACATGTGTACTTGAACTTTGATGCACTCCCCAGTTCCTGCCTCAGAACTGAAGAATTTATTTTCCAGCTGCTGGAAGTCCTGCAATAGCCCTCTTCAGGAATTGTCTTGTCCCCAACTCAGGACAACTGTGAAGGGGCTTTCCTGGTTTCCCGTGGGGTCAGCTGAGGCTCTGAGACCGCATCAGTGCCTAACTTCTCCCTCCGTTCTGTCTCTTCCTTTTCACAGGTCCTTTCTCAAGAACACTCCCTGATAAACCTCCTAAAAGCAATCTCTGTCTGCTTGCTGGGGAGACCAACCTGTAACATGCTTGTCTTATTGACACTTTCTTTTCTGTTCTAGATCTTGTGAAATTATGGTTTGCTAAAGTCTTACTAATTCAAGGTCATTTCATCAGACATGTATCGAGCACCTGATCCATGCCAGGCCTTGTCCCACATGCGATGGCAACAAATTAAGACTTGACCTATGTCCTGAAGTTTACAGTCCAACTGAGGTGACAGTTACATTCAGAACTATACTATAGCATCTTTAGAATAATCCTTTTTTGAACTAAACCTCAATAATTTAAGTATAAATCAAAGGCATGCACTGTGGTGTTGCAAAGAACAAAAGGAAAGTATCTCAGGGAAATGAAAATAAAGAAATGGGAGTGAAATTTTAGGAGGTTATAGAATTTGTCTTTATGATTCTGGAAGCCTTTAGGGGAAATGTAGTTTTTTTCATTTTTTATTTTGAAATAAGTTCAAGCTTCAGAAGAGTTACAACTAATAATGAACTCCCTTTATATAGATTCATCAGTTTTTAACATTTCTCCACATGCTTTAACATTCTTTCTCTATACACCTATACGTGCACACTATTTTTGCAAACCATCTGAGAATAGTTTAAATATATCATGTCACTTTATCCCTTAATACTGTAGTGTGTATTTAAAAAAAGGATATTCACTTCTGTAACTACAATATAATTCTCAAATTCAGGATATTTGATACTTTAATTTTACAGTCCAGATTCAAATTGTTAATTATCCCAAAGAAGATGAGCTTTAAGAAGAGTCCTAGACCTTAACATTTGTAACTCAAACTAAAAATTGTATGAAGCAAGCCACAGAAGAGCTCAGAACTTTACTAACTCGATTAAAATACCACAGTGAAGGGGGAACCACTTCTGACTTTGTAAGGGGAAAGCACGGATACGCTCAAGTTACCAGTAAAGGTGTGACTTCTGGCTCTCCAGAAGTGAGCCTTACTCTGGAGAGCTCATTCCTCGAGGTGTGTCCGGAATCCAGGGATCATGGATTTCCTTGAGCGCCTTTGTAAAGTACATCGACTTGTCGTTGCTTCGTCTTCACGGTGCTAAGTTTAACGATGTTCTTTGGAGCCATCAATCCTGCGCGGGCTTCCGGCGGAAAGGCCCGGAGGTGGGGTAAACGGGCCGCTCCGGGGAACTGGATCCGCAGAGACTCCTCTCCCCACCGCCCCCACGTGACCCAGGAAGCGGGGCCACCCGGCTGGGGCGTCGCTGGGAGGGCGTGCTCCGCGTGCGGCTCCCTTCCCCCCGCCCCGCACGGGCCGCCGGGACTCCGGGACGTCACTTCCGGCGTGGCTGGGCGTGGTCTGTTGGGAGTTGGCGGGGGCGGCGGGAGCTCAAGGCCACCCTGCGGCGGCGGTGGGGAGCCCGGGTGGTGTCCGTCCCAACGCTCGACGCCCCTGGACGTCATGGCGTCCCCGCTGAAGCTGGAACAGGACGTGCAGGGGAAAGTGGATTCATTTCGCGCCCGCATCGCGCAGGAGGCCGAGGATCTGGTGTCCACCTTCTTCCCTCAGAAGCTGTCAGAGCTGGATAGTCGGGTCCAGGAGCTCCGCCTGCAAGACCTGTCCAGAATCCGTTCGGTGGCCGCCCTGGAGCCCCGCGCCGTGCCCGACACCGCGGGGGACGGGCCCAACCGGGACCTGCCGCCTCTGCAGGCCCAGTCCGTGGTCAAAGTGCTGGCACTGCCAGGGGGCGAGGGACAGCTGCTGCGGAGCAACCAGCATCTGGTGGAGCTGATTGAGCGCGTAAAACCCGAGATCGAGCTGCTGAGAGAGAAGTGCAACACGGTGCGGATAGGACGCTGCGGTGCTCATCCCGAAGGTGGAGGACGGCAACAACTTCGGAGTGTCTATCCAGGAGGACACCGTGGACCAGCTGTGGACCGTGGAGAGCACCGCAGCGTCCTATCTGCGCCGCTTCTCCACCTACTACAACACCAGGGCCAAGCTGGTGTCGAAGATAGTGAAGTACCCGCAGGTGGAAGATTATCGCCGCACTGTAGCCGAGGTAGACGAGAACGAGTATCTGAGTGTGCGCCAGATCCTGCTGCACGTTCGGAACCAGTATGCCACCTTGCACGACGTAATCCTCAAAAACATCGACAAGATCAAAACCCCTCGGAGCACCAACACTGACAACCTCTACTGAGGACCTTTCTCCACCCCTCTTTCCTTCAGGAGGTGGCCGAGCTGTTTAGGCAGCCAGAAGGGGTTATGAATGACTCGACAGGTGCCGAAGCGACTGGAAATGTGCATTACGTTTAGTGACAATTTCATACAGCTTTATTCTCACACTGAATACTTCCAGTGTAGTTGTTATTTGCTTTTTCTTTCGCTGAGAGGATGGGGACAAACCATCTAGTAGAAGGTGGTAGGGTTGGCCAAGGAGAAGGACTGCTATTTTTAAAAGCAGTTTTGTAGATGAATGTTGGCCAAGGTTTCTTTTTTATGGCATTGGTGACATTGAATGGTTTCAGGGGTTACTCGAAGAAAAACCTAAAGTTTAAAAGAAAGTTAAATGAAGCCTTTCCTAAGGTTCTGCTGTATGTTACTTTGTTCAAACCTCAGAAATGCTCCTTTAACCACCATTTGTTTTTTTCCAAGGAAAGGGGTTTAAAGGGATGTGTTTAGGTCATTGTATGTCTCCAGTTCGGCAGATTGAAATAAAACTTGGTTTTAACATTTTATGATGTACTAAGTGTGCTTATCTGAACTGTAATCTTCAGATGTATAGGATTTCTGTCTTCATTTGGACTTATACCCTTGATGTTTTTCAGCTCTGATGTGTAAGAAAAATGAGCATATAAAGAGTAACAGATCTTCATTGTTCTAAAGAAATGGACAGCCCTACCTCCCTTAGAATGAAGAGGAATCTGTGAAAACTGCTTCCTTGCACAACTTTCTACCATCTCCGCATCTTCCGGTTTCCTTTCACACAGCTTAGAATTTCTTCTGTGTATTCATTTATCTCATACGTTCCTGCTAAATCCTTTAAGCTTTGTATCACGTTTACTTTTTTTCCCCCTCAATTGAATTTCATCTCCCTTCCCCTTTTGTCTCTTGAGATATTTCTTATGGTCTCTCATTCGAATTTCTGTCTCACATTATATGAATTATTATTTAAATCTAAGGACTCTAAAATGTGACTTTGAGTTTTTTCCTCCTGCTTTTGCTGCCTGGTTGAGAGGAAACCATTAACTTTTCAGTGATGATCTATACTGTTGACATTTTTCAAGTCCAGCATTTCCAGATTTCAGTTGCAGGTAAAGTGAATTATTGCACTCTGAGTCACCTCATGCTTTAAAGGGAATTTCTTGCTTCTGATGTGATGAATCCTTTGTCCATCATGGCTTTTGTTCAGAATTTTATATTTTCTGATAATAAATATACTTTAGTCAGCCTAAGTATGTCTATTCAGAACACCTTGTTTTAGTATGAATATTATTCGAGGATCTTCATCACTCAGAAACACCATGTGTGGAAGTTATGTAATAAACACATTGGGAAGAAGCACGAGTGGGACTTAGTTTTGATACCTTTTTATGTATAGGAATGAGATTATTTCTGTGCGCAATGGATAGCTTCATCTCTTTTTCCCATTCAACTAACAGCTTGTGCCCGGAATCCTCATAATATTTTTGAAACTATATGCATATGTAAGTATGACCTTCATCTTTTAAAATATTTTATAGTAATACTTTCATGCAATAAATTATTTCTCAAATGAGTTTTTGGTGGGAAAATTATGAGGGACGAAATTTATTTTTTGTGAGGGATGAAAATGTATTTCCCATTGAAATTTCTTTTCTGCATAAGATCCTCGGAAACGAGGTGACCATATAAGAGTCCAATATCTATTTTAAAACTTGTTTGTAATTCTACCTTTTTTTCCTTTTTTTAAATAGTATCTTTGTAAGGATATGGTTCTTGCTACAAATGCAGTCGCCTTCTGAACTTGCTTATGGATAAGGTCAAAACATGAATAATTTCTTCTCTTCTTTCCCCATATAATGAGTGAAATCACTTCTGAAACGAGACTTTTTCTTCAGTAGTTTCTCTTCAAGTGTGTTTTGGTTGCCAAGGGTGAAAACCAGTGTGAACCTTTATGTACAGACTTCACTACACATGCTGTTATAAAAACATTTCCTAGTTATCAGCAAGAATTGTTTAAAATGTAAAGCAGAGATGTTTTCTTTTGTATGTTTTTTAGACAAGATACATTTCCGAGTTTGAACTGTACACATTATTTATGGTGGGTGGTGTTTTGTTTTTCTAAGGCGGCAGGGATCCCCATTAGGTTCTCCTGAGGTTGGGATCAGTATCTGTCCAGGAGGTGTCTAATACTAGGTGCCTGGCGTTTCTTCTGCTTTCATTCTCCTTACGTGTTTCACCTGAAGGAGTGAAAAGACATTTCTCCATGAGGAAAGTGAGTTAGAGACATAAAATTCTGTTGCAGTCACCTCTGATTTTTAAAATTTTATTTATAGTTTTATCTAGAAAATGCACCTTGGGCCTGTTCTTACAGAAATGGATGTGAATATTTTCTATTCTAACCTGTATAGATTAGAAAGATTTGTAAACTGGTTTAGTGAAACTTTATTTTCAAAGTAAACTGAAAAATGATAGCGAGGTAAAACAAGTTTATTCTTTCGTTGAACTTCTGAAAAGACTCTTTCAAATCTGACTTTAAACATCAGGAACAACAACAACAAAAGATATGGCCCAATTGAAAAACCTGTTTGCATTTGACATTTCCCCCTCAAGGGTTCTCTTTATTTCCCTTGTAAGGTGTTCTATCTGAATCACAAAAGTGCCAGGAACCCTACATCAGTTCACACAGTTTGGCAGGCATTTAATTGCACACAGTTTGTAATGGACAATGTAAGGGAAGTCCAAACTTGCTTAGTTTTCAAGCATAGTTAATCTTCTAAGGTTTAAAATACCTGTTCATGCATGATATAACTATCACCTTTTGCATGTTCCTTTTACTCTGAAGCTGTCAAACCTATGCCAGATTGAAACAAATTGTCTCTAACACCCAGGCACGCCTTTTACTAAGAAAATATGCTTGTCCTTTGTAGTTAAGGGTGTTTGGTATTTGCATTTCCCCCCTGGTCTAACAATGTATCAAACTAAATTGGAGCTGGAACGCTTTTATAAAGTCCCTTCCGCAAAATTTAGGTCCTTTGTGATTTTTCCCTTTCTTGCAAATGGTTGCAAAAGCTCTTAAAATAATAGACTTATTTTAAGAGCTGGTGTAAAAACATAGTTTCTGATATATATTATTTGCCTATTATTAGTACTCACAGCTCCATCTTTTGTTCCTTTTAAAAAAGACCGCTGAACTGAGAGAGAATGTTTTGATGTTTTATATTTAAAAAATAGTTTTAAAAACTTGGGGATTAAGTAATTTTAGTTTTAAATGCCTTTTGTAATTTGTGAAAGCTACTAACTCAAATTTGATTGGAAACTTGGAGATTGGTAGATCTGGCTTTTAGAAATGAGTGAAAATACCTTCCTTAAATCATATAAATGATGTAGAAGAGGCTTAATTTTAAAGTTCTTAAACTTTGGAGCTTAGAGGGTTTTTTTTTAAATTACTGAATTGTTTATAAATTCCAGGGTTGTTAGAGGCAACAGTTTTTATAGTTTTTACGAAGTTTTCATGTGTCTACAGAATTCTTACCAAATGGCCTTAACCATTAATAGATAACTGTGTGATCAGTTTTAAAGTTTAAAAGCACTATCTTAACGCTCAGAAATTCGGAAAAATAAATGAAGAAACTACCCATAACCCTCTAGGTCAAAATTACTGAAATGTATATGTGGGTTTCATTTATTTTAAAGAATACGTAAGTGTTTTTAAATCATTGCAAATTCATTATGCATATTTCTGTAGAGGATAAGCATCTTAACGATATTATAATTTCATTTGATACCCCAGATTCAGATAGCAATAGATAAACCCCCTTTCATTCTGTTTTTCCAGGATCCTTATGGCTCTGTCTCGTATGAGAATATTTGAGTTGGGGAAAGTAGAGTGTGGAAAATAGAGATCTGGTAGCCAGGAGGACATGTGTCTAGATGACTGGGAGAATGTCTAGGTATTTAGATTAGGATTTTACTCTGCTATTGGGTTGGGGCTCCATATGGCATTAGCAATATAGTTGTAATAATTTTATTATTTAGTGCTTATCCCCCCCCAAGAAAAGCATATTAATTACCTGTTTAAAATATGTACAAGAGAGCAATTACGTTATTTTATACTGAATAGATGAGTTATTCCTGTTTGCATGATTTGTTATGAGTAGGAGGGAATCCTACTTCCTTTTTCAACATTTAAACATTTCTGAAAGATCCTATTGTGCACTGACATCAAGGCATTTTTTAGAAATTACTGATCTTTTTGAAGAAAACAAAGGACTTAGTCAGTTAAGAAACAGGTGCTGGACCACCCTTGTTCTCTGCATTGGAACACTGTACTGCTAACGCATGAGTATCTGTCCACCTTGAACTGAAATTATCCATGGGAAACAATATACATTTAGAAGTTTCATGACTTACCTTTTCGTCAACAATAATAGGTGCTTTATATTAGATGACCATACATTTGTCTGTTGTTTTCTTTATTGTGCTCTTTTTTTTTTTTTAAGATTTTATTTATTTGAGAGAAAGCACACACCAGCAGGAGGAGGGGCAGAGGGGGAAGAAGGACAAGCAGACTCCACGATGAGCACGGATCCCAACACGGGCTTGATCTCCCGACCCTGATATCATGACCTGAGCCAAAATCAAGAGTTGGTCGCTGGTCAGTTGGTTGCTTAACCGACCGAGCCACCCACGTGCCCCCTATTGTGCTAAGTCTTCAAGTTCCTAAAGGTCAATTAGGAGAATTTTATCAGTGAAGCTTAGTGAGCCCTGTCACTCACATTTAAAATGTCTCTCTAGTAAGCTAAATTTAATGAATTCTCTCACATAGAGAATGTCAAGCATTATTTTTACTCATTCATGAAAAGCTAGCAGGCGCCAATGAACAGGAGGTGAACCTACAATCAGAATTAGGTTCCTTTTACAATTTGGCCATTTGTTTTAGCTTTGTTATTTAAGCTCACTTTTTACAAAGTTTTACAACCTTATGTTGGAAACGATAACATTTCCTTCAAATACTGTTGCTTTCAAAGTGTAAAGCATTTTGAAATTGTTGAATATAGTTTTCAATTTAAATTTTTTGAGATTGAGAGGTGTGCTTTCGCCCCTGTTAATTTTACACATGGAGAAATTCAGACCCAGAGAGTTACATAGTGTCACAACTCATGTGACAAAGTCTAGAAGCCAAATCATCTTCCATTTCAGGCTAGCGCTCTTTTCACTGCACTACACTATCTCCCTGTTATCAATAAACCAGATTATGTTAAAAGAGAGTTTTTCTAGAAACATGCAAACTAGTAGAATTCCACAAATTAACATGTCCGTATGAAGTGGTGTGTTATTCTGCAAAATTTAAGAGAAGTTGAAATGTTTCTAAACCTGTAATATTTTTACTTAACTAAAGATTGTGTAAAGAAAAATTTTTTTAAATCTCTAAGTTTATGTTAAATGTAATTTGGTTATAAAAATGATTCTTACTAAACAAAACCCAGGAGTCTCAGTAGCTCCAATCCCATATCCTTCTGAGGAGGAGTTATTCTATACCATCAGCAATGCCTCTTGTGTTAGAAGATGGTGCTCTTAGAGCATTTGGGGACAGACCAGGAGAAGTATGTTACAAGAGTTTGTTTTTTTCACTTTCTTAATGTATGGATTTAAGATTTCCCACTGACCAACTCCGCCACCCTAATCTTTACCACCAAAGAATTGCTAAGTGGAGTTGTTATGGTGTTAGGGCTGCTATTCCTGATAACCTACAGAATAAAGGGCAGGGAAGCAGAAGAGCTGTAGTGTTTTGTTGGGGAGGAAGCCCGAAAGGGCCATTTCCCATAAGAAGTTTATCCCGTAGCGCTGCACTGTGTTCCACACAGTAGGTACCAGTCTTCGGGTGTAACCAGTCATTGAGGTAGGCTGTAGGTATAAAAGGCACACAGGAGTTTGAGGGCTTAGTATAAAGAAAAAGTAAAATATCTCAATTTTTGTATCGATTACATGTTAAATGATAATATTCTGGCTGTTCTGGGTTAAATAAAGTAGATTATTAAAATTCCACACGTTTCGTGGGGCGCCTGGGTGGCTCAGTTGGTTAAGCGACTGCCTTCGGCTCAGGTCATGATCCTGGAGTCCCGGGATTGAGTCCCGCATCGGGCTCCTTGCTCGGCGGGGAGTCTGCTTCTCCCTCTCCCGCTCCCCCCTCTTGTGCTCTCTCTCTCAAAAAAAAAAAAAAAAAAAAAATTCCACACGTTTCTTTTTACTTTTTAATTGTATCCTAGAAAGTTTAAAGTTACCTGTATGTATAAAGTTGGACAGCACTGCATGAGAGCTAAGATTTCTGAGGTAATTGGGATGAGCCTTGAATCTGAAACAGAACTTCTACAGTGGTATATTATGGGGACGTGGTATTTCATTAAGTCTGGACTTTTTGATTTCTAGTAAAATTTGTATTAGTTTGCCATCCATTTCATAATGTGCAATTCAGTAAAAGCCATTCAGGGAGAGGCTAAACTTTGTGAACCAAGCCTCTGTGGACTCCAGCTTGATCTTGGAACTTAGAATGCCTGAAGGAGTGGATGGCTAGAATGCCCCGTAAGCATGCCTTCTAAATAGCATGTCTGTTACCCAGACTTTTGGGGAAAGCGTAGAGTACTAGTAGTCTGTATGGCTACTTCGGGGCAGCTTTGTATGCATTAGAAACCAAATAGATGGTAAGTTTGGCATCCTATTATAAAAATTGAGACAAACTGTTTTTGTGTGGATGAAAGAATAATGTACCCCTGGTGCCTACAGATACCTATAGGTGAAGTCAGGCTGTCCCGCAAGGAGCAGCGTTTGAACACTCAAATCCCCATAATTCCATTGAATTCCCATAATATTGTTTCTTTATATTATCTTTATGTCTATATATATTCTCTCTCCAGAAGTTCCTTGAGAATAATGAGTTTTTTAATTCACTCTTCTGGGGTTTTGCCTGTAGTAAATTTCTAAAGTATTTTGAATTAAATTGAACTAAACCAAAACTAGGTCAAACTATGGAAAATTGTTTCTCCCTTTTCTAAGACATACAGTCAATAAGTGAGGCACTGTGCTACAATTGAACATGTATGTGGATGTGTACTCAGAAATATGTGACAACAGACTTAGGTGTGAGACCCCTAAACATCGGATTCAGAAGTAAACAAAGGCCAGTTTCTGGCTTCTAATTAGGCTTTTTCATGTCACAATAATATGAATGTTTTTAAGTACTCCTGGCAGCTCTCCTTCGATACTCCCAGTAATTTCATTAAGCCTGTTCACCCGGTGACAGCTGCAAGTTATTCCAAACATCTGTGCCGAATCCCCACTGAAAACAACTCTCTCACCCCATTAACAACACCAGTAATTCCTTATTACTTTTCTAGCCACGAGTTATGGAGAAATAAGTCTAGTATATCAAAGAGGGAAGAATCCTGAAAATTGTTTCTCGGAACTGATTCTCTATGCCCATGCACGTAACGCTTTACCTTCCAGATTTCTGTACTTAAAAAGTTAGTTTCTTTAGTACTTGAAATTTAATATAGTTTGTTAAATAGTTAAGAAGGAATTCTTTTAGATTTTATTAAGTTTTATTTGCTAATAAATATAAAGACTTAAAACATTTTGCATAAACATTATTTCAGAGGGGTCGGTTAAGCGTCTGCCTTCAGCTCAGGTCATGATCCCAGGGTCCTGGGATCGAGCCCCGCATCGGGCTCCCTGCTTCGTCTCCCTCTGCCCCTCCTCCCACTCATTCTCTCGGTCTCTCTCTCTTTCTCTCAAATAAGTAAATAAAATCTTTTAAAAAATTTTTCATAAATTTTATACAGTTTAGAGTAAGTATAGTGAACTCAACACACCACTACCTTATTCCTTTGCTTCTTTAATATTGGTGAATATTTTTCTTTGCTTTTTCCCCTACATTTATGTTGTGGGACAAGCACACAGTTACTGAGAACGCATTACCTGTATATTTCACAACTTACTCCAATACTTCTATCAGGCACCCATCCAGAACTGAAGAGATTGGACTATATGGTTGCTGTTCTGTGGAAGAGTAATACTCAGCTCTGCTTATGAATAATTACCAGATAGCATGAAAAAAAAACTCTTAGAAAGTCATTTTTATGAACCTCATGAGCTGAAGGTTAATATTTTCAAGAAGAAGCCAGTAAGTCAAATGTAATTCTTTTGCATTTAAACTCCACATTATTGCATTTTATTTATTTTTAAAAAGATTTTATTTATTTGAGAGAGAGAGAAAGAGAGCACGAGCAGAACGAGGGGAGAGGCAGAGGGGGAGGGGAGAAGCTGGCTCCCCACTGAGCAGGGAGCCCGATACGGGGCTCGATCCCAGGACCCTGAGATCACGACCTGAGCCGAAGGCAGACGCTTAACCAACAGAGCCACCCAGGCGCCCCCACATTATTGCATTTTATTATAAGAAGTCTAAAGATGATACAAGTAGTATAGTAGGAAGAATACATTGATTCTGATGAATGTAATATCTTTAGATTTTTCTTTTTTAAATTTATTTACATTCACTTAACATTATAGTGTATTACTTGTTTCAGAGGTAGAGTTCAGTGATTCATTAGTTGTATATAAGACCCAGTGCTCATTACATCATGTGCCCACCTTAATGCCTCTCACCTATTTACCCCATTCCCCTCCAGCACCCCTCAGTTTGTTTCCTGTGGTTAGGAGTCTCTTATGGTTTGTCTCCCTCTCTGATTCCATCTTGTTTTATTTTCCCTCTCTTCTCCTATGTTTCTCTGTTTTGTTTCTTAAATTCCACGTAGGAGTGAGATCATATGATAATTGTCTTTCTCTGATTCTTAGCATAATACCCTCTAGTTCCATCCACATCATTCCAAATGGCAAGATTTCATTTTTTGGTGGCTGAGTAGTATTCCATTACACACACACACACACACACCCCACATCTTCTTTATCCATTTATTCGTCGATGGACATTTGGGCTCTTTCCATAGTTTGGCTGTTGTGGACATTTCTGCTATAAACACTGGAGTGCAGGTGCCCTTTCAGATCCCTACATTTGTATCTTTGGGGTAGATACCTAGTAGTGCAATTGCTGGGTCGTAGGGTAGCTCTACTTTCAACTTTTTGAGGAACCTCCATACTGTTTTCCAGAGTGGCTGCACCAGCTTGCATTCCCACCAACAGTGTAGGAGGGTTCCCCTTTCTCTGCATCCTTGCCAACATCTGTCGTTGCCTGAGTTGTTAATTTTAGCCATTCTGACTGGTGTGAGGTGGTAGCTCATTGAGGTTTTGATTTGGATTTCCCTGACGCCGAGCGATGTTGAGCACTTTTTCATGTGTCTGTTGGCCATTTGGATGTCTTCTTTGGAAAAATGTCTGTTCATGTCTTCTGCCCATTTCTTGACTGGATTATTTGTTCTTTCGGTGTTGAGTTTGATAAGTTCTTTATAGATTTTGGATTCTAGCCCTTTATCTGATATGTCATTTGCAAATATCTTCTCCTATTCTGTCGGTTGTCTTTTGGTTTTGTCAGCTGTTTCCTTTGCTGTGCAAAAGCTTTTTATCTTGATGATGTTTAAACTTTTAGAAAGATTATGAGTATTGGCAACAACAAATGAAGTCAGAATAGCTTGATTAAAGCAAGCAAACATAGGGACGCCTGGGCGGCGCAGTCAGTTAAATATCTGACTTTTGGTTCAGGCTCAGGTCATGATCTCAGGGTTGTGAGATCAAGCCCCATGTCAGGTCTGTGCTTAGCGCAGAGTCTGCTTGAGATTCTCTCTCCCTCTGCTCATGCTCCTTCTCTCTCTCTCTCTAATATAAAATAAAATAAATCTTTAAAAAATAAAACAAGCAAATGTAGCTTATTAAAAGAATATCTCCTTGGGACGCCTGGGTGGCTCAGTTGGTTAAGCAACTGCCTTCGGCTCAGGTCATGATCCTGGAGTCCTGGGATCGAGTCCCACATCAGGCTCCCTGCTCGGCGGGGAGTCTGCTTCTCCCTCTCACCCTCCCCCCTCTCATGCTCTCTCTCTCTCTCATTCTCTCTCTCAAATAAATAAATAAAAATCTTAAAAAAAAAAAAGTATCTCCTTAATTCTATAGTATGTGCTAATTTTTTGTTTTGCAAGTACACAGATTGAGACATAAACCTAGGGATTACACAGAACATGCTCGTTCTGTAATAATGTTTTGCAAAACAATCTTCAGCTCCCTAAGGAAATTTAAGCATTTGAAAATTGAAATTAAAAATGGCATTTGAAAATTGAGAAATGAAACCTTTGATAAAAGCAAAGGCTATGGGAATTATCCCAGTCAGAAAGAAATATTACTCATTCCTTTTAACTCTTACATTCCTCCTTCAGGAACCATTTAAATTTACTCAAAAAGATTTAATTTAAAAGTTCTGCCTAGAACTTAAATTTTAAAATTCTGCCTAGGGGTGCCTGGGTGGCTTAGTCGGTTAAATGTATGCCTTCGGCTTGGGTCTTGATCCCAGTGGGATCGAGCCCCACATCGGGCTCCCTGCTCAGTGAGGAGTCTGTTTCTCCCTCTCTCCCCTGCTTGTGCTGTCTCTCTCTCTCTCTCTAATAAATAAATAAAATCTTTAAAAAAAAAAATTCTGCCTAGAAAATAAATTTGAAATTTTTAGTATTATTCACAGTAGTGCTGCGTTGGTCTCTTAAATTAACTTAAACATATGTTTATATAAGAGACAGATTGATATTTCTTTTAATGAGTTAATGCCAAAATATCCTTCAATTATTTTATTTATTCTCTTTGAAACTTCACTAATTTCTAACCTAAATTTACTCTGAAATTTTTAGCTACACCGTGAGACTAATGGCTAATTTATTTTCTTAGATACAATCTTGATCTCTTCTCAGTAATTTCAAGAGGCACTATGATCTTATTAAACCATAAAAATCATACTGATCCATTGACTAACATATCCTGAAGATTTATTGATCTCTTATTTTGTTCAAGCGTATATGAAACTATTTCTGTACATGTTTTTGGGATCACAGTATTAATGCATTTACTAACTTATGTTTGGGAATACTTTTGCTGTGTAATCTTAGTATTATTGACATGATGTTTAGTACAAAATTACAGTAGACAGACCACTATGTCAACTACTCATACATTATTCTGTCATATGTATATTTTAATTAAGTAAACTCTACACCCAACATGGGGCTTGAAATCACAACCCCAAGATCAAGAGTCACATGCTCTTCTGACTGAGTCAGCTGGGTACCCCTATTCTATCTTATATTAATTAAACAAACATTACCCTTACCTATTATAAAACAAGTTTTCCTGTTTATCATGCATATATGAATTATACGTATGTATTTATGTAATTTTTAAAGCCAGTTAGTCTCGAAAGACTAAGACGTATTCTTCATTCTCAACCTTCGCCCACAGTATACTTAAGTATGTTTTAGGCGAGCCATAATTGGGTTTATATTCATAGTCTGACAGTGCTAATGTGGGTAGCAGATAGCAGCTATTTTTTGTTTCTAGATTTGAACTTGCTCTTGCATCATTTTTTTTTTTTTTTAAGATTTTATTTATTTATTTGACAGAGAGAGAGACAGCGAGAGAGGGAACACAAGCAAGGGGAGTGGGAGAGGGAGAAGTAGGCTTCCCGCCGAGCAGGGAGCCCGACGCGGGGCTCGATCCCAGTACCCTGGAATCATGACCTGAGCCGAAGGCAGACGCTTAACGACTGAGCCACCCAGGCGCCCCAGCTCTTGCATCATTTTAAACAGCTAAGTTATATGCTCACGTGAAGTTTGGTGGTCTAAAACTACTGTACAGGAATTTTAACTTACTATTTTATATTGGTGAGATTTTTATATTTTATATTCTGAGAGTTGTCAGATCATACTATGGTCATTCTTTGATTTTCTGCCCATAGTAGAGTCATACATGTAATTCATCCCATTTAATGATACTCGATTCTCTTTAGGAAAAGGTGGATCCAGAGAGCTGTGGAAATAAATAATAGATTCAGAGATTTATAGGACAGTTTCCACGACTCATGACTTAAAACGTGTAAGAATGATTACTATGTATGGTAAGGCTGCCTATATCTATTTTGACTTTAACACTTTAGTATGTGCCTATGTTAGAATTGTTTATGCAAATGCATTTTGGGGTCCTATCAATAATATTGAAACAATTCTCTATGTTCATGTGAAATTACTTCTACTTACCTTCATTTACAATCATCCCTAGTTCTTACTTTCATATACCTGTCATTCATATAAATTAGAGGCTATAAAGACTATCTGTGATGACCATTTTCCCCCCAGTATATTTAGCATCCTGATCTTATATGATTCAGAGTGATGTTAAAAGTAGCACCTGCTTCCTGATCACACACAAAAGGAAGACCAGACGTACACAGGGAGAGAGCAGAAATTTTATATTATAGATAAATATGACCTGATAGATAAGGTAGATATGTTTGTGAAGTTGTTGATGGATATTGATTTCCTTTCATTTAGGGGCATCCCAGAAACCCACCCACGTAGTGGACAGATTCCACTACTCTTTAGCAGTTGGATAAACTGCCTTTCATGAGTGAATTGTATTTTCCACTTTGAAGATCTCTGTGTCTTTTTCCTTGGTGATTTTAGAAACACTTATTTTGATTTTGTGATTGTTGGTATGTTAGGATAAAATTGTTGTTGACAGAGCTGAGTCTAAATCCTAGCTGGGCCTCAGTTTTTTTTAAATGAGGGCGTAGACTCCCTGATCTGTAAGGGTTCTTTCTGCCCCATGACTCTGTGCTTTTGCTTAATATAATTTCTGTCATATTTTGGTTGACTTTTTGAATGTAATAGCAGAACTTCAAGAAAATCCCCTACATAAAACTTGACCAAACCTGAGATTTTAGGGATGGGAGAGAGATGATCATAAAGCCTTCAAAGACGAAAATGTAAACTGAGTTATATAAGGTGAATAGGTATTCTCAGCACAGAATAATAAAGAGCAAGGGCATTCCAGACTCAGGGAACCTCACTGTAAAGTTAATCCATGAAAGAATGTGGTGGGAAAGAAAAGGAATAATTTGAGTTTATCAGAATTTAGGGAATATTGTACAGGATAAGGTTGGAGAAGGAAGTTGGGCCCAGATTTTCAGTTTATTAGCCATCACCTCTTAGTTAAATATATATTCTGTATTTATATGTTTTTTGAGTATCACAGATGTGGCAAGAGTTGGGAAATAGAAAAACTTCAGGGAAATTTTAGACTGCTTTGGGTTATTTTATTTATTTAACCTTTTAGCAGCAGTTTAGTATCTTAATAATTGTGAGAATGTTGAAACAGAGAGGGTTAGGGTTAGTCAGGGACTATCTTTACCTCCTTTTGTTATCTAGCATTCATTTCCTAGACACTTTCCTTGGTGGGGTTTTTTTTTTTTTAATAGTACCTATTTGTTTTCCTAATTAATAGGCATTTATTTCCCTTTTTAGTTTATCACTCCTCTTTATAATTTAGCCTAATACTCCAGTAGCCATTTTATTTAGATTGTCATCCTATATGTCTTTTGAGCTCTGTGTTGGTGGCTGGATTTTTCCATGATCATCTGTGAAGTTAGAGCTCACAACCATTTGATAGGTGTAAAGAGTGTATCTGTAGCCACATTTCCTAATAAAAAGAAATTCTTGAAGAGCAAAGATCTAAAACTTAGAGAAAGAAATCCCCCTCCCCCTAAATGCCCCTCTAAAATAAGGAGTATTATCTTATTCTTGCCTCAGGCCTCCCATCTTTTCAGGGTCTTTGTTAATGAGAACACTCTTGTGTGTGACCTGGCATTCCAGGGCAGGGCTGAACACATCTCATTTCCTCTGTCTCCACCATTAATTACTCATATCAGCACTTGTAGATCTCACACTGGAGAGCGAACTCCAGCTTAGATTCTTTTTTTTTTTTTAAGTTTAATTTTAATTCCGGTGTAGTTAACATACAGTGTTATAATAGTGTCAGGTGTACAATATAGTCATTCAGCACTTCTGTACATCACCCAATGCTTATCACAAGTGTACTCCTTAATCTCCATCACCTGTTGCACCCATCCTCCCCACCCACCTCCCCTCTGGTAACCACAGTTCGTTCTCTGTGAGTCTGTTTCTTGATATCTCTCTCTCATTTTTTCCCTTTGCTTGTTTCGTTTCTTAAATTCCACATACGAGTGAAATCATATGGTATTTGTCTTTCTCTGACTGACTTATTTCGCTTAGCATTATTCTCTCTAGTTACATCCATGTTGTTGCAAATAGGAAGATTTCATTCTTTTTTATGGCTGAATAAAATATACACCACATCTTTATCCACTCACCAGTTGGTCGATGGACACTTGGGCTGCTTCCATATCTTGGCTATTGTAGATAATGCTGCTACAAACATAAGGGTTCATGTATCCCTTTGAATTAGTGTTCTTGTATTCTTTGGGTAAATGCCCAATAGTGCGATTGCTGGATCATAAGGTAGTTCTGTTTTTAACTTTTTGAGGAACTTCCATATTGTTTTCCACAAGGACTGCACCAGTTTGCATTCCTACCAACAGTGCACAAGTGTTTCTTTTTCTCCACATCCTCACCAACGCCTGTTGTTTCTTGTGGTGTTGATTGTAGCCATTCTGACAGACGTGAGGTAATATCTCATTGTAGTTTTTTTTTTTAAGATTTTATTTATTTAATTGACAGAGAGAGACACAGTGAGAGAGGGAACACAAGCAGGGGGAGTGGGAGAGGGAGAAGCAGGCTTTCCGCAGAGCAGGGAGCCCAATGCGGGGCTTGATCCCAGGATCCTGGGATCATGACCTGAGCCGAAGGCAAATGCTTAAAGACTGAGCGACCCAGGCGCCCCCTTATTGTAGTTTTGATTTGCATTTCCCTGATGGTGAGTGATGTTGAGCATCTTTTCATGTGTCTGTTGGCCATCTGGATGTCTTCTTTGGAGAAGTATCTGTTCATGTGTCCTGCCTAGTTTTTAATTGGATTATTCAGTTTTTGAGTGTTGGGTTTTATTAAGTTTTTTATATATTTTGGATACTAACCCTTTATCGGACATGTCGCAAATATCTTCTCCCATTCCGTATGTCGCCTTTTGGTTTTACTGATTGTTCCCTTTACCGGGGCATCGTGTTTTGATAGTCTCAATAGTTCAGTTTTGCTTTTGTTTCCCTTGACTCAGGAGACATATCTAGAAAGAAGTGGCTTTAGCCGATGTCAAAGAAATTACTGCCTGTGTTCTCTTCTAGGATTTTTATGGTTTCAGGTCTCACTCACATTTAGGTCTTTAATCCATTTTGAATTTATTTTTCGTGTATGATATAGGAAAGTGGTCCGGTTTCATTCTTCTGCATGTAGCTGTCCAGTTTTCCCAAAACCATTTGTTGAAGAGACTGTCTTTTCCCCATTGGATATTCTTTCCTGCTTTGTCAAAGATTAATTGACCATATAATTAAAGGTTCATTTTTGGGTTTTCTTTTCTGTTCATTGATCTATGTGTCTATTTTTGTGCCAGTACCATACTGTTCTGGTTACTGCAGCTTTGTAATAAAACTTCAAGTCCAGAATCATGATGCCTCCAGCTTTGCTTTTCTTCTTCAGGATTGCTTTGGCTGTTCAGGGTTTTTTGTGGTTCCATACAAATATTAGGATTATTTGTTCTAGTTCTTTTTCTTTTTATTTTTTTAATCATCCGTTTTGAAAGATTTAATTTATTTGAGAGAGAGAGAGAGCACAAGCAGCAGGAGAGGGAGCCCGATGTTGGCCTTGATCCCAGGACCCTAGGATTATGACCTGGGCTGAAGGCAGATGCTTAACGACGGAGCCACCCAGACACCCCTATTGTAGTTCTGTGAAAAATGGTGTTGGTATTTTGATAGGGATTGCATTAAATGTGTAGACTGCATTGAGTAGTATAGACATTTTAACAGTATTTGTTCTTCCAATCCATGGGATGTCTTTCCATTTCTCTGTGTCCTCTTCAGTTTCTTTCATCAGGGTTTTATAGTTTTCAGAGTACAGGTCTTTCAGCTCTTTGGTGAGGCTTATATCCAGGTATCTTAATATTTTTGGTGTGGTTGTAAATGGGATTGTTTTCTTAATTTCTCTTTCTGCTGCTTCAGTATTCGTGTACAGAAATGCAACAGATCTCTGTACCTTGATTTTGTAGCCTGTGACCTTACTGAGTTCATCAGTTGTGGCAGTTTTTTGATGGAGCAGCTTAGAGTCTTATCTCATTGTTCTGAGTGTTTCTAAAGGTAAGTGGTGGGCAGTATCTCAAAACGATGGCTTCTGTTTCTTAGGGGCATCTGTTTAACATCTGAACTCTGATGAAGAGAGTAAATGGTTTCCAATTAGTGTGATTTCCTCCAGTTGTGCTTCTCCTATTACTGCTTCTTTTTTTTTTCATGTTATTGTTTCTGATGAGCATATTCTCCAGTTGGGTGCTCTGAACTTTCTTTTTATTTTTTTAAAGATTTTATTTATTTGAGAGAGAGAGAGAGAAAGGAGCAGAGGCAGAGGGACAAGCAGACTCCGTGCTCATATTCCAGTGGGAGCAGCAAATACAAAGGCCCTGAAGCAAGAACATGCTTGGTACATGTGAGGAACGAGAAAGGAGGCTGTGGCAGCAGGAGCAGAATAAATAGGAGAAAGAACCATGGAAGATGATCTTAGAGAATTAAGTAGCTGGGTCAAAACATATACAGCCTTAAAAGCCATTGAGGTTATTTTAATTTTACTCTGAGATTGGAAGTCACTGGAACATTTCTATATACATTTCAACAGGATCGTTGTGCTTGCTGTAATGAGACTAGACTTGGAGGAAGAAAGGGCAGAAGCAGACAGACCATTGAGGAGGCTGTTATAATCATACAGACAGTAGTGATGGCTGGACCAGTGGTTCAATTCTGGATGTATTTGGAAAGCAGAATCAATAGGTTTCACTGAGAGACTGAATATGGAGTATGAGAAGAATACTACAGGATCTTTGGCTGGAGTGTCTGAGAAGAATGACAGTGGCACACAGATGGGAAACACTGTGGGAGAAGCACATTTGAGAGATATTTCAAGAGCTCAGTTTTGGATATCTTAACTTTGAGAGATCCAGATGAGTGTTTTAAGTAGGCAGTTGGATATAGGAGTCAAGGCCAAGGGAGTGAGATGGGCTACAAATATAAATTTAGGAGTCATCAGCATGCAGATAATATTTAAAACCCTGAGACTAAATGAGATTACCAAGGAGTGAATACATGTATATCTCTGAGAGGAGTTAATATGGACTTACACTTGGGAATAAGAAAGGGGCATATTTAGTGTTGAAGGTAAGAAAAATGGAGGAGTCCATAATCATTCTAGGTTTCTATTTGGACAACTAAATACAAATTGATGAAGTTAATTAAAATCAGAAACCCAGGAGGAAGATAAATCATAATTTAAGAACCTATAGAATATTCCAGTGGAAATATTTAGTAAGCGTTTGTAAATATGGATCTTCAGTTAAGGTTTGAGAGATTTGAGCTTAACATATATTTCAAATTATGAAACTAGATGAAAATGCAAAGAGAAGAAAAAAGATTTGCCTCTGAAAAACCCCAATATTTTATGTGTGATGTGGGTGGAAGAGAAGATAGCAAAAAGAGAAAAAACTTGAGGGAAAATGAGAACCAAGAGTTGGAGGAGGAGCTCAGAGCATCAGCTGCTGTGGGAGAAAATAGGGTGAGGACTGGATAAAAGCACTGGGCTTGACAGAATAGAGTCTTTATAAGGACAGCTGTAGTTACGGTGGTGGTAACAGAGCCAGTTTTCATTACTTTAGGGATCAAATGGGAGATATGGGAATCCATTGACTTATGACTCAGTCTACTTTATTTACCTAAAATAATACTGTGGGATTAATCTAATTAAAATTGATATTTTGGGGAAATGTTAGGTCGGACATTGACCAGCAATATCAAATATGTCGGAAATGGAATTCCAGTATTGTGCCAGGAACGGTTCTTGGTTGTAAAACAACAGAAACCTACCATAACTTAAGTTAAAGCAGAAACTGCTCACATTACAGGAAAGGAATTTAATGGAAGGCTGTTTTTAGTTCACAAGACTCCATGCGAATACTGGAGATGGGAACCAAAGAAGGCCACACAGCCAAGAACACAGTCATCGTCTCAGCTCAAGAAGTTGGGTTAGGACAGTTGGGTTAGGACACGGGCCTCCCCCACGGCCACTAGCCCTGCTGCCAGTGGCAAGCTCCCGTTGCTGCTGTGAATCTAAATCCGAGTCTTCATTCACGATTGCCTAAGACTTTGAATTTTAGGGGAGTATCTGATTGGCCAGGCTTAGGTCACATGTCAGTGTCCTGGTTGCCAGAGAGCTGGGGGAGAAATTATGTCTGTCCCCTTTAGGCTCCTGCAGTTAGACATTTTCCCCTCACAAAAACCCCCAAGTAGACAAGAGATTCAAATGCTGGATAGCCAAAACCAACAGCCAGTACTATAAAAACTAAGTGCGAAATCTTAAAGGTTTAGGGAAACTAATTTGAAAGTCACATAACCAAAATGAAAATGATTTTGTAAACTCAGGAATGTACTCCGTGGCTTACTTTATTGATATTAAATATCAAGAGTATCAAATTAAAAACTTGGCTTTGATCTCTCCTGCTTTGTACCTTATAGTATCTAGGCCCTGAAATGTCCTCCTCTCTCCCCATATCTCCTCTGGACCCCTGTAACATTGGGGTTTATGATGGCAGCCTGCTCACACCCCAAGAGGCAAGCGGAAGCAACATTACTGTACCTTGTGGTGGGAGCACATTTCTAGGAGTGAGATTGGTCTCAGTTAGACCTAGAGGGATGTTAGGAGTAGCTGTGACCCTGGGGGGAGGGAGTACGGTGGGAAAATACAGGCAGAAGAGCAGACTGGGTTGAGGGGTGGGGGGCTGTGTTTTGGGCCACAACAGATGCTGAGCGACAGGGCCAGGCTGGGGGTTGGGAAGGGTGGAAGACATGACATTGGGGCAAAGCAGAGAAAGGCATGTGTTGGACACTTAATGGCTGCCCACATTCTTCACAAATTAGGCCTTTGAGAACTCTTTTTTTGTTGGATTTTTGTTTTGTTTCACTGGGATTTGTTTTTGTTTTGGTACTAGGATTTAATTTTATTTTTAAAGGAGCTTCTCTACCAGGAGACCATTATGAAGTCTCCACAGAGGAAAAGACCCCGTGTAATTTAAATAGAACTGGACTTTTTTGCTTGCCTCCCCCCTTTTTTTAGGGTTAACTCTTTTTTTAAATTTAAATGCAGTTAATTAACATACAGTGTATTACTAGTTTCAGAGGTAGAATTCAGTGATTCATCAGTTGCGTATAACACGCAGTGCTCATTACATCATGTGCCCTCCTTACTGCCCATCACCCAGTTACCCCATCCCCCTCCCCCCCTCCCCTCCAGCAACCCTCAGCTTGCCCTTTTTTAAGAATCAGCTTGCCCTGATTTTGACATGACAGATCTCTAAGAAATACAAATCGGGGTGCCTGGGTGGCTCGGTTGGTTAAGTGTCCGACTCTTGATATCAGCTCAGGTCTTGATCTCAGGATCATGAGTTCAAGCCCCACATTGGGTTCCACGGCGGGTGTTGAGCCTACTTTTAAAAAAGTAAAAGAAATACAAATCCAAAACCTCATAAACGTGATAAGTAATGTAAGACCTTTAGTGACGTCTCTTGACGACACTGCACAGGGAATAGTAAATAAAACAGCAGCAGTACCCTCTTGCCCCACCCCCCACCCCCGCAGAGTCGCTGCCTCACCTCTGTCGTCCTGCAAAGGCCACAGCTCAGGCCAGCCCTCTCTATCCACCTCCTTTCCACTCCTCCAACCTCCAGACCCTTCTTCCCTGTTAATAACTCATACCTTTTGTAAAAAAACCAATTTAGCTTCTTCCAACTCTCCTCTCCATCTGTAACCTCACCCCTACCACGCATGCAATCCAGCAGCACTTAAAAAAAAAATCCTTAGAAAAAGCAGAGAGAGAGTAGAAGCGTTGAATACTTGTGCTTCAATTATTTTCCCCATCTCTTTTACGTTAAAGAAAATTAAATGTGAGGGTATCTTGTTCTCTTGGCTGAATTTATAGAGACTATCTCTGACAGTTGGCAGTAGTGTTTGTGAAAAGGAATAGTGAGCGATCATAGCGGAAAGATGCCAGAGCAGGAGAGATCAGAGTATAAAGAGCTTTCATTTCTAGGCTCAGAGTTTGGATGGGGAGTGAGTGCCTGTCATTGGCAGGTAAACAGTGGCTCTCAGCCACCGGGTGGGACGGAAGAAACGTGGTCAACAGTGTCCGTGTCCCTGGTTGTGTGACCTGTTACGTTTTCTCAAGGACTTCTCTGACCTCAAACTTTTTGGTCCTTTTTAAAAAAAAAATTATTGAATGCTTCAAAGAGTGCTTTTTACTTGCCAGTCACTCATTGTTCCGAGTGTTTTAAAGTATTATCTTGTTTAATCTTTATAAGCAATCCGTGCACTATGTATTATTACTGTCCTTGTTTTACTGATGAGAAAACCAGGGCACAGGGAGATCAGGGAACTTGCTCTACATCCTACAGCTAGAAATGGGGGTGGCAGAGGCAGAATTCAAACCCAGGCAGTCTAGCTCCGGAGCCCAGGCTTCTCGTAGTCTCTGTCTACCCCTTGCTGCCAGTGCTTGTGAAAGCTGCATCCTCACGCTCTCTGCATCAGAATTGCCAGGGATCCCTGCCAGATTTTGGCCCGCCTCAGGCGTACCTTCTCAGAATGGTTTTAGGGGGTGGAGAACCTAGGTGTTTACATTAGGAAGTCCTGTAGATGATTCTGATATGGACCCTTTCTTAAGAACTTCTGTTTCAGAAGGACCTACTACTGTCAATATGTTCAGTTCTGATCTTGGTTTCCTTTGGCCATAAGATTAAATACTTTCTGAAGGGAACCTAATTATTACAGAACTTAAAATTAGTACTGTGATCCCTTAGTGTGCCTTTTGAGCCATCACTACCTGAAATTTAGTTGAAATCCTTTCTTAAATAATACTTGACCAAACAGTGAAAACAGAATTTTCCTTCCTTCCCCACAAGTGCATCATACATCAAACACTCACTTTAAAACTGAATGGAAGCTGAGAATGCAGAGAACATACTAGGTTCTAGAAAGTGTACCTTTTGTGATATGAAGAGAGAACTCTTCTGAACTCTTTGGAACAAGTCTATACAATAGCATACCTCCATCCTTAATGAGGATTGTAGCTAGCAATAAAACTAAAGCTCAGCTTCCAGTGTGGACCAGGTGTCCAGTTTTGGGCTATCTTGCTACCCCAAGATCTCAAGAGAAAATTTGTCCACTAAAGTAGAAAAAGCAGATTATTGCAGATTATCATTAAATTTATAAGAGCTTTAAAAGAAACTTTAAGGGAGTTGTTTTTTCCCACTTGGTTGTTTGCCTTGTCAAGACCCAGTCTTTCCTAAAATGTACTTTAGGGATATTTTATAGTCCTTCCTGTTTGTTTGTGTGAAACCAAGATCAAAATTACTTTGGAGAGAAGATTGAGATCTTTAGTGGAGACTGGAGGAATATCCAGACACAGAATCATGCAGGAAAGATAACTTTAGGAATATAAAGTAAGTAGGATTCTGCTTCTCCTCTCCCTCCAAAAAGTTGTAGCATCATTGATATGAAGGAATCCTCTAGATCTCCGTGCATTCCCTTCCCCCGCTGCTGTGGTAGTTACACACACACACATCATTTGAGACTGTTACACAAGTTTATACCATTTTTGTAGTTTCTGCCTAGAACTTCAAAAAATTAATTTTTGTCTCAACCTGGCATTTTCCCCATTTTTTACAACAAAAAGTAAAATAATTTTCTTAGATATCTGTATTTAACAACTTCTTTGAAGTGCTTCCTAATAATCTCTTTTCTCAGAAAACTTGTTGGCTCAGTTTGCTGTAGACTCACCTTCTCCCTCCCCACTGGTAGCCCATCTGTAGGATGCAATTCAGGCCTCAGGAAATTCACTTCCTACCAGTAGTCCTGAGTAAAGTGAATTTTATAAAACGAAACATCTTGTAAACATTATGTCTGACAAACTCCTATGGTTAAACTCTTCATGCATTTAGTGTTTGATCTTTTTCCTTAAGACATTTTTTTGGATTGCCACACTGTTGGCACTCAGCAAATGATGATTGAGAACGAGTTTCAGGGGTCCTAATTTATTTCCCTAAATCACACACTGTCCAGCTTTTGAAAAACTGTATTAGAGCTGACAAAGTTTGGAACTTGATTAGCTTAGAGTTATTGAATGGAGTAATATGAAGTACAGGCTCAAAGACTTGCTGGCTGATCCCTGTTCAAAGCATATAACCAGCATTTTGTCGAAGAGCTTTCTCTAGGGAAAACAGTCCTGACCTGGTTTGGAAACACTTTCCCTGCAAGCTCTCATTAAGAGAGAAGAATGAGGGGCGCCTGGGTGGCTCAGTCGTTAAGCGTCTGCCTTCGGCTCAGGTCATGATCCCAGTGTCCTAGGATCGAGCCCCGCATCGGGCTCCCTGCTCCGCGGGGAGCTGCTTCTCTGTCTCCCACTCCCCCACTTCTGTTCCCTCTCTCGCTGTGTCTCTCTCTCTGTCAAATAAATAAATAAATAAAATCTTTATAAAAAAAGAGAGAATGATTTGGAAGCTACTGTCGTATCCTTGGGAAAGTATTTACAAGAAAGCATGTTGACCAAGGAACCCTAAATTAATTCTACTTTTAAAAAAGAGAAGCAGGGGTGCCTGGGTAGTTTGGTAGGTTAAGGGACTGACTCAGGTCATGATCTCAGGGTCCTGGGATTAGTCTGCTGGCTCCCCTCTCAGCAGGGAGTCTGCCTCTCCCTCTGCCCCTCCTCCTGCTTGCGCTTGCGTGTGTGCTCTCTCTTTCTCAAACAAATAAAATCTTAAAAAGAGAGAGAGAGAGATGGAGATCAGGGTACCTGGCTAGCTCAGTCAGTGGAGCATGCAACTCTTGATTTAGGGGTTGTGAGTTCGAGCCCCATGTTTGGTGTAAAGTTTAATTTTAAAAAATTATTTTTAAAAAAGAGAGGCATATATAATAACTATTAGGTTGAACTTTATGAAATTACTGATATTTGACCCACAAAAAAATGACAGTTTTATATGGTCCAACCTTATACATTTTTGTGCGCATAAAAGGGGAGGTCACAGTCCGTTGGGCAGGTTTGGAGACTCCCACAGAGTTTGATATGAGAACCATATCTTAAAGCAAAATGAGTTTGTACTTATTAGGATTTCAAGCTAATCTTTCCTCTGGTGACCTTGGCAGCATTTATCAGGTTTGAGCATAGTGTCAGAATTTTCCTCCTGTGAAATGTAAACCTTGGCTCACTCTTGGGCCATCTGTTGTGCACTAATAGTTTTGATTTATTCTTCCTCTCGCTGACGTGTATTAATGGTGCTGATGCAAGCTTTACATTTCCTTTTATTGGTCTGTAGTCTTATTGCATACGTTGGTGGCACAAATACTGCATTCATATTAGCTATTTATATTAACTATTTCTAGTTTGGGGGTGAGTAATGTACTTAGCTTATGTTTTTACTATAATGGGAAGCCCTACATCATAGACATTTTAATAGACTTTTAAAATGATTACATTCTACTTAGTTTTACTACCTCTAATGTTTTTCTTTACATTTCTTTTTTTTAGGATATGTCACTGTGTTTCTGTGTATTTTAATGGTTTCAAATTTCTTAATTACCTTTGCTTTTTGGTTGCTTTCATGTTGGACACATTTGATCAGTAATTAATACGGCTCTTAGAAAACAACATAAATTCAGAATGTTTGACTTTGATAAAGAGCTGTGGAAGGCCTGATTCTCATTGCTGCTTTGGCTCTCCTATTTCCAAGCTTTGATATGCTCTTCACTTAGTTCGGTAGCTTGCTAGAGACTTGGTGAGATAAATGAGGTAAAGTGATAGAAAACGAGAGCTCCCCAGGATGGGAACATAGATTAGAAAAAAATTAATGCAAAGCTATTTTTGAAATGAGGATAGATGCTTTTTATTTTTGATCTGGTTTTAACGGTTTTATATTGAAAAACCAAGCCCGTCTCTGGAATCCAGTGGATATGGACCAAATATGAAATGTTAAGAAGTCATTGTTGTTAGTATGGGCCTGACATGCAAAATTTGACGAATAGAGGCCCATGTTGATCCAAATAAAAGTTGCTCATTGTCAGAGCGCAGCCTGTTGCAGACTGTTGCCCTCATTCCCCAGGAAACGTCATTAGATGTTAAATACATTCCTTTCTATCAAAGATATGGGGCCCCAAGCTTAGGTCAGAGTTTCCTAATACAAGAGAAACTGTCTTACCTAGTATAATAGGGACTACTGGAAAATCTGTGAATTAACAAAATTGGTTAAAGCAGGAGATCATCAAAATAATATGTATATTTTAAATTTATTTCATTTAATTATATAAATGTGGACTTGCTTGCCAAGTTTTGATGTAGGGCCAACACCTTTTCTTTGAGTCCAGATCTGGAAGAATTCCATGTTGCCTTTCAATACAAACTACACTCGCAATGCATCAACCATAATTTCCAGTTACTCTTACTCTAAATTAGATTAAGAATTTAAAGATATTTTTTTAAGCAATCTGAATGCAGACTGGTATGATTTTTTTCTCAGTCTTTTATGGTTGTCTTGGAATGAGTGAATTTTTTAAACTATTCACTTTTATTAAATCTCCTTTTCACACATTTTTTTATCAATTTCCCTAATATGTTTTTAAAGATTTATTTATTTGAGAGAGAGCATGAGCAGGAGGGCAGAGAGAGAGGGAGAGAGAATCTCAAGCGGACTCTGCACTGAGCTTGGAGCCCATCGTGGGGCTCAGTCTCACGAGCCTGAGATCACTACCTGAGCCGAAACCAAGGGTTGGATGCTTAGCTGACTGCGCCACCCAGGCGCCCCCAATTACCCTAACAAATACAATTAGCAAAAGTACTTTTGGGGGAAAAAAAACCCAAAACTAGTCATGAATGTTCACTTGTGCTGTGGGTATCAGTAAGTTTGAGAGGGGAGTGGGAAGGGTCATTTAAACTCAGCAGTTAGTTTAAGTTGGAGGTCAGTTTCCACTCTACACGGATATATAGAATTAACATTAGACAACACCTAGTAGGACCTTAATTTTAGTGTGAATTACCATTTCAACCTTCAGCTGAGCAAAATGTGGTCCTGTTCTTTTGACAGGTTAGTCTCCAATGCTTTAGCCCTCTTAAAAAGAGAAGAGACATAATTTTGGATGCTGCATTATGCGCTAATATTTTGGTTTTCTTCTAACAAAGTGCTTGGAAAAGAATTAGGAGAATTGCATGAAAATGGCAGATTTTCTCATGCACGATATTGCGTAACACTGGGGAAAACTTTTATTCTCACAGTGAAATGTTTTGGTGTTTTCCCACCAGTGTTTCTCTGACTTCTTCTGGGAATAAAAATAACAATGTGTTGATGATAGTGTCTGTCCACAAAGTTTCCTCCCTGAAGATATCCCATGGTATTTCAGTCCTATAGAGGTTTTTCAGGAGTGCATTTGGAGATATCCTAAAATTGGTGACATAGATTTCAGCAACAGTGCCAAAATAAAGCTCCTTTGTTTCTGAAAACATCACTAATAGAATTTAATGATATGCTAAAAAGGAGTGAGATGAACACAGTTGGGGAGAAAAAAGTGATTCAGAATTCACTGTTACAGCAAGGAGCATTTAATTTGAAGTAAATGTTAAATGAATCAACTATACTCTCCCAGATGTTTGTGTGAATAAATTATTTTTTTAATATAAGATAAGCACTATTAGAATTTTTAGTATACCGGCTTTGATTCCCTGCAGTTCTGTGGTAAACAAGCACTTTAAAGATTTTATTTATTTATTTGACAGAGAGAGACACAGCGAGAGAGGGAACATCAGCAGGGGGAGTGGGAGAGGGAGAAGCAGGCTTCCCGCTGAGCAGGGAGCCTGATGTGGGGCTCGATCCCAGGATCCTGAGATCATGACCTGAGCCGAAGGCAGACGCTTAATGACTGAGCCACCCAGGCGCCCCTAAACAAGCACTTTAAAGATTTATTTATTTATTTATGTGAGAGTGAGCAAGCACGAGCAGCGGGGGAGGGGTAGAGGGAGAAGCAGACTCCACACTGAGCGGGAAGCCCGATTCGGGACTCAATACCGGGATCGTGACCTGAGCCGAAGGCAGACACAACCTACCGAGCCACCCAGGCACCCCAAACAAGCACCTTAAATTCTAGGTCTCCTCTCTGCCCCCCACCCTTCACAGTTTGCAAACTTTAATAATTAGAGGTAAGGCTGGTTAACTGTAATAATTTTTATGCATTCAAGATGTGATTCTTCGTTTTCATAAATAATAATGTGTTTTTTGGCTTTCTCCTGCAAAAGTAACTGTTTGAAATTAATGAAGAAAGAAAATAGAAGACATTATGTTCAGAAAATCATGCTTGAAAACAATGTTTAGTATGGCATCTAGATCTTAGCAGGAAACTCGGATTTAAGTCTGAGGCTGACCTTAACCCATGACCAATGGAATCTAAGTGTGTTTATTTTTACAGTAGCTTTAATTTGGGGCTTGCAAGTTTGTTGGTTTGTTTTCTCATTCAATTTTGGGGACCCTGAAGCAGTATTTTAATTATAGGAATTAAGCTATTTATAATTTTCATGGCATGAAGATCAGCAAATTTTGTTTTTTCTTGGCTATATTATGTTATCTTACTGAGAAATGTGTGATCTTTGTGTCTAACAATGCACTTAAAAAAAAAATCTCCCGTGCTGCAGTGCTGGAATTCTAACAGAACAACTTCACTCATCTTTCCCCCAACTTTAAAAATAAAAAAATCTGTTCTCACAGAAATGCTGCCTTGAGTTAAACAAAGGACAAGCAGTTACTGGAAATGTTTTCTATACAGTTCTGTTGATGTATATTCATTTCAATTTGTTTATTGCATTCTAGATTTTTTCTTCACTTTGCTGGTAATTGCATTTCATAATCACATTGACCTTTGAACTGAGTTGCATTGAATTTTTATTACCTTCAGCTGTGTTAAATCCTACTTGTAATGAGTCCTTCCCTATAGCAAGTTTGCTGAATGAGTGATGAAGCGAGGGGGGTTAATATCAGGTTCAGTTCTATCTCAATTTAACCGTGCTCCCTTAAGTGGAAACACTAATGTAGGTTGTTTTCTTTCTTTCTTTCTTTTTTCTTTTTGCTGTGACAATTCCTCTCTTTTTGCTAGGAAAAAGGAGTTATTGATGTTTAAACAGTAGTTCATAACAAAGTCATAAGTCGTTTATAATCCACTTTGGAATACCTACAGTCATACATACCTTTTCCAAAACACACATACTCCCCTTTTTTTGAAGCCAGACTCCTCTTGGCTCATCTTACTTTTAGTATTTGTGTGGTTGGAAACCAGAAACCTCAGATGCCACGGGTCATTGATAGATTATCAAATGTTGGCATTATTACGTTTGGAACTTTATAATTATGCTAGACGTGCATTTATAATTTTTTAATTCTTCCATTGAAGTATATGCTTTTTAAGGGCAAGAACTATACATCTTCTTTAGTATATACTTATTGCTTACCAAAAAAAATCTAATGCTGTGGTTGCTTCAAAGGGAGAAGAGGCGGCTAAGCAGACAAAGATCCAGGCTCTGGCCTGACTGCAAACTGCAAACAGAATGTCTATTTTATATACCAGTAATTTGGGATCAGAATTGGGAGGAGGGCAGAAATGTTCCTCCTCTTTAAAAAAAAAAAAAAAAAGGGAAAATGACTGTATTGGATAGATAATTTCAGTATCTTGTGATGTTATCTAGTCTAGCCTCCTCATTTTACAGGGTTGGAAACAGACCCAGATCATACAGCTGTTAGGGGCAGATCTAGAATTACAATCCTTCTGTTCGGACTCCTTGGCCAGTACCCTTTAAAGTACACCGCAACATGTATGTTATCAGAACCAAGGAGTATTCCAAGAATACTACGTAGCACCTGGTAATAATAGACACTCAGTAAATCGTAAGATGATTTGTAGTTAATTACCTCTAAGCCAAGTTAAAATAAAAAATGTCATTTTTGTTTATGATCCCAATGAAATGTTGGCATCTTAGAAACTCTGACTTGGGCCTATTATAAGACTAAGCCAGTTGTTATAACAGGTTGTTGTTTGTTATTCTTAGGATCACCTGCTGCTACCGGCCACGACCCACAACAAGACCTCAAGACCAAAGATGTCAATAGTATTACCAGCAATAAACATAAATGGTAAGTTGAAATTTGGGTTTATGAACAACGTAAGTTTGCTTTGTTTAATCAGTATTCTCTGGATTAACCAAAAGCCATTTAAAATGTTTGGTTGGTCAGATATATATCCATGCATTAATTTTGAAACATTTTTCCACTTTTTTCACAAAAGATTATTTTTAAATTCCTATACTCTCTTTAAAAATAACTTTAAAAAATTAAAAGATTTAATTTAAAGTTACTTTTAAAATTACTGTATTTTTAAGAGAAAAAATTCATTCTCTTATTTACAAAATCGGAAAGGTTAGCATCTTGACTGCTCCACAGACTTACTGTAGCCTTTCTGGTTATACATACAGTGTAAGAATTCCCTGCTGGGTTCTGAGAGTGAATTTGTAAGTTGGGTTTTGGGAACTCAAAGCAGTTACCTGTATTATGTAAATGGTGACATGATTCCCAGACCAAACATCACAAGCTATTTAGTCCATAATACTGATGAATTTGGTATTGATAGTGTCACTATTCCATTTTGTTCTCCTACTAGTGCTGAGTATTACATAAATTACAAATAATGCTGTAATACCTTGAGACCATCTAAAGATATTAAGGCATCTTGCTTATAATCTAGAAAGAAAAATAAGCCCAGAAATCACTGTACTCCAAAGAGAAGGTCCCATAAGGAATATACAAAGTACTAAAGAAATTTAGTAAAGGAGAGATTACTTCCAGCTGGGTTCTTCATGGAAAAGAGAATCTCTTACCCCCAGTGCAGCTGTGTGTTGTAAATGAGCACAGTGTGTATTGTTGACTGATTGCTTTCTCTGACACATCATATTAGGCTCTAATGACACTAGGAGGATTGGCTGTCCTTCCCGAATTCATTTATCTGGTATAATGAAACTACTAGTACACTTTTTATCTAGTAGTAAGAACCTCATAGTTTACGAATAAGCCAAAAGGTGAAGAGCCTTTTGGACTAACCTGCAGTTGAACCAGTCCACGTTCTGATTGATGATCATAGTTAAACAACCAAATATAATTGTTAAAAACAAAAACAAAAACCTGGGATTCTAGATAAATCCCAGTAAAATTTAGTCTTAAGAGAAAAAGTATTAGATATTCATTGTACATTTTAAGACCATAGAGGACTATAGAATTTCATTGAGCTGTGTGCGGACTGCTTATTAGAAATGCTTAGAGGTCCTAGGGGCACGTGTGTGGCTCAGTCAGTTGAGCGGCTGCCTCTTGGTTTCGGCTCAGGTCATGATCTCCTGAGATCATGGGGTCGAGCTCCACATTGGCCTCCATGCTCAGTGCAGAGTCTGCTTGAGATTCTCTCCCTTTGCCCCCCTCCTGTTCAAGTTCTGTCTCTAAAATTAAATAAATAAATAAAATCTTAAGGGAAAAAAAAAAAGAAATGCTTAGGAGGTCATGATCTCAGGGTTGTAAGATTGAGCCCCGCCTAGTGTGGAGCCTGCTTAAGATTCTCTCTCTCCATCTCCCTCTGCCCCTCCCCACCCTCCCTCTCTTAAAAAAAGAAAAAAAGAAATGCTTAGGAGGCAGCTTGTTTTATTTTATTTTTTTAAGATTATTTATTTTAGAGAGAGTGTGTGTGTGTGCATACATGTGCAGGGGGAGGGGCAGAGGGAGAGAAAGAGAGAGAGAGAGATTCTCAAGCAGACCTCCCCACTGAGCACAGAGCCCTATGTGGGGCTCAATCTCATGACCCTGAGATCATGACCTGAGCCAAAATAAAGAATCAGACACTCAACCGACTGAGCCACCCAGGCGCCCCGAGGCAGCTTTATAGATAGAAAATAAAACATTTGTTTTGCTAAAGCGTAAAAGAATTATGACATTTTCTTAGTCTTACAAAGACATTTAGAACAAATTTAAGAAAAGCAAAAACTGTAATATTGAGAAGAACTTATCTTTCTTCAGTAAGGGCATACCTCCAAAGCTTTCATGGAGCGGTCCTACTACTACTTCAGGAAGGACAGTATATTCCAAAGTGTACTGTATTACACTCCAAAGAATATGTTTAGGAAACATCATTCTTATTTCATAGGGACCTGGGTTTCTCTGCTTGAACCATAATAGATTTAAGTTCTGGTCAGCTTATGCTCAGAAAGGCTATTATCTAAGCTTCAACAAGACAGAATTCACTTAATTTTGTTCTGATATTGAATTCTTATGCAAGAGAATGCCTGGTTTTATTTTATGACAGTGAGTTTTCCATATTTACTAAGCCAAAAACAATATGATGCTGTTTGACTCTGTTGATCTTGGCCAGGGGACTAATTTTTGAAAATGAGCCTTTCATGGATTTGAAAAATACAATCATTAGAAGATCATTTCCTTTTTAATCTGGTTTGATTTCTTTATAAATAAATTTAGTTTTTTCCTTTTTAGGGTATAGTAAACTATTCGAAAAGTTAAGATTCAAATGCAAGAAATACTGGCTGAATCTCTACCACGTGCCAGGTGTTGTGCTGTATCCTCAGTCTCTCTCTGAACGGTCCCTCCACCTTCTTGCTCTGAGGGTTAGAATCTGATTTTGCCTCCTCACCTTTTATGCCTCTGAGCCTACAGGTGGGGTGGGTATATCCTTGCTCCCCACTGCAACTTCCAAATGATCTCGCCATCTTTCCCCTTCAGCCCCCCTCAACATCTTAAAGTATATAATGTCGGGCTTTACTCCCCTTACTCTGGTTTGTCACTGTCTTCTGTCCCACCTTCACTGATGACTCTCCACCACTGCTTTTTCTATCTCTCTGTGTAACTTCAGCATTCACAGAGGATTCATCCAGCATCCTGGCCTCTTTTGATCCCATTGTCTTTTTTTCCTTTTTTTTAAAGATTATTTATTTGAGAGAGAGGGCACGTGCACAAGCAGGGGGAAGGGCAGAGGGAGAAACAGACTCCCTGCTGAGTGGGGAGCCAGACTCGGGGCTCGATCTCAGGACCCTAAGGTCATGAACTGAGCCAAAATAAAGAGTTGGACACTCAACCAGCTGAGCCATCCAGGCGCCCCAATCCTGTTGTCTTTTATTCTGTACCCCTCAGCCTCCCATCCACATGGTCATACTCTGGATCTCCTCATCATCAATAATGGCACTGCTCTTGAAATACCCTCTCCAAGCATCCCACTCCTACTTATCTCTTACTGTAAACCCACACTCCCAACTACCCTCTGACCTCACAATCTCCAGGCCTCTGACCCCACCACTTTTTCCGTATGGATCACATTCATAATGGTCATATATTCCTCCTTATCTAGCCGAGATTCCACCCCCCCCCAATACTTTCACCACTCTCTTGCATCCCCCCTTAGTTACTCCCTGGCTTCTTTTTTTCTTGGGTCTCACTTGTCTGTAAAAATCCCTCCCTAGTTAAACCCAGCTGTCCTCTTTATGCCTGCTCTCAAGCAGCTGAAAATTGCCAGAAAATACCATCTAGTCAGGACAAGTAGATTGACTGCAAATTTATGACTACTAATTCCAGAGGGGCATTCAGTACTGCCAGTCATTGCTAGTAATTTCACTTGCCTTCTGTCTGAAGCAAGAATTTCTCACCTCTCTTCTCAAATCCCCAACATCCCCTCCGCCCACCCCCTCAGCTGATGAACTCACCAAATGCCACGCTGAGAAAACAGATGTACTCATGTCAGAGCTACGTCATCTTCCGCTGCCGGAAGCGCAGCTGCTTCTGCCGCGCACAGACCCTGCCCGCCCTGTTGTGCTGGGAGAAAAGTCTCTTCCGTTGGGTTCTAAAAGCTCAATTTGCTATTTATTAGATACGTGTCACTGGGCAAGTTACTTAGTTTTTCTGTACCTCAGCTTCCTCATCTGTAAAAGGAGATATTAGTAATACCTTTATTTTAGAGTTGATGTGAGAATTAAATGAGTAAATGCTTTAAGTAGTGCCTGGCCATTTTCAGCATGGACACTCGTGCCCCTTTGTCACCATCATCATCCACGTCACCTAAGGTGATTCCTTCCTTTTGGACCCTGTGTCCCAGCCCCTCTCACGGTTTCAGAGACTTTGCTTCTACACTGATACCCTTTCTTTCCTGCGCCATCAGCCTCTTCTCTACCGGTTCAACATACAAAACGTCTTCATACTACCTTTGGTGTGGGGAGACTGTTAATGCCACGTCCTATTTCTCCGCTGTCCTTCAGGGAAACACTCTTGAAAAGAGTGCCTTGTACTCGCTGCCTTCATCTGCTTATCTCCTGGTCTCTCCTCCACACTCATATGTTCTTTCTTCTGAGCCTTGTGAGACTAGATTGCAGACATTCTTATTTTACCCCCAAGTACCTGAATATGCATCTGCTACAAAAGGGGTATTCTCCTACATAAGCACAAGAAAATGACCACACTTAAAAAAAAAAAAAAGCTTAGCATTGATACTTTTACAGTTTAATATATAGTCCATATTCACATTTCCAATTTGCCCCTAAAATGCTCTTTATAGCTTTTTGTGGGGAGGGATACAGAATCGAGTCAAAGACCATACGTTACACCCACTTGGCACACCTCTTTAGTATCCTTTCATCTTAGAACTCTTGCCTTCTGAAAAATTGTCTTTCCTGACATACACACTTCTTAGAAACCAGAGTCACTGAGGTATAACATCATACACAGTAAAAATCAACAAT
This sequence comes from Phoca vitulina, assembly GCF_004348235.1. Taxonomy (NCBI): domain Eukaryota; kingdom Metazoa; phylum Chordata; class Mammalia; order Carnivora; family Phocidae; genus Phoca; species Phoca vitulina. Next base: position 334,238 of record NW_022589729.1, read on the forward strand.
TTTATGTGTACCGTTTAATGAGTTTTGACAAATGTATACAGTTGTGAACCTACCATTCAATCATGATACAGATGTTTTCATTACTTCAGAAAGTCTCCTCGTACCCCTTTGCAGCCATTCCCCTGAAGTATATTTTTGACATACCCTTCTTTTGAAACACTTCATCTTGTAGGCTTTCCTGATACCGTGGCTTGTCTCATGTTCCACCTTTGTGTCCTTCTTGCTCAGCTTAGCCAGCTTCTCCTCCTCTGTGAGGACAGGAAACTGGTTTCCTATGTTATGTTTGCCGCTTACAACCCAGCACCTAGAGAAGTGTCTAGTGTAGGAAAATCGCAGGATGCGGCACTCTGGTAGATGTTAAAGCCCAGCAGAGTAATTGGTACTGCTTTGTACATCCACTGCATAACACAGCCAGGATTTCAGGAAGTATATAAAGTATGTTCTGATTAATTATTATATTGTTATTTCAGTATTAAAGACAGATGTGTGAGTGTCAAAAATATTTGGGATTCCAGAATTTAAGATAGATTTTTATACCACTCTATTCCTTATGGTGTAAGGCTGTGCACATTCATTTGAGAGCGGCATAATACAATGCAATTCCTGTGTTTTGAATTTGATGGACTCAGGTTTGTTGAATGGCTGAATAAGTGAGGTAAATGTTATTTGGTCAGTACTTTGTGGTCACTTGAAAGATTTTACTATTTTAATTCTTCATATGATTAAAAACCGTTGGCAAGTACAGTTTAGTCTAATCTTTCCAAATATAAATTAATTTGTTTACTAGTTACCTCTCTACCATATTGGTTGAGATTTGGAATTCATTGTAAAGAGTGAATTGAAACTATTAACCTCCTTTTCAACAATTGTTCTACAAAAGAAAGCACATGCAAAAAAATTGAAGTATAGAACTCTCCCAAGTTCCAGAGATGGATTTCTTTGGCTTATTGGGTACATGAATTTGACAGGCAGTACTCTATCCCTTCCAACGTTTGGGCACCTGTTTCTTGCAAGGGCAGAGATGTTGTGAGGATATCTCTAACATAGAAGTTTTTCATCCTGAGCAGGGTAAGAATTTAAGAAAGTTGAATAAAATATATTTTCTGCCATTTCTGAGTTCAAAAGTTACATGTACCTTGGAAAGGAACATGAGTTGTGAGTTTGATCCCTTTCTCTGACTTTAGTGGTGCCTGTAGGATTTTGGAGAGGGTGGTGGGAGACAAAGTCAAATTTTTATTGAGCAGTTGGTTTCTGTAGTTCCCTGGATAGGGATATTTGGGAAGAGGAATTTGATTTTCCAATTTTGGCAAAGTAAATTAGATTCCCAAGTCAATATCTGATCTTAAATTATAACGCATAATGACTCTACTTTGTGGTTTTGAGCTATGGAAAAAAGTCTATACAAGAAATAGCTAAAGGGGTGCCTGGGTGGCTCAGATGGTTAAGCGTCTGCCTTCGGCTCAGGTCATGATCCCAGGATCCTGGGATCGAGCCCCGCATGGGGCTCCCTGCTGAGGGGGGAGCCTGCTTCTCCCTCTCCCTCTGCCTGCTGCTTCCCCTGGTTGTACACTCTCTCTCTCTCTCTCAAAAATAAATAAAATCTTAAAAAAAAAAAAAAAAGCTAAAGAGAACAGGATTTGGGTGTGAAATTAATGCCATTTAGAAAATGCTAGTTACATCATTCTATCTTTTCTATGCCAATTTAATTTTTGTAATTTATTTCATTTTGCATTCTCTTTGATACTTGATATCCTTTGTCTCATGTGACAGTTGAAAACAGGTTAGTGAAGCTGTAAGAAAGTCTGTCTTTGAAGAAGTCTTCACACTGAAGATTATTGAAATAAAATGAAATGCTAGGTATGCTTTAAAAAAAACTTTTAAAAAATGATTGCAGATGGTTGGCAGAGCAGTGGATGATAAATTAGAGGCTATTGCTATTTATAAAAAAAGGATTCTGGAAGTTTTCCTTGTACTATAAGTCAACATTTCCTGCTTTTAATTATTTCCACTTATGTTGTGGTAAAACTGCTCATTTCCTTTCTTTCTTCATAAGTAATTCAACAAAGTAGACCATAGAAGAGATTTATTTTTAATGGTAGCTACTTTGTAGATGTCTTTCCCAGGGAATGAACACAGCCACTAGCAGATGCGCAATCTGACCAACACTTTGATTTGGTTCTACTGTTCCCCTTTTCTCTGTGTGTCATGTACCTAAGTTAGTGTGGTACCTGAGTAGTAAAGAAAGAACTATTCTAATTCTACCCTGTCCTTGGTAAGGGTTCAAGTAGATGAACAAATGACTAGAAGGCGACACTGTATTTATATTTAATCTCAAGGTAATTTCCATGTAAAAATCTAGAAGAACTTACTAGCAATGAAACATCTTTTTAGTTGAAGAGGATGTAATAGAAGGGCAGGAAGCAAACCAACTCACCAAATGTGTTGGTTTTAATAATAAGAGAATGTTGATACAACTGCTTTTGATGATCACTAGTTTCATAAAACTGTGATCCCAAAGAAAATGTATTTGGAAACTGTCCTGTTTTAGACATGTTCTGCACAAGCAGGCTGGTTGTCTGTAAGAGAATTGTGCCTAATCTTATAAATTCTCTTTTTCTTAAAGGCCTGCAGGTTATCTACTTTCTTAAAATATATTTACAACCTTGTATTTCTTCCATTTCAGTGTTCTGTAATTGTGTCTAGACAGTTGAGTGAGTTGAGTCTTCTCTTCCAACCATGTTTTAAATATTTTAAAAACATATAATTAAATATTTCACTTTTGACTCACTACGAAAGCAGTAGTACAATTTCCACACTGAGAATTTCTACTGACAAAAGGAGAAAAATGACACTAGTCACAAAAAAGAAAGATTTTTTTCTTTCAGTATATATCCACAGATCTATGAATTATGTCTGGCTGGCAGGTATAATGGGGAGTGTTAACATTGACCATACTAGTTGTGATAAATAGTATCTTCATGAAGACCTGGGTCTTCGTGTTGATCCCCTGTGTTGAACTGGCAGTTTCCTTGTGAGAAGACAGTCACCTGTGGGAGGCAGAATATGACATTATCTTTACAATGTGGGTAAAATTTGGCTCAATTCCTTAGATCCCTTTTTAGCTTACCTTCTCTAGTGATGTTAAATCACCAGCCGGGCCTAGACCAACAGTGATGATTTAGATCAGTTCTAAACCGGAAACAACATGCTGATTAATTTTTTAAGAGAAATCAATTAAGTACTGGGTAGTTATAAATCATAATGCCTCTGACATCGGATCAAAAATTTGAAGACTATGATAGATACTAGGATCTTGGTACCTTGGGAGGTAAAACTTGAACTGGACTATAAAGGAAACTTAGAGGAGGATAAGGAGGAGGATATTTTTTAATGTAAGGATTGCATTTAGCTACAAGTAACAAAAAAACCTTAACTAAACATTGTCTTAAATAAATTGGATTCATTTTTTCTTATATATATTTTTTTATTTAAAAAAATTTTTTTGTTATGTTAATCACCATACATCACATCATTAGTTTTTGATGTAGTGTTCCATGATTCATTGTTTGTGTATAACACCCAGTGCTCCATGCAGAACGTGCCCTCTTTAATACCCATCACCAGGCTAACCCATCCTCCCAACCCCCTCCCCGCTAGAACCCTCAGTTTGTTTTCAGAGTCCATCGTCTCTCATGGTTCATCTCCCCCTCTGATTTGCCCCCCTTCATTCTTCCCCTCCTGCTATCTTTTTTTTTTTTTTAACATATATTGTATTATTTGTTTCAGAGGTACAGATCTGTGATTCAACAGTCTTCCACAATTCACAGCGCTCACCATAGCACATACCCTCCCCAATGTCTATCACCCAGCCACCCCATCCCTCCCACCCCACCCCCCACTCCAGCAATCCTCCGTTTGTTTCCTGAGATTAAGAATTCCTCATATCAGTGAGGTCATATGATACATGTCTTTCTCTGATTGACTTATTTCGCTCAGCAATAACACCCTCCAGTTCCATCCACGTCATTGCAAATGGCAAGATCTCATTCCTTTTGATGGCTGCATAATATTCCATTGTATATATATATACCACATCTTCTTTATCCATTCATCCGTCGATGGACATCTTGGCTCTTTCCACAGTTTGGCTATTGTGGACATTGCTGCTATAAACATCAGGGTGAACGTACCCCTTCGGATCCCTACATTTGTATCTTTGGGGTAAATACCCAGTAGTGCAATTGCTGGATCTTATGGTAGCTCTATTTTCAACTTTCTGAGGAACCTCCATACTGTTTTCCAGAGTGGCTGCACCAGCTTGCATTCCCACCAACAGTGTAGGAGGGTTCCCCTTTCTCAACATCCCCACCAACATCTGTCGTTTCCTGACTTGTTAATTTTAGTCATTCTGAGTGGTGTGAGGTGGTATCTCATTGAGGTTTTGATTTGGATTTCCCTGATGCCGAGCAATGTTGAGCACTTTTTCATGTGTCTGTTGGCCATTTGGATGTCTTTGGAAAAATGTCTGTTCATGTCTTCTGCCCATTTCTTGATTGGATCATTTGTTCTTTGGGTGTTGAGTTTAAGAAGTTCTTTATAGATTTTGGATACTAGCCCTTTATCTGATATGTCATTTGCAGATATCTTCTCCCATTCTGTCGGTTGTCTTTTGGTTTGTTTACTGTTTCTTTTGCTGTGCAAAAGCTTTTTATCTTGATGAAGTCCCAATAGTTCATTTTTGCCCTTGCTTCCCTTGCCTTTGGTGATGTTTCTAGGAAGAAGTTGCTGTGGCTGAGGTCGAAGAGGTTGCTGCCTGTGTTCTCCTTTAGGATTTTGATGGACTCCTGTCTCATATTTAGGTCTTTCATCCATTTTGAGTCTGTTTTTGTGTGTGGTGTAAGGAAATGGTCCAGTTTCATTCTTCTGCATGTGGCTGTCCAATTTTCCCAACACCATTTGTTGAAGAGACTGTCTTTTTTCCATTGGACATTCTTTCCTGCTTTGTTGAAGATTAGTTGACCAGAGAGTTGAGGGTCCATTTCTGGGCTCTCTATTCTGTTCCATTGATCTATGTGTCTGTTTTTGTGCCAGTACCATACTGTCTTGATGATGACAGCTTTGTAGTAGAGCTGGAAGTCCGGAATTGTGATGCCGCCAGCTTTGCTTTTCTTTTTCAACATTCCTCTGGCTATTCAGGGTCTTTTCTGGTTCCATACAAATTTTAGAATTATTTGTTCCATTTCTTTGAAAAAAGTGGATGGTATTTTGATGGGGATTGCATTGAATGTGTAGATTGCTCTAGGTAGCATTGACATCTTCACAATATTTGTTCTTCCAATCCATGAGCATGGAACGTTTTTCCATTTCTTTGTGTCTTCCTCAATTTCTTTCATGAGTATTTTATAGTTTTTTGAGTACAGATCCTTTGCCTCTTTGGTTAGATTTATTCCTAGGTATCTTACGGTTTTGGGTGCAATTGTAAATGGGATCAACTCCTTAATTTCGCCTTCTTCTGTCTTGTTGGTGGTGTATAGGAATGCCACTGATTTCTGTGCATTGATTTTATATCCTGCCACTTGATAAATTCCTGTATGAGTTCTAGCAGTTTTGGAGTGGAGTCTTTTGTGTTTTCCACATAAAGAATCTTATCATCTGCAAAGAGTGAGAGTTTGACTTCTTCTTTGCCCATTTGGATGCCTTTTATTTCTTTTTGTTGTCTGATTGCTGTGGCTAGGACTTCTAGTAGTATGTTGAATAGCAGTGGTGATAGTGGACATCCCTACCGCGTTCCTGACCTTAGGGGGAAAGCTCTCAGTTTTTCCCCATTGAGAATGATATTCGCTGTGGGTTTTTCATAGATGGCTTTTATGATATTGAGGTATGTACCCTCTATCCCTATACTCTGAAGAGTTTTGATCAAGAAAGGATGCTGTACTTTGTCAAATGCTTTTTCTGCATCTATTGAGAGGATCATATGATTCTTGTTCTTGCTTTTGTTAATGTATTGTATCACGTTGATTGATTTGCGGATGTTGAGCCAACCTTGCAGCCCAGGGATAAATCCCACTTGGTCGTGGTGAATAATCCTTTTAATGTACAGTTGGATCCTATTGGCTAGTATTTTGGTGAGAATTTTTGCATTCATGTTCATCAAGGATATTGGTCTGTAATTCTCCTTTTTGATGGGGTCTTTGTCTGGTTTTGGGATCAAGGTAATGGTGGCCTCATAAAATGAGTTTGGAAGTTTTCCTTCCATCTCTATTTTTTGGAAGTTTCAGAAGAATAGGTATTAATTCTTCCTTCAGTGTTTGGTAGAATTGCCCTGGAAGCCATCTGGCCCTGGGCTTTTGTTTGTTGGGAGATTTTTGATGACTGCTTCAGTTTCCTTAGTGATTATAGGTCTGTTCCATTTTTTCTTATATATTGACGAGTCCACAGCAATGAACCAATCTAGGTGCTGGTGTTTGCTCAACAACATAAGCTGCTAGGACTAAGGTTGTTGCAGTTCTCTTGGCCTTTCTCAGATGTTCTCAGAGTGGCTGCTGCAGCTCAAGCCCTCATATCTGTATTTCAGACAGAAAAAAGGACGAAGGCCTGGCATCTATCAGGAAGGCAAACATTGTCCAGAAATTTCTGGCAGACTTTTGCTGATGATGTCTCATGGGACATACAAACTGTGTCCCATGCATATGCCTAGCTTCAAGGGAGGCTCAGAAATAGTGTTTTTACTAGGCACACTGTGATCTGAAAAAAATACAGACTTGGCTCAGTACGGAAGGAATGGGTACTGGGTGGGCGGATCAGCAGCAGCTGCTTGCTGTGGCATTCCGTCATGCGCTGAGCTGGGACTGAGTAAAGTGTCTGGGAGGAGACAGTGAGGAGGGGACTCGAGTTGAAGAGGATGAGAAATAGTGTTTGCTGCATGGGATGCAGCTATATGATGTAGGTCATTAACGAGTTAAGGCAGTGACTTTAAGCTCTCCAGCATAAAAATTACACTCTGAAAGCTCTGTTAAGAGACCGTTAATCCAGCTGAGGTCTGTCAGTGAACAAAAGTTAGGGAAGATGAGCTAGGATGCATTGCACCAATTATGGGGTGAGGTTGTGAAAGGCATGGAATGGAGAGAAAGGAAAACTGTCCAGAGAAATTTCAAACGGAAAATCGATTGCACCTGGTAACTGAAGGAGGGAGTAGAAGCTGATTGCACGATGGTAAAGTAGCTGTACTTGCCAGAGCTGTTTCTTGCCACCCTCGTTTCCTCTGGGCGAAGTCGTCAGGGTAACCATTCTTGGCTCCTCCCAGACTGTTCGGTTAGCCCGCTTGGCATATGGCCTCTTCTGAACCCACTTCTGCAGAGGAAGTCTGAAGATCGGATTTTGAAATGGAAGAGACAAGATTAATGGTGGATCTGCCTTTCTGTACCTGAAGACTTAGCACTTGTTGAGTGATACTGCTTTGAGGATTTATTGGCGGTTGCACAGGTCCATTTTTTTCAGGAGTAGTTTGTCTTTTTTAGTATTTGATTTACTAATAAACTGTTGAATCTGTGGGAACTTTCATGAGCCTCCAGAGGTTTACTTCGGATCAGGTTGCACTGCATCTTCCAGGATATTAGTGCTTCCTCGCCCCGAGGAGCCAGTTGCCGAGCCCGCTGCACCTAAAAGACCTTCCGGGTCCCGTCAGCTCTCAGTGAGATAACTTTCACTCTTTCTCCCTTGTGGCAAAAATCTGTTTCTACTCAAACAGATGGTTTAGCTTTCGACTAATAAAAACTAGAGATCAGAATCTGTTTAAGCCAACAGAGTTGGTTTGAGGTTCCTACTAACTGTTCAAAATCTGAATTATTTCTTTATTTTACACATATTAAGCTCCTCAGAATGGATTTATCTTTGTACTGGAAAATCAGGGACCTTGTAGTGAGTCAGAAGATTGAACCATTTCACGTAATCTCGAGTTTCTGTTTCTCTGAAGAACTACTTAACAAGCACAGGCTCAGCTCCTCTGTTTTCTCTTCTGCAATGATACCAGCTGGAAACAGTAGGGATCCTAACTTTCTGTGGAGTGCTACATGGTTCTTTCAGGACTTGCTGGTGATTTTTTTGTTATTTAAGACACAGCTGAGAACGGGTGATAGGGCAGCGTCATCTCAGGGACGTCCGTGTCAAGGACGCTATAATTCTGTTCACCTTGGAGACTGCTCCTCTTCTTGGGTTTTCACAAGTAAAGGTGAAAGAGTCCTCAGAAATCTGTATTTTTCTGAATCTAGAATGTTGCAGTTGAAAATATGGATACAGATTGTTAGAGCTTTTGCTTTGGGAATCTTGAGTACATCAGGCAAGAAATGCCTTTGAACTTAACCAAATATCCATAGTCTCTTCCATATTTATTACAGATTTTACAGAAACAATCGCATGCCTTAAACATAAGATTTAGATTAATAATGAGACAAATGTGAACTGTAAAATAGTTTGTTGCTAGGAGCGGGGTTGTTAGGAAGACCATACAATTAGCCTCTATGAGGATGTCAAAAGCCCATGTCTTTGTTTTCATTCTACCTTCTCTACAGGACAGAACCTTGTGGGAAATGTGATCCACTTGGTACGACTACAGTATAGATTAGGACAGAGAAAGACTCACTAATACTCATGTTGTCCAGCCATAAAATACCAGGGCTCAGAGGCTTTGGTACACTTATCCACGCTAACTCCCTGCTAGTGGCAGAGTTTCCTTCTGCCACACTTCACCCAGTGGCCAACCACTTTATTTTTTTTTTTAAGATTTTATTTATTTATTTGAGAGAAAGAGAGAACGAGCAGTGGGAAGGGGCAAAGGAGAGAGAGAGAAGCAGACTCCCTACTGAGCAGGGAGCCCGACGCCGGGCTTGATCCCAGGACCTGGAGATCATGACGTGAGCCAAAGGCGGATGTTTAACCAACTGAGCCGCCCAGGTGCCTGGCCAACCACTTTAGCTAGTCCCCTCCGCGGATGAAGGCTGCCTGCCTTAAATAGCTCTCGCAATTTGTAAATTGTTCCTTTTTTGGTCTCTTCCTCATTCTACCTATAAACTCACAGGATTATGTATAAATATAATCTTTCTTCCACATGACAGACCTCTAGCTGCTTGTACTCTGTATATATCCCCTGAGCCTTCATACACCACGGCCTTCCAGTTTTCAGAAGCTGTTCTTCTTGTGGCCTCCATCCTGTGGTCACTCTCTTCTGGATGGGTTCTGGTTTTTCCACCTCTTATGGAGGGCTATGAGTATGGAGCATAATGGAGTATCTCCAAATTTTATGCAGTGTATTTTGAGTGATGACATCAAAGTGTTTTTTCCAGTTCCAACCTACAGTGTGCCTTTTGTCAATTCTTGTCCATGGTTCCTTTCACATATATCATTACCAAACCATGTCTCTTCCATTTTGCTTCCTGATTTTGATTTTTGGACTGTTTTTATCCTGATTTAACATCTTCCTAATAAAGTCTTTCTTAAATCCCTTACTCAAACGTTCAGGGAAAGCTTTCCTAAGCCCATAGAAAAGGTTAGGTGCCCCTCTCCCCCCTCCACTGCCCAGAATACTCTGAACTCCCTTATTTTTGTAACATTCATATTATTTATAATCAGTAGCTTATTGTCTAACCTGCTAAACTGTAGGCTCTTTAAGGGTAGGGACCCTGTTTGTTTAATATCTTTTGTTATTCCTAGTGCCTTAGAAAAATATAAGTGCCTGACACACAGTAGGTGCTCAACAAGATGTGTTGGATTGAATTAAATGTATAAAGCCTCTCTGCAAGCTAGGCACTGTCATTTGTATCCAAGAGAAAAATGTAATCAGTTAAATGAATCCACACACACAGAGTGATCTTTGAACTGAATCCTGAAGGATTCATGTGATTGGCCAAGTGTGTGAACATTCTGGGCAGAGGGAACAGTATAATAGGGATATCAGAACAAGAAAACTAGTTAGCCTACTTGGGGGATTAAAAGTGCCTTGAGGTGCAGAGGAAGCCAGAGAGGCCAGCAGAGGCCAGTTCACGAAGGCCTGTAGGACATGATGCGGAGTTGTGATTTTACCCTGTGAGTAATAGGGAGCTACTAAAAGATTTTGGGCAGAGGAGAGGCACAAGTAGAATCATGTTTCAAGTATTTCCCTGATGGCAAGGATGGATTAGAGGGGGTGATACTTTTACAAAGACAAAGTTATAATCATCTAGTCGAGAAATAGCAGTTTGAACAAACATTGATTACTTCAGTTTCTGGGGCTCAGGGATGTGGGAGCTTAGCGGGGTGGATCCAGCCCCAAGTCTCTCGTGAGGTTGTAACCAGGCTGTGGGTGGAGCTGAGGATCTGACTGGGGGCCGAAGGATCCGTTCCCAGGCTCACGCACTGTTGGCAGCAGGCTTCAGCTCCTCACCTGAGGGCCCCTTCCTGTTACTTCCCCCAGAGCAACCCATCCATGAGGGCAAGAAAGTGAGCAAGTGAGAGAACTCACCAGACGGAAGCCAGGCTTTTACACCTAATTGCGGAAGTGACATGCCGTCACGTCCCCCGCGTGCTGTAAACTGCAGACTGCACCTGGGATGTTGTAGGGGGGACTCCACGAGGGTGTGAGTCCCGGGGGTGGGGGTCAGGGAGCATCTCAGAGGCTGCTTGCCGTGCTGCCTGTCGCAGTGTACCAAGAGCACGTCTCAAAGTCGGGAACGCTGTGGTGGTTTATGGAGACAGAAGGACAGACTACTTCACAGAGAAACTGTCCTATTAATCATTTCTCCCAGCTTCTTACTGCCTAGAGCATTTGCTTGACTGAAAAGTAAGATCACTAAGACCCCATTATAAATGTTAAATAATGGCTAGTTTGCAATCATTGCTCCGTTTTCTGAGCTTTGATAACCCGGTTCCCTGTTTGTTTTATAGGGTAATGCAGTCGTGGCTCAGGTTTGCAAGTATCTGTCACATGGCACCCTGCTAAGTCATGTGCGGCTTTCCGAGGGGCTCTGGGATGTGATTTATGTCTTCAGAGAGCTAATCTTACTGGGAAACAGGACATTCGTAGATCAGAGAGAATCTCAGAGCTGGAAGAGAACTTAGGGACAGTCTAACACAGCCTCACGTTACGTACGGGTAAGAAAACAGGTTGGGGGAGGCAGACTGCTGGTGGAGCTGTGACCTGAAGCCAGATCTTTACGTCCCCAGGCAGAGCGCTTGAGTTAAATGTGAAAGGTGATTTTTTTTTGTTTGGTTTGGTTTGGTTTTTAGAGAGGAGAGGGGGAGGAGGAGAGGGAGAGAGAATCTTAAGCAGGCTCCACAACCAGCTCGACGTGGGGCTCGATCTCATGACCCTGAGATCATGACCCTGAGCCAAAATCAAGAGTCAGACACTTAACCGACTGAGCCACCTGAAAGGTAATGTTTTTTTATACCACCAAGGACATTCTTTGAAAACAAAACCATTTTTTATATTTGAAGCAGAATGACCTAGTATTTGATGTGGGGAAAGGTGAGGCGTATCTTAGAAGACATTTCTGTCTTTTGTGAGAAGACTCCCTCACTCCATCACTGATTACTGTATGACTTTTGCACTAAATTATAATACATTTGAGAACACAAAATAATTAGGAGTGCCACATACCTTACAGTTTTCCGAAGCAGGGACCACCCTAATTGACAGATACTTATATAATTTCCCCATTTTAAAGTGATAAATATCCAGGGTTAAATAATGTAAAAAATTATGGTACAAAATTATGAGTAAAAACAGTATGTAAATACGAGCTACACTGTCCGAATGAGAGAGTAGAAATAAAGAAAATTAGGCATTTACAAGATTCACTCAGTATATATCACAGTTTAAAATATTTTGGAGGTTTGTTTTTTTTCCCCCCAAACAAAACGCTTTTTAATCACCCATTGCCTATATTCCTAAATAGTTTTAAGTTGCAAATTCAGGTTTAGTTCTTCTTTTTGTGAGCACCCGCCATGTATATGAAGCATATTTTGGGGTTCTTTAACATAGATAATTGCAGGTGGTCATCACCAAGTCTCCATGACATAATTGTATCCGTTTCACAGCTGAAGTGGTGAGGAGATTGAGGGAGCTGTGACTGAACTGTCCAAGGAGTCCTTCACGGTCCGCTTTCTGCGGGCCCAGCACTAGCTCCTCACGTGTCTTCAGCCCTTCCCTGAAGCACATTTGTGACGAAGTCAAGACAGTAGAATTAAATACCAGTTTATGTTGCCATAACTTCAGAGTGACAGCTACTGTGTTTATGTTCTGGTCATCTCTCAGTATTTTAATATTAAGCACATATTTTGGATGCTGGTCGACAAAAAGATGCCATATTTATATTCTTATAAGATAGACATGCTCACCCACTAGTTCCCTGGACTTTCCATGATAAACCAAAAAGATGTTTTTCCTATCTTAAAGAAACAAACTGGGAGTCTATAAGCTCTAGCTTCCTTGACATCATAAATTTACCTCATTAAAGCACTGTTTTATAAATTCATTCCGTCCACATATAGCAAGCATTGATTTCAGAGTTTGGTTGCTTTTTCCGTGGTACTTAAACGTACCTTTTTTTTTCCCCCCCCACATTTCCCAGTAAATAAATGTTAGTCATTTCCCTAAACTAGCCTTCCCAGACCAATAGATGAGTTCCACTTTCAAAATAAAACATATCACTTAGTAGGAAAATTAAACAGTCTGTCTTCTCACTAATGAATTTACTGTCAACATTTGTATAGACGTGGGCATGTGTTTTCCCAGGAAAACCGGCCTGCAGTCAGACGAAGATAGCTGGTAAGTTCCATTAGAAGGACTAGGCTATGGACATGAAAAATCTCCTGCCCCCTCTGCTGAGTTCAGTTCAGTTCAGTTCAGTTCATCGTGCTGTTCTCACACATTCTAGCAAACGCACTGCCCTGTTAGTGCTGTCTTCCCTCTCTTACTCCACAGAGCCTCATTCAGCACGTACTTAATAAGTACTACCTTTGTAAACAGCCAATTCGATTCCATCTTTATTAAGAACCTACTAAATGTTAGATATCGTTTTATGAGCTGAGATACTATTTAATATGAAAATTATAGGTAGACCCCTGCCTTAGGTAAGCTCATAATATAATAGAGCTTTTTATTTTTTTAACCTTTAGCCGCTTTTATCAATCAGTCTTCTTTAGTGTCAAATAACAGGGTATTTAAGCGGAATTTGGTAAGTTAAGCAGAATTTCTAGGAGAGCCAGAGAGTGAGACTTGGAGGTTTGTTAGGCAAAAACAAAGCCCCACGTTCCCCCCACAGAGCATGCACCATTGATGACACTGATTCCAAACTCTGCTTCCAGACCGGCCCCATGGCTGGCTCTCGACACTAGATGCTTCTCCCGCCGGGACCTCCGCCCTCTCCAGAGGGGCTTTCGTAGCCGAGGCTGCTTTGTAGTCCGGAGCCTGGTGCATCGGATTGGCAGTGCCCACACCCTAGTTACCGGGAAGTCTGGAAACTGTACTAGAAAAACCTATGCCTCCCCTCTCCTGTATTTTTCTCCTTTACTACTCACTCAGAACACTTCTGGTCACCATATGTGTTTGGGGGGGGGGTTCCCCCATACCAAGCAGTTCTCCATGACAGCATCTCAGTGTCCTAGAATTTAACTCAGTTCTGACACCGTCTACTTGGAGATAGCATCAGATCTCTGAGTTGAAGGGCTCTCTTCCCCGAGATTGCTCCCACCCCACTTCAGATGCCGATTACAAGTAGCGGGTCCCCAAGTTACCCACAACTTCTGTCCGAATTGGTTATAAATCAAGGGTTCTCCTGACCCCGTCCTCAGGTTTGATTTATTTGCTAGAACAGCCCACAGAACTCAGGGCACTTACTTACACTGACCAGTCTATTAAAGGATATGATACAGGATACAGATGAACAGCGAGGTGAAGAGATACATAGGGCGAGGTCTGGGAGGGTCCCAAGTGCAGGAACTTTTGTCCCTGTTGGAGTTGGGGTATGTCATCCTCCAGATGTGTGTGTGTATTTAACAACCTAGAAGTTCTGAGGTCCCGCCATACTAGTGGGGTTTTTGTGGAGGCTTCATCGTGTAGGGCATAGGCATGATCGATCATTAACTCCATTTCAGCTCATCCCCCTTCTCCAGAGAATGGGGAGTGGGGCCGAAAATTCCAAGCTTCTAATCAGGGCTTGGTCTTTCTGGTGGCCAGCTCCCATCCAGGAGCCCACCCAGAGTCATCTCATTAGAACAAAAGACACTCCTGTCACCCAGGAAATTCCAAGGTTTCAGGAACTCTGCCAGGAACCAGGGGCAGAAACCAATATATATTTCCTGTTATCTCACAGGTACTAAAACTTATATAGTGGGAGGTCAGCTCTGCCTCATAAAATACGAGATTCTCTGAACATAGGAAGATAGATGGCTTATTAGTGGCCAAAACAGCATTTTGAATAATCAGAGAAGGTTAAACGTAGGGGTTGAGAAGAAGGAAACAACAATCAAAGGAGAAATACCATGAATTTGGCTTTAATGTTACTAAAAGAAGTGTTTTTTTAACAACCTATTTTCCTAAACCATCTGATAAAACTCAGTTAATGGAAGGCTGGGTGATAGCTGATACTGTTAGTTCATAAGGTCCTAAAGAATGTCTCTACTTGAGGCTCATTTGCTCTCTGCAAATACAGGAACCGTCACCTCTTCAGAAAGGGTGAGCCTCAGCGTACAGGAAAACAGCCCACACTTAAGAGTCAAAGCCCTGAGTTCTTGCCCTGCTCAGCCCTTAGCCGGATGCGTGACCCGTAAGCAAGTGGGTCAGTTTGAGTGCCCTCGTCTGTGAACTGATGAGATGGTTGAGGCAGGTGATCTTGAGTTTCCTGTGGGCTCTAAAATTCTGTAACTTCTAAGGCTAATGACGATTATTTTTACTTGTTTGTGTTTTAAAGGGCCAATAAATCATGAGTTTATTTTTTGATGATGAATTTCCATGAACTCAAAGAATTAAATCTCCACCTTCCACTTAGTTTTTTTTTGTTTGTTTTTTAAACAATGGTATTTTCCCACACAGTACTGTTTAGGCATTCAAGTTGCAACAGGGGAAATGCTCACTGAATTTGTCATCATTATTTTTGGCTTCTATTTTTATGAGAGCCTTGTTCGTTTCCTAGTTTCAATAATCTATTTCTCGGGGCGCCTGGGTGGCTCAGTCGGTTGAGCTTCCAACTCTTGATTTCAGCTCAGGTCATGATTTCAGGGTCATGAGATCGAGCCCCAAGTCGGGCTCTGTGCTGGGTGTAGAGTCTGCTTAGGATTCTCTCTCTCTCTCTGCCTCGGCCATTCCCCTTGCCCTCTGTCTCTCGCCCTCTCTTAAAAAAAAAAAAATTATCTATTTCTCAAATAGATATTAAGCCGTAGCGTATCTGATCTAACATTTGAGGATTAAATTATATTTGTTAATGAATAGAATGTTAACCATGTTTCTTTCAAAAATAGTTTTCTCTCATTATGAAACACAAGGTTCTTCACAATTATTGTCAAGTAGAAAATTTTGGCAACTTTCTGTATCCACTGAGCAGCTAATGTCCTGTTTTGATTCAGCTGACTTAGTGATGAAGTGGCCGCACACTGTGCATATGTAATGAAGAAGGTGAATCAAGTGAGTAAATGCCGAACTGTTGGCCTCAGGAGCCACACGCTTCACATGCCCACCAGTTGGGTACGAGGGTTCCATTTACTCAACATTCTCGACAGTACTTTTTCCTTTTCCTTTGAGTATATCCACCCTACAGGTGTGAAATGGTATGTCCGTTATGATTTTGATTTGCATTTTACCAGCGGCTAATAACACTGAGCATCTTATCGTGTGTGTTTATTGGCCACTTGCATATCCTCTTTGGAGAACTGTCCCATCAGATCATTTGCCCGTTTTTCAGTTTGGTCATTTTGTCTTTTTATTACTGGGTGGTAAGAGTTCTTTTTAATTCTAGATACCAGTCACTTATCAGATACATGATTTGCAAAATTTTTTTACTCATTCTGTGGGTTTGTCTTCTTTCTTGAGCAATCCTTATTCTTAACTCTGATTAAATTTTGGTTTCCTGAACTTTCTGTTAAACTTTCTAAGTGTCTCAAGCTGTGAAGTAACCTGAAATTCTTTGAAAGCAGAACTAGATTATAATTTAAGACTGTGACAGAAAATAATAATTATCGCAGGAATCAACATTGTTTGGTTTGTTACCATGAGCCAGTCATTGTGCTGAGTGCCTTACAGCCCTGAAATGTACGGATTCTTACTATTCTTCTTTTATGTATGAAGAAACAGAGGCCTGAAGAGGTTGAATTGCACCAAATCAGAAAGCACTAATAAGTTGGAATGCCAGTACGTGTTGTTTTCTTAACCAATATTCATATTTTATTTTGTATCTTTATATTCCCCTATCATATTTTTTAAAGCAATGTTATTTTACACCTTCATTTTTCTTTCACTCACAATCCCTAGATTTCTCTCAGGGCTGTTGGAAACTAGTCGTTCACTTCTGCTCTTAGAGCTCTACTTCTTTGGAACTGGGTTTCTTAGTTTTTGACCACATCTTTTCATTAATATAACCTTTTGATTTTTTTTATTGTCCCCTCCAAATTGGCCTTTTCAAACTAACTCTAATATTGGTCAGTGTTTAAAAAATATTATTAAGGTCAACTTGCTGTTACAAAGTAATTAGATGTATATTTCAGGCATTTGAAATGTCTTTCGGATTAGCCACTGTCACCAGTTTAACTGGTCTCATTAGTAGCTCAATGTACTAGTTACATATTGCTGTGTAACAAATTACCCGAGACCTTCGTGGCTTAAAACCACCATTACTGTTTCACAGCTCCTGTGCATCAGAGCCCGGGTAGCTGAGCTGGTAGCTCTGCCTCCAGGTCTCGTGAGGCGCAGTGACGCCGCCGGCTGGGGCTGCCGTCTCACTCTGAAAGCTCACATCGTCGTTGTTAGGACTCGGTTCCTTAGGAGCTGTGGGACTGCGAGCTGCGCTTTCTCACTAGCTGTTGGCAGGAGGCCTCCCGCAGTTCCTTGCCGTATAAGCCTCTCCATAGGGCAGCTCACAACGTGGCATCTGGCTCCTCTCAGAATGAGCAGACGAGAGTGCCCCAGCTGGAAGCCACCGTCTCTTTTATGTAACCTAACCGCAGACTTGATCTCCCACCAACTTTTACTGCATTTTAGTCATTAGAAGCAAATCATTAAATACAGCCCACGCTCAATAGGATGGTACCAAGGGTATGAATACTGGATGCAGGGTCCCCTGAGGGGGATGTTAGAGGCTGCCTGGTATAGTCAGTGAATCTGTTGTTCAATCATGAAGTATACAAAAGTCGTGTGTGCTTAGAATACTGCCATATGTGATTCCATTATGCCAACAAGTGATAATTTTATTTTCAGAAAATATATAAGAAGTTCTCTCCATCCTAAAATATATGTATATGTATATATATAATATTTATAAGCATCTTAATTGTAAGTACTTCCTGTTAATTCACTTTATTGACAGCATTAAAGTCCTGAGACACAATTAGAAGAGAAATTTTTATGTGTAACTTCATTTTTTCCCCTTGACTTAGAAAGATGGACATTATGCAGTTTCAGTAATGGGAGACTTTGGCCAACGTATGTAAAGATGATTTCAGTTTGAGCATGTTCAGCATGCCAAAGAGTATTTTTCTTCCTCTTAAATCCTGTAAACTTCAGCTCTAATTTGACAAAATAAGTTGTTCTGAATGGACTTTAATAATTCATTTGTTCAACAAGGTTTATTGAGTTACTCTTGTAACTCATTATGAGTTGCCCCTGTAATTAAAGTCTGCAGTCCTCACGTTGGCCTCCGTAGCTCAGTTGATCTCTGTCCATCTCTCCAACTTCATTTCCTGGATCACCACCACCCCACGTGCCTTGCTAACTCCACTCCAGCCCACAGTTTATCTTGTTCTTCCTTAGCCTGACTGCTCATTCATGCCTCGGGCCTTCCCATCTTTCTGGAAACCTGGATCATCACAAGGCTCACTGCTTCGCTTCTTTTACTTCTCTGCTCCAGCGTCACTGCCATAAAGAGGCATCCATTCCCCACTTTTCAGAATGTAGTTAAGGACCATCGAAGGCCAAGGACATGATAAAAATGAGGTTTGAGAAAGATTAATCTGCTGGCAGTGCACAAACTGACTTGCATGTAGCTGAAGGTTGGATTGAACATGGATGAGCAGAAAGCAGTTAGGAACTTTCACACTCATTCAGATATGAAGTGATGATGGTCTCATCATCATCAACCATGAAGAAAGGTTGGGCCTGTGTATTCTTCAGGAGAACAGGAGACACTACAGGTGAGGCAAGTAATCCGCCAAAACCACATTGCTTTTTCTTGACCATTTAATAATAGACCTCATTTTTTAAAGGATCCTGTCCAGCTCTTTGCATACAGTTTTGTCCATTTTATTGCCTCAGCCTCAGAGACTTGTGCATGAGAAATGCGGCCCTCATGAACACAAGGGTCATGTTGAAGAAGGACAGCGGGATCGCCGTGGTTACTCTGTGGTCATCTCTGTTTAGCGCAGGGAGGACATAGCTCTTTGAGCTTAAATGGAAAACATTTATTCTTGCTGTTTACCAGTTATAAGGAATGTATGGGGCCAGTCTTCCCTGAACTGGCAGTCCAGTTACCTTTGAGTTTTCAGTGAGATTCAAACTGCTCTTTCTGCTTCTACACATGGATTTTTTGGAATTCATGTCAAGCATTCATGGCGACCGAGGATGATTTTGGCTAGCCCCCCTGCCTGTCTCTATCTATAACCTGCCCAAAGCCCACGTACTCTTTTAGACCATTGTTATTGCAGTCATTCAGGTTCTTGTGTTTTCTGGAATATGCATAAAGTTTCTTTGCACATACTTTTTTGTCACCCATCTGTGCTGAGAACGTTTTAGAGACCACAGAGATGTTATTGTGGCTAAGTAGGTTCTTTAACAGAGCTACTTCACTACCCAACCCCTGATAAAGTTGGATAAAAATAGAAAGTGCCAAAGAAGTAGCAGGAAATTCTTTATGGTGGATCAAACCCGCCGATGGCAGGGGCTCTGTTAGAAGGAGGAGTGAGTTCTTCAGAGTGACACACATGGATGGGTGTGCTGTTGCCACCAAGACTCCTTCAGTCCATAGACCTTTCCTCGTGGTGTTGGCAGAGCTTCTGCTTGGTGCGCCACATACTTTCCCAGAGACCTTTTAAAGGAAATGTACGGCCAACACCCTCTGTGTAAAGCCCCATAACTCTCAGGAGTGTGGGTTCAACTGGAAGTTTTTTCCGAAGGAGTTATGATTTGGCGGTTTCTCTTCTAAGCTCCCTTCTAATTGTTTTTTTCCCCCTTGTTCTTAAGTCAGTGATTTATTTTTTTTTCTGTATTTTTCACATCTTGTGGAAAGAACAAACATGTTTCCATGGTCCCTAGTATGTTCTAAATTGCATTGTTTTCCAGGCAATAAGCTCATTCTGCCACCGAGAGCATTAGACCCGTGTTCCTGAGGTAACCCATGTTTTCCCGGGGGGCAGGGGAAGAGTCACGACAAGCTTCCACATTCCCTGCTCTGTTCCTGAGCCAGCACGCATTGTGCTGACCCCTCCCAGGAAGTTTCCTCCCAGAAATAACATGACTTCTCTCCTTACCCTCCTTCCACTTGACCCTCTAGTATAGACAGAGTCTGACTTTACAGAGAAATCTGATGATGCACTGCACTCGGTTGGGAAGCTTGTCCTCAGCTCTGATGTGTTCAGGGTCCCGCTGTGCTTCCTCCACAGCACTGCCCCTATGGGAAGCTCTGTTCTTGCTCTCATTTCTCCACTGTACACAAGTACCGTGAGGGCAGATTTGTTTGGTGATTGACCTCTAGCCCTAAGATGGTGCCTGGATGTGTCAGGTGCTTAGTATTTGCCGGACGTCCGCCCCCCCTCTTCATATTTCACCGTGCTGTGTAAATACCAGCTAGGCTGCTCTCACAGAGAGACCCGGCCGCGTGGAGCCGATGGAGGCGGCACTGGGGCCTCACGGAATGACTGCGTATGCGGAAGAGAGATGGGCAGACTCTCTTTTGCCCTCTGCCATCTAAATGTTGGACGTGAGCAATCCAGGTTGTAGACACTCAGAAATCCCTCTCCCCTCTCCAGCGCCAGGTCCCACTTTCCGTCTCACACTTTGTACTTCAGCAACACCTTGCACAGAACGCTGCCTCATGACTTCATGTATTTACTGATGCTTGTCCCTCTCTAGAATTTCTCCCCCCTCACACCAGGCTGAAGAAGCCTTCGGAGTTGAGCTTAAGTGTCACCTCCTTAAGAAAGCCTTCTTTGTCATCTCTTCACCCCCCAGGCAAGGGAAGGCCCCCTTCTCTTTGTTCTCACCACACCATCTACACACCCATATCGTGCGTCCGCCCCGTGTTTTATCTGTTTACATAGCTGCCTCCCCTCCTGCATGGCAGACGCCTTGATCAGGGGCCAGAGCTTACTCATCTCTGTTCTCCAGCACCCAGCACAGTGCCCAACACGTAACAGCTGCTAAGTAAATACTTATGTAATTGAATCATATTGATCCTATGAAAAAACTCCCACTGGGAGAACATCTGCCCTGCGTTATTTATCTGAGAAAAGCCCTTGTTTATGATAGTCTATTAATTGAGAGCTGCTGTGCGATACATATTAAGTTGGATATTTTAGTCCCTGCTTAGAAAATGAAGGTTAAATTGAGCATATTCATAGCTCTGTTAAGATTACATAGTGGCTGCTAGTGCAAAAACATAGGTAGTGACTACACTGTATGGTTGTCTGGGGTTTGTGATGCCCAGCTGCAGTCCAGGGCAGCTTTCTGTGTTTGGTGGTATTTTGACGAGATGAGCTAATAGTGTAAAAGTAACAAGTCACTGTTGCTCTGTGGAAGAGGTTGGGTGGCAGCCTTCTCTGCTTTCAAGTTTTGCTTTAAAAAAAAAAAAAATCCCAAGAAAGGTAGATTCTTTTAAGAAAGTTTATGGCCTGGGCGCCTGGGTGGCTCAGTCGTTAAGCATCTGCCTTCGGCTCAGGTCATGGTCCCAGGGTCCTGGGATCGAGCCCCGCATCGGGCTCCCTGCTCGGCGGGAAGCCTGCTTCTCCCTCTCCCACTCCCCCTGCTTGTGTTCCCTCTCTCGCTGTGTCTCTCTCTGTCAAATAAATAAATAAAATCCTCAAAAAAAAAAAAAAAGTTTATGGCCTGCATTTTCTAAGGCATAAACCAACCCAGTTTTCAGCCTTCAGCCTGGCTCTCGCAGGGATTAGTGGTGATCTATATACGCTACGTGGTGGCTCCAGTTTATTCAGGGAAGGCCCCAAGATTTTCATTGAAGCCCAGAAAGAAGAGATGCTATGGGTTCTGGTAAGAAGCACTAAGTTTATAAGAGGCTGATTGGGATAACTTAACCCTGGAAATGAAAGAGAAATAGGAAACCTGCCAGATTTTCTAATGCTTTTTTAGCACTAGAAAAGGACTTAAAGAAGGTCTTCATAGCCACCAAGTCTTCCTTTTTGAAGCCATTTCTGCTGGGTGACAGAGAACTGCTGCTCCAGAATCTGTTTTCCTTGCCTTGCCTTTCCATGTGCTAATCTTAGAACTCAAAAGACTGGATAATTTTCTCAAGATAAACAGATAAATCCCACATTGTTTCCAGTGCGCCAACTTCCTCTGGATTCTTTCACTGTCTCCGTAACGTAAGTCTTAGTCACACTTGTATTAACAGTAGGAGCAGGCTGCAGGACATCCTTCCGTGGTGTCCCAAGCATTTATTCCTTAACCCTCACGCCACCCCCAGGAGAATGGCAGTCACTGTCCCCTCCATCCATGGGAGAGATGGAGAAGGCAAGACCATGAAGCAGTGGAGGGTCAAGGCTAGACCCCAGGAGCGCTGATTCCCAGGTTCTTCTGTGCTCTGCACCTGCTGGTTCTTGCCACCTTGAGAGGTGTATGTTGCATGCTGTGTCAGGTGCTTGAATAAGTTTAGCTCTCATGGTCACCCTACAGGTTAGGCAGGATTCCTTCTGTTACTGCTGAAGTTACAGAAGCTCACTTGCTCGCTACGGGTCAGAAGAGCTGGCCTCCAGACCCCTGTCCGTGATTCCAGAGCCTGGCATCTCTCTGTGTGCCACAGCGACGCCACATGGTGACAGTGAGTTACTTTGCTGTCCCTCCACGGCCTGGAAGTCCTCCACAAGCATCAGCACATTTCATCCTTAAGAACTTTGGAAAGATGAGTGGTTATCATACCCTTTGCAATAAACAAGCAAGACACTAGTCAAAACGCTCTCATTAAAACTGTCGATTCATGACACTCTTGCTCAGACCCTCCAATTGCATCTCCTTTAACGAGAGTAAAGGCTCAAATCTTGTGTGACCTGTAAGGAGTCTGGTCCCTTGCTTCCCTCTCTGGCTTCATCTCTCCTTCTCCCCCCTCATTCTCTCGGCCCCGTCACACTGGCCTCCTTGCTATTCCTCAGATCCTCAGGACCTGCACACTGGCTGTCCTCTCGGCCTCAGGGGCCCTTTCCCCACACCCCTGCAGGACTAACTCCCTCAGTTCTGTCAGGTCTTGACAAAAAAGGTACCTTTTCACCAAAAATCATCCTTCTGGTCAGTTTTCTCAGACCACTCTTTCCAGAATTCCAGTCTAGCCCCCAGCATCTCTTGTGCCCCTTCCATGCTTTACTTTTGTTTTTGGTCTTCGTCGTTTTCAAGCATTCTGTGTATTTCTCTTGTTTGTCATCTGCCTGCCCCTGCCCACTAAAATGGAAATGCTGTGAAGAAATGAGTTTGTTAGCAGGGGAAAGTCGGTTTTATTCACTTCTCTACGACAGAATAAGCTTGTCACATCCTAGGCACTCAGTAAATATTTGATGAATTGAAAGCAAGTTAAGAGACTGAACGATCAGAGAGGTTAAATGATTTTCTTCTTCTTCTTTTTTTTTTCAAGGTAAAATTTTTCCCCATAGAACGATATGACCCAGAGGTATTAGAGCTTAAACTGACACCGGTCTTCTGACCCACAGTCCGTGCCTTTTCAGTTTGGAGCCTGGCGAGGCCAAAATCAAGAAAAAGTGATATGTCCTGTTACAAATCAAACCCAGTTAATGATGAACACTTTTTATGTAGTGTGCACTTTTTAAACAATTATGCAGTTACTCCAGCACTGTTCCTAAGGCTAGGATTTAGACCGGCCTTCTTTGGCCTGTGGACTGTCTCCAAGCAGCGGGAATGTGGAGTCACAGAACATCACATAAACTTAGGTGTCTCTGGGCCTTCGGTTTCTGAGCCTCTAAAACGAGGAGCCATGTCATCTCGGTGTCCCATGCAGCTGTAACTTATCTTGAAGCCGTCACAAAACGGCCGAGATGCCATTTTCTTTGTACTTTGCTCAGCTCTGGGCATACGGGGCGTGCAGAGTTCGTTCCGGAGATGAACTGCGTGTGCGCATTCCTGCAACTCCTCTTTTCTCGGAGATTATCCACACATGTGCGTTTGGTTTCCTTATGTTTGTGCAAAATGTAGGCTTTTCGTCTCAGCGTGTTGCCTCGTGGGATCATCTCGTGCATCCTCTGTTGCAGGAAGACCGTGCCCACTGCGTCCTCAGAGTTACCCGAGGGGCACACAAACTAGAAGACCAGGCCACCCACGCGAGGCCAGGGAACTAAATTAGGAACAGTGACCCGTGGGTCAGGAAGGGCCCACCATTCTGAATTAAGGACATGCGCACAGGCTGTCAGACCTAAAAAGAAGTGCGATAAGTCAGGCCGGGGGTTGTCTGCCCGTGTCCAACAGTTTGGGCAGAGAGAGTTCAGGGCGGCGGTTAGCATTGTACCTCAGCCTGGTTCACTTCCCTGGTAGAAGTTCCCTCCACAGAGAGCAGAATACACTTATGTGGGGGCGCCCGGGTGGTCCAGTCGGAGGAGCGTGCAACTGTTGATCTCGGGGTCGTGAGGTACGTGGCGCTGGGAGAGATTGTAATCATCCTTCGCAACACAACTACACAGAGGACCCTGCTAACAAACTCACCCTTTGTTAACGTCTGTTACGCACAGGTACACGGTTATGTTGTCTTACAATTTTTTCATAGCCCGTTTTCTGAATTGCTATTGGTGTTTCTCATCCCTTCCCCCCCCTCCCCCCCAGCTTGGTTGTGAACTACTTAAAGATAGACACTGTTAGGAGATCATTTGGTGCAGGATACATGCTCGTTCTCGGAATGGTCACAGGGAACTGGGAACTTGGTGGGACATCTGGGCTGCAAGCAGCCCCTGCCTTGATATCACCATGGGTCCACTGAGCCCTCGGCCTCTTGCTTTTATGAGCACATGTCCTGTGTCTCCCCCCCACGTGTTGACAGAAGATGCTACAGGGAGCCTGCCTCCGCACCTGCAGCCTTTACCAGGCAGGAGTAAATGTGAGGAGGAGCCTGGGGAAGAACCTCATTTCATGTTAACACTTCTGTGCGAAAACCGTGGATCCTTTACAGAGATGATGTTTTTGCTGTATCAGTGACACCTATTAGGAATTGTTCCGTTTGTGAGCATGAGAAATTCTCTGGAGTTCAAAAAATCAAAATGACATCCTTGATAAAAAATCCCTTTATGATTTGAGTATCCTAGTTAAAACTAGGAATCTCTGGGAATTTGCCCTCGAAGCTATTCTCAGAGCACGCGTTGCCTACATTCCACAAGGGCCTTGGGGGACGGAGCACGCTTAGGTTTTAGTTTCCAGCGTCTTTGTCATCTTCACAGCTGAGTGGAGCCCTGGAATGTGACATTTATTCAGTTATGCCCATTTTTCATTCAGTATTTGTCATTTTCAGTGTGGCAGGTCTTCTGTTAAAAAGCAAACACCTTCTTTGATTTTGTGAGTTCAGTTTGTAAACCAAATGAGAGTAAGAAACTTCTCTGCACTGGACTTCACCCCTGGGTTTTATCCTTCACTCTCTTCCTACTTGTTCCTCAGCAGGTCGGATGACATTTATTGATCAGAGCATTTTATGGTTGGTTCACCTTTAAATTTTCTAAAACATTTGGCTTCTTGCCTACAGAACCACAGCACCAGAATTTATTCCGGAGCTTTGTAGACATGGGTGCTGCTATTTTCCAAAAGAACAGAAGCAGGAGGGAGAGAGAAAATGGCTTCCCTGCCAAAAAGAGAAGTTACTTTGTATGGCTCAGAGAATAGTAGTGTAAGCACAGCAAGCAGTGGCTTGTCTGCGTCCCGCTTCGTAATAATTCAAAGTCATGATAAATTCTTGGAAAAGGTACATTTGTCCTGAGGTTCCTAAGTGGCGCGACTTGCAGACGGACATATGTGGTAGCGTCAGCATCACTGAAGGGAAAAATCACTCCGTGTGTGGAGTCATGTGTTCCAAATTACTTCGTGTCGTGGAGATCAGAAATACTCCACAGTCGCTGAGCCATCTCTTTCGAGTGTCCGAAGAAGGGTAGCCGCCAGTGCATTCCTCAGTCGTTTGGTCTGGGACGTCAGTTCACAGCAGAGGAGAGCCCTCACTGTTCTTGGTGGTAACCTTACACGCGTCCTCCAGTCCGTCTCTAGATAATGTAGAGGTCCTTCCTCGCTTCTGTGTTAGACAACTTTTCTAGACTGGTTTCCAAAACTAGCAAAAAGGAAACTCCTTCCTTCCATTTTTTCCAGACTCTGTTCTGATTACTTCATCTGCAGGAGTGGAGTGAACACTGAAAATGTCCAAGTGAGCATCAGTGATTTACAGGAAGGTCTGAATAAGGCAATCACCAGTTACTTTTCTGTGATTGTATTTCCTATCGGTGGTATCTGCATTCGTCTCTTCACTAAGATTTTTTAAAATCCTACTTGTTATCAAAGACCCCTGTGTCTAAGAGATAAATTTTTTTTTTAAATTTTCGAAGAAGTAAAATCTTAAATGACTCAACACCCAGATTTCAGCTAAGAACGAGATTGAATGAGCAGTCTCGGATTCTCAGCATATATTTGGCCTTACCTATTGTTCATGAAACTTGCCTGCAAGCCAGGGCTGCTTGTTGCAAAGCTTAAACAAAGCAGTAAAAGTATTTATAAATCCGGACACCTTTATGAAGACCCGTTTCCTTGGTTTCACTAATGTTAGCCTTCAAAACTACCACTTGTAAGTAACTGAGGGAAGTAAACACATGAGTGTTCTCAAATGCCTAGGCTTTTCTGAACCTTATGTGATTGAAAAGCAGCCAAGTTCAATGCAGACTGAGAACTTCTGACATTTCAGTGGAGAAAATAACACCCAGAATGGCAATGATGTTCTGGACAATGACCTGTGAGCTTGACCTCTACTCCTCCTACCTCTACTCCTGCCCCCCCCCTTTTTTTAAGATTTTATTTATTTATTTAGACAGAGACAGCGAGAGAGGGAACACAAGCAGGGGGAGTGGGGGAGAAGCAGGCTTCCCACAGAGCAGGGAGCCTGATGTGGGGCTCGATCCCAGGACCCTGGGATCATGACCTGAGCCGAAGGCAGACGCTTAACGACTAAGCCACCCAGGCGCCCCTGCCCTTTTTTTTTTTTTTTTTTGAGGGGGAAGGAATCCTCTACTTAATCCAAATCTGTAGGATAAGATTCCATTTGATGAATAAAAAGTATGCTAGGCTTTTTAATAGGCTGGGAGTCATTTAGTAATATCAGGCTTCATTATCCTTTTAAGGTTACTTTATGCTCTAAAATTCATATTCAGTGATTCCCTTTAGAACCTGAATCTGACCAACACAATGGGCAGAGAACTATTGTAGAGAATAATATTGCAGAGAAAGGTATTTTAATGCTCCGTGAAGAACGTGTAATTCCCAAACATTGATTTTAAGTGCAATTTAAGGGCTACAGTGTTTTAGAGGAGAAGTGCTTTCTGACCCAGGAGCAGTAACAGCAGAGGTTCAGCCCTTAATCTGCCTGTAGGGTAGTTGTTCCAGGTACCAGGACTAGTTCCCTCGGCTTTCAGAATGAATTTAACCCCAGCCCAGTCTTCTAATGGATCCCATACCTGAAGTTCACCTGTTTTCAGTTTTGGGGTAATAATTGAAATTATGTAATCAGATGTAAATTTGGTAGTTCAGGAGCTCAATTTGAAGAAATGAGTAATATTTTGTTAATCATATCTTTTTTAATGACCTTTCAGGAGAGCTGTCTGAGATCAATGAAACAGAACTCTTTTATGATCTCATGAAGCAGCCACTCACATTTGTGGGCAGCATTCTCAGGAAAGAGTAGGCATGTCCAGAGAAAAGCAAATCTAATACCGTTAGCCCCGAACATTATGAGATGAGGCAGATTTCCTGAAATTAGCCTAGGAGACTATCAAAAGCCTTAGAAGAGCTGAACTTGAGAAAAATAGGAACTTGACCTGACCATATATATAGCTTAGACCTCTGTGGCCTAGGCCACAAAATTTCCCGAGGGATAAATTTCATCTGGTCACCTTTAAAAGAGTCATTGTTATTGTATCTCAAGTGTATTTCAGTAATAATAATAATAAAAAGTCATTGTCGGTGAGGAATTCAGTATATAAACTAGAAGTTGAAGAGAAGTGACTTTGGCTGTGCTTCAGAGACAGGGTCTTAACAGGACTATTTTTGTATCTGAGGATGTTAGAAATTCTTTGCTGCTAGCACCCTTTCTGGAACCATTCTAGGATGGCACTTTCTCAGGTTGGAGCCAAGAATGATGGAACTATCAGAAAGCAAACTATTATCTGACGACATAACTAGCAAGTATGAGAGGACAGCCTTCTTAACGCTAAGGTCATATCCTGTATTTTTCATTGTCTGCTGGGCACGATACTAGCTCTGAGTATGAGTGGTGGTGCATGAAACAGACAGCCTTCCTGACTTTACGGAATCGATGATCTAGTAGGGAAGACATACCTCATCAGACAAGTAAACAAGCCAGTGTTTAATTATAAGCATGACAAGTGCTTTGAAGGAAAAGGACTAACATGATTTGGGGATGCTACTTAAGTTTTGATAGTAAGAAAAGGACTTTCTGGTGAAATTCACTTGTTTGATATTTTACCAATGTATTTTTTTATTGAAAGATAACTGACATACGATATCCTATTAATTTCAGGTGTACATCATAGTGATTTGATATTTTTATACATTACAAAATGACCTGCACAGTTATTACAGTATTATTGGCTGTATTCCTTATGCTGTACATTACATCTGAACTTATTTAATATAACTGCAAGTTTGTACCTCTTAATCCCTTCACCTGTTTTGCCTGACCACCCCCCATCCCTCTCCCTTCTGTTAACCAACAGTTAGAAACAACTAATAGTTTCATATTATCTATGAAATAGTCTGTTTCTGTTTTGTTTTCTTTGTTCATTTCTTTTTGTTTTTTAGATTCCACATATAAGTGAAATCATACAGTATTTGTCTTATTTCACTAAACACAATACCCTCAAGGTCCATCCATGTTGTTACAGATGGCAAGATTTCATTCCTTTTTATGGCTGGATAATATATCATTGTATATAAATACCACATCTTTGTTATCATTCATCTATGGATGGACACTTAGGTTGCTCCCATATCTTGGCTATTGTAAATAATGCTACAGTGAACATAGTGGTACTTTTATCTCTTTAGATTGGTGTTTTTGTTTTCTTCAAATAAATACTCAAAAGTGGAGTTGCTGAATCATATGGTAGTTCTATTTTTACTTTTTTGAGGAACCTCCATACTGTTTTCCATAGTGGCTGCACCAGTTTGCATTCTCTCCAACAGTGTATGAAGGTTCCCTTTTCTTCATATCCTTGCCAACAACTGTTATGTTTTATCTTTTTTTTTTTTTAAAAAAGATTTTATTTATTTATTTGACAGAGAGACAGTGAGAGAGGGAACACAGCAGGGGGAGTGGGAGAGGGAGAAGCAGGCTTCCCACCGAGCAGGGAGCCCGATGTGGGGCTCGATCCCAGGACCCTGGGATCATGACCTGAGCCGAAGGCAGACGCTTAACGACTGAGCCACCCAGGCACCCCATATTTTATCTTTTTGATAACAGCCAATCTGACAAGTGGGAGGTGATATCTAATTATGGTTTTGGTTTGCATATCCTGATGCTGAGTGATGTTGAGCATCTTTTCGTGTGTGTGTTGGACATCTGTATGTCTTGTTTGGAAAAATTTCTATTCAAGTCCTCTGCCCATTTTTTAATTGGGTTGTTTATTTTTTTTTATTAAGTTATGTAAGTTCTTTATATATTTTGGATATTAACCCCTTATCAGGTGTATGACTTGAAAATATTTTCTCCCATTAATAGGTTGCCTTTTTGTTTTGCCAATGGTTTCTTTCACTGTGCAAAAGCTTTTTTTTAGTTTGATGCAATCCCATCTGTTTATTTTAGCTTTTATTGCCCTTGTCTGAGAAGACTGTCCAAAAAAATATTCCTAAGACCATGTCAGAGAGCTTACTGGCTATGGTTTCTTCTAGGAGTTTTACAGTTTGAGACCTTACATTCAAGTCTTTAACCCATGTTTAATTTATTTTTGTGTATGGTGTAAGGTAGAAGTCCAGTTTTATTCTTTTGCATGTATCTATCCAGTTTTTCCAATACTATTTATTGAAGAGACTGTCTTTTCCCCCATTGTATATTCTTGGCTTATCATAGATTGACCATGTATGCATGGATTTATTTCTGGGCTCTCTATTGATCTGTTTTGTACCAGTACTGTTTTGATTACTATAGCTCTGTAGTATAGTTTGAAATCAGGCAGCATGGTACATCCAGCTTTGTTGTTGTTTCTCAAGATTGTCTTGACTGTTTGGAGTCTTTCATGGTTTTATACAAATCTTCTGGATTCTTTGTTGTGATTCTCCGAAAAATGCTATTGGTATTTTAATGGAGATTGCATTGAATCTGTAGGTTGCTTTACTTAGTATTTGACATTTTAACTATTAATTCTTCCAATCCGTGAGCACAGTATATCTTTCCATTTATTTATTTGTGTTGTCTTCAGTTTCTTTAGTCAGTGTTGTATGGTTTTCAGAGTACAGGGCTTTACCTCCTAGGTTAAGTTTATTCCTAGGTATTTTATTCTTCTTGATGTAATTGTAAATGGAATTGTTTTCTTAATTTCTTTCTGATAGTTTGTTATTAGTATTTAGAAATGCAACAAATTTCTGTATGGTAATTTTGTATCTGTATCTGTGCTGAATCCATTAATTCTAATATTTTTTTGGTAGAGTCTTTAGGGTTTTCTATATGTAGCATTGTCATCTGCAAATAGTGACAGTTCTTCTTTCTTTCCAATTTGGATGACTTTTATTTCTTTTTCTTGCCTAATTGCTGTGGTTAGGACTTCTAATACTATGTTGAATAAAAGTGGTGAGAGTGGGCATCCCTGTCTTGTTCCTGATCTTAGAGGAAAAGCTTTAGCTTTTCGCCATTGAGAGTATGATGTTAGCTGTGGGTTTATTGTATATGACTTTATTATATTAAGGTATGCTCTTTCTATACCTACTTTGTTGAAAGTGTTTATCATAAATGGATGTTGAATTTTGTCAAATGCTTTTTCTGCATCTATTGAGATACAGTTTTTATCTTTCATTTTGTTAATGTGTATCATGCTGATTGATTTGTGGATATTGCATCATCCTGCATCCCTGGAATAAATCCCACTTGACTATGGTGTATGATCATTTTAATGTATTATTGGGTTCAGTTTGCTAATATTTTGTTGAGAATTTTTGTATCAGTGTTCATCAGGGATTTTGGCCTGTAATACTCCTTTTTTTATGTTGCCTTTGTCTGGTTTTGGTATCAAGGTAATGCTGGCCTTGTAAAATGATTTTTTTTTTATTATGTTTATTTAGCCACCATATAGTACTGTGGAAGGAGCCGAGATGCCCTTCAACAGATGAATGGGTAAAATGAGTTTAGAAGTGTTTCTTCCTCCTCAATATTTTAGAATAATTTGAAAAGGTTGGGTACTAGCTTTTCTTTAAATGTTTGGTAGACTTCACCTGTGAAGGTGTCTTATCCTGGATTTTGTTTTGGGGGAGTTTTTAAGTTGTTGATTCAGTTTCGTTACTTGTAATTGTTCTAGTCAGATCTTCTAATTCTTCATGATTCAGTCTTAGAAGGTTTTGTGCTAGGAATTATTTTGTCCAGATTTTCCAATTTGTTGGTGTATATTTGTTCATAGTAGTTTCTTATGATTCTCTGTATTTCTGTGGTATCAGTTGTAACTTCTTTCATTTCTGATTTTATTTGGGCTTTTTTTTCTTGATGAGCTTGCTAGAGATTTATCAATTTTGTGGGTTTTTTTAAAAACAGCTTACTTTCATTATTTTTTTTTAATCTCTACTTCCTTTATTTCCTTTCTAATCTTTATTATTTCCTTCCTTCTAACTTTGGGCTTTGTTCTGTTTCTAGTTCCTTTAAGTGTGAAGTTAGATTGTTTATTTGGAATTTTTCTTGTGTCTTGAGGTAGGTCTGTGAACTTCCCTCTTAGAACTGCTATTGCTGCTTCTCATAGATTTTGGAAAGTTTTGTTTCTATTGTCATTTGTCTCAAGGTGTTTTCAAAATTTTTCTTTTTGATTTCTTCATTAACCCATTGGATGTTTAGTAGCATATTTAGTCTCCACTTATTTGTGCTTTTTCCAGTTTTCTTATTATAATTGATTTCTAGTTTTATACTATTGTGGTCAGAAAAGATGCTTGATAGGATTTCAGTCTTCTTGAATTTATTGAGACTTGTTTTGTGGCCTAACATGTGATCTGTCCTGGACAATGTTCCATGTGCACTTAAAAATATGTTTTCTTAAAAAAAAAAAGAAAAAAAAGAAAATGTGTATTCCTAAGTTTTTGAATGAAATGTTCTATATATTTTTTTAAAGATTATTATTTAGAGAGAGAGAGAGCAGAAGGAGGGGCAGAGGGAGAAAATCTCAAACAGACTCCACACTGTGCTGGGAGCCTGAGGTGGGGCTCGATCTCACTACCCAGAGATCATGACCTGAGCCAAAATCAAGAGTCAGACGCTTAACTAAGACACCCAGGTGCCCCTCCATATATATATATCCATTAAGTCCATCTGGTCTAATATGTCACTTAAGGCCAATGTTTTTTTATTGATTTTCTGTCTGGATGATCTGTTGATGTAAGTGGAGTATTAAAGTCCCCTAGTAGGGGTGCCTGGGTGGCTCAGTCAGCTGACTGTCCAACTCTGGATTTCGGTTCAGGTTTTGATCTTGGGGTGGTGAGACTGAGCCCCACATTGGGCTCCATGCTCAGCATGGAGTCTGCTTATCCCTCTCCCTCCCCTTTTGCCCCTCCCCCTGCTTACACATGCTCACTCACAAATAAATAAAATCTTTAAAAAATAATTAAAAAAATAAAGTCCCCTACTACTATTGTATTACTGTCAATTTTTCCTTTTAGGTTAATATTTGCTTTATATATTTTGGTGCTCTTGTGTTGGGTACATAAATACTTACAAATGTTATATCCTTCTTGGATTGACTCCTTTATCATTTTATAATACCCCCTTTGTCTTTTGTTAGAATCTTTTTGTTTTTTTAAAGATTTTATTTATTTATTTGACAGAGACAGCGAGAGAGGGAACACAAGCAGGGGGAGTGGGAGAGGGAGAAGCAGGCTTCCCTCTGAGCAAGGAGCCCGATGTGGGGCTCAATCCCAGGATCCTGGGAACATGACCTGAGCTGAAGGCAGATGCTTAACGACTGAGCCACCCAGGCACCCCTAGAATCTTTGTTTTAAAGTCTCTTTCATCTGATATGAGTATTGCTACTCCAGCTTTTTTTTTTTTTTTTCCTATTACGTATCTTTTTCTATCCCTTCACTGTCTGTGTGTGTCCTTAGATCTGAAGTGAGTCTCTTGCAGGCAGCATATAGATGGGTCCTGGTTTGTTTTTTGTTTTGTTTTGTTTTTTAATCCATTCAATCACTTTTTGTCTTTAGATTGGAGCATTTAGTCAATTTTCATTTAGGGTAATTATTAATAAGTACTTACTATTGCCATTTTGTTGTTTTTGTAGTTTTTCTCTGTTCCTTTCTTTTTCTCTTGGTCTTTTCCCTTCTGGCTTGTTTTCTTTAGTGTTATATTTGGGTTCCTTTCTTTTTTGTGTGTGTTGTAGATTTTTGGTCTGTGTTTCCCATATGGTTCATATATGTCAACCTATACATATATAGCAGTCTGTTTTAAGCTGATAGTCACTTAAGTTTGAACTTGTTGAGAAAGCACTACGCGTTTACTCCCCCGCGCACACATTTTGTTTTTGATGTCATGTTTTACATGTTTTTATTTTGTGTATACCTTACCCACTTATTGTAGTTAGTTGATTTTACTATTTTTGTCTTCTAGCCTTTGTGCTAGCCTTTTAAGTGGCTGATCCACTTCCTTTACTATATATTTGCTTTGACAAGTGAGATATTTTTCTTTCATATATTTTCTTATTTCTAGTTTTGGCCTTTTCTGCTTGAAGAAGACACTTTATCATTTCTTGTAAAGCTGGTTTAGTGGTGATGAACTCCTTTTGTTTTTGCTTGTCTGGGAAATTATCTCTCCTTCAATTCTGATAAGCTTGCTGGTTAGAGTATTGGTTATAAGTTTTTCCTTTTCAGTGCCTTAAATATATCCTGCCACTCCCTTCTGGCCTGTAGAGTTTCTGCTGAAAAATCAGCTGGTAGTTATGGGGTTTTCCTTATATCTGTTTTTCTCTTGCTGCCTTGAAGATTTCCTCTTTAACTTTTGCCACTTTATTATACCACGTCTTAGTGTGGATCCGTGGTTCATCTTGTTCTGGACACTCTCTGCTGCCTGGACCTGGATGTATGTTTCCTTCCCGTAGGGGAGTTTTCAGCCATTATCTTCAGTCCCTGGCTCTCTCTTCCTGTGGGACCCCCCCTATGAGAGGAGTGTTCATGTGCTTGATGTTGTCCTAGAGGTCCCTTAAACTGTTCTTAAGTTTTTTGTTGTAATTCTGGTTGTGTGATTTCCACTATTCTGTCTTCCAGATCGCTGATGCATTCTTCTGTCTCATCTAATCTGCTATTGATTCCCTCTCCTGTATTTCATTTTAGTTATTGTGTTCTTCAGCTATGATTGGTTTTGTCTTATATTTTCTAACTCTTTGTTAAAGTTCTCTGTTCCTCCATTCTTCTTCCAAGTTTGGTGACCATCTTTATGACCATTACTTTGAACTCTTTGTCAGGTAAGTTACTTACTCCCTGTTTTTATTAGGGATTTTTCCTGGCGTCTTATCTTGTCCTTTCATTTGGAACATATTCCTTTGTCTCCTCATTTTGCTTGACTTTGTCTTTGTTTCTGTGCATAAGACAGATCAGCTGTCTCTCCTGGCCTTGAAGGAGTGGCCTTATATGGGAGCGTCCCATATAAGTAGTATGCCTAGCCCCTTTGGCAGACCAGCTAAAGCTGGAGCAGGTGTGGGCTAGGGTGTCCCGAACACTCCATGCTGGGATCACCTTGGTGGGATGACCAGATCTTTAGTGGGGGCATGAGCCAAGGAGTCCCAGAGCGCTCTGTGCTGAGGCCACCCTGGTAGGACAGCTGGAGCTGGCATGAGCTCAGGCCTGCGGGGAGGGTTGCCTGCTGGGCGTGCTGAGTTAGGGTCACCTTGGTGGGTGGCTGGAGCTGAGGTGGGCATGAGCTGGGGGGGGGTGTCTCAGGGTGCTCCATTTTGGGGCCCTTCTTGGCAGAGCAGCTAGGTCAGGTAAGACCAGATGTTCCTGGGGGTGCCATGCTGGGGTCACCCTGGGGGGATGGACAGCTGGAGCTGGTGTGATCCCAGGGCGTACTAGGGTGACCCTAGCAGGTTGGCTAGAGTGCCTTACCCTGTTCCCACCTGAGCTATTATGATTTGATGGGCGGGGGGAGCGGACATAAAAAATTGCACCGGTTGGCCTCTCCAACCCCAGAGAGAGTTCAGCAGTTTCCTACCCTTTGGGCAGATACTGTAGGGTTAGTAAGTGGATTTCTTTCATTTATAGTCTAGTTGCCCTTTAAACTGCTTTTTCATTGTGCCCCAAGGTGGCCAAGTCTGCATGAGGGCCCTTCAGCGATATCCCTTCCTGCTACAGGTTGCCACGCCAGGGGTGAGGTTCCCATCATTACCATGTCTCCCTCTCCCGCCATTCTCTGTGTGCTCCCTCTGTTGTTTACTGTGCAGAAGTTGTTCAGTCAGCCCTCAGTACTTCCTTAGGAGGAATTGCTCTATATGTAGATGTAGATGCAATGTGTCCATGGGAGGAGGTTGAGTTCAGGGTCTTCCTATGCTGCCGTCTTGGACTGCCAATATTTTAAATGTTTTAAATATTTTAAATTCTGCTTTTGCAACGGTCCAGTAAGCTATGTAAGGGAAGAAACCCCATTTTCTTCTGTAATTCCTCGCAGTTTAAAGCACTCAGTAAATGTTGACTGGCAGTTTTGTGACCCGTCATGTGTCCATTTTCCTTTAGAAAATGCTCCCTAGGTTTAATTGGGTACAGAAACTGGGATCTAATGTTTATAAGAGTCTGTAACAGTGCCTGGCCTGTAATCAGTGCTCAAATACTGGGGAAGGAAGGTAGGTTGGTTGGTTACAAATTGAGTTTGGTTCTCAGAGGTACTCTCAGTGATCTGATGAAGCCACAAACCCCACCTTTTCTCTTCATGCTCATCCTTAACACACATGTTCCCATCATTCTTTCCTCAACAGTGATACCATTTGGTCCCAGGATGCCGTCTGTTTTCTGTCTGCAAACAGCTCCCCAAATTGCAGTTCTAACTCCTTTTCCTCCTGCCAGTCAGTCCTCACCCCTATTTCCTACCACTTGCTGCTCTTCTCCACTAAGTGTCTTTCTAGAATCTCTGATGCACACACGACTCTCCCCGTGATGGCTGCATGGCTCACCCCTCACCTCCTGAGGTCTTTACTCCGAGATCACCCTCTAGGAGAGGCACCCTCGGCACTGTGTCTAAAACTGCATGCCCCTCCCCACCCACCCACACTCCCCAACCACCTTCCATGCTTTGCTCTCCTCCATAGCCTGATTTCACATTCTTTGTGCTTATTTTCTGTCTCCACCTTCTCTCTCATTTTATAAGAATTAAGCTCTACGAGGACAGGAATTTCTTTTCCCGTTTTGTTCACTACTCGAGATCCTTAGTACCTGGCACATGGTAGAAATTCGATAAATATTTGTTGGATCCATGAATATATAACGTTCAGGCACTATATATCATAATGCTGGTATTAGAAGAGGTAGTGAGGAAGTCAGGGGCTGGCACTGATGCATGTATCAGTGGGTGCAGCAGCTAGAAATGCGGATGGATACTAGTGTGTCCTGGTGCTGCCCCAGACACCAAGAGTGTTTTTGCCACAGGTGATGTGATTTTCTGAAATGAACAATTCCTGAGTTCAGAAAGAAACAATATTCCCAGCATAGTGGAATAGTTATAAGAATGTATTCTGAAGCCACACTGACTAGGAAAACCTATGTAAAAGTAATTTAAATGTAAAACGGCGAGGTTCTATCTTGATTAATATAGTAACGATCAGGGTTTTTTTGTTTTGTTTTTACCTATGTGAGTATGAGATGCGGTACCATGCCTGGGCTTTGCAGATTGTCCAGCCTCCTGGCCCCTGCCCAGTAAATTCTGGTAGTTCCCTTCATCATCACCACTCCACGTGCCCTGTAAGGGTTAATGGTTTTTGTATGCAGGATTCTAGACCCACACCTTTTTTGTGAAATTACTATAGATCTAATAATTAGATAAGCTCTTTTTCATCTGACTCCCAGTTGCTCGGTGTCCATAACACCTGAATAATATTTAACAAATTCTGGTGTGTCTTACAGTGAAACATATGATATTCCTCCCTCCCTGCTGGTCTCCCTGCTTTTGGCCACTCCCAACCCAAAATCTGCCCCGTCAGAGACACTCTGCTTTTAATTTTTTCTGGCAAAGGGCAGACATGCTGGTTGCAAGGAACTCTGTGCTTGCGTGTGTTCCTTACATCTCCAAAAAGACTCTTCAAGTCAGAAGCACAACTGTGTCCCCATCTGCAGTGGGACTGTTAGTGCTGTAACCAGCTGAGGAGGGAGAGTTCGACTTGCACCACTCGCTCCCTGCCCTACATTCAGAAATGCCAGACTTTGCTTAAAGGAGCCAGAGCTCTTTTTGTAAGTACTTTGACATTGTGCAATAAAGTGGACCATTTATATATTGGGTTATAAAGAAAAAAAGTCAATGATGGAGCTCTCGTGGAAGGTTTCTTAGAAGTGGGACTTGAAATGGGCCTTAAAGGATTAATGGAATTTGACTGGATGGAGAATTTGGGTGAAGAAGAGCAGAAGGGGCTACTTTTCCCAGTAGAGGAAAAAATACCCGTGGAGATCCAATGCATGGTGTGTTGGGCTGGTCAAAACCAGACTCAAGTTGAGAACTGGAGAGAAGATTGACAGGTGTAGTGGAGTCAGCTTAGGGACGTTCTGGAAAGCCTCCATACGCCGTGACACTCACTGTACCACTTCCTTGTTCGTTGTAGTCCCACCTTCTGTTCCCTTCCACTACTAGGTCTCCCCTTTCGGGCTGCTTTCCTTATTTTTCCTTTTGTTTGTCTTGGTTGAAGGTTTCTCTTGTGATCTGTGAATTGGTGGATTTTTATCTCCTTTCCGTGCCTCCCCCTGCACACACACACACCCCCACCGGATTCAGGCACAGACACCAACAGCCTGTCACCACCTGTCCCCAGCCTAGCTGACGTAGAGCCAACTACCTCTTGTTAGGATTAGCATCTGATTCCCAGGAGAAATCGGTTTTATCCTATATGCTTCTTTGCAAAGCACTGAAGTCTTGTGACTTTTTCAGATCATACTCTGTCAGTTTTGGGATCTTTAATTCTGTTTAGGGTCCAGGTTCTGGCATGTGTGTTGGCCACCTCCCAGCTGAGAGCCTCTTGGCAGGCCACTCGTGGTTCTTGTGCTTTTACAGGCTGCTCAAAATTCCACACTGCCTGGAGTTTTTCCACCTCCTGTGTCCAGGCGCATCTTCTGCTTCCTCAACCCTACCCAAATGTTCAGAATCACAGCTTCATGTTCATATTCGAAGCCCTTCGTTTCTTTTCCTTTTTATATGCCTGATTCATTTTGAATTTAAAGTATTCATTTTTTACACCTTTTTCCTGACTCCAGTCAGTGTTTCATCTCACCCTGCTTACTTCAGGAGGCCCAGAACAGAAGATTCCTTGTGTCACTCGTGCAATACCCACGTGTTTGCTGATAGAGGAGGGAGAGCGAGCTTTAACGTTTCACTCCATGCTGTTCCTTTCGGGTCAACTTTCCCCAAACAGTCAAGGTCTTTCTTCATTAAGTACACAAAAACAGCTTAGCAGTCCTGTCACATAACTCGGCTCTCACAACCTTCTAGTGGGATGTTTGCCCCGCTCTCCCGTCAGAAAGCCCCTGCGCCTTCATACGCTTTTGACGAGGGCGCTGCACGTCCGCAGTGGAGACCTGGCCTGCGGCGCAGGTGAGCAGTCCGCCTTCCGCGTCCTCCTTCAGAGGCCCGTCCTCACCTGCCTCCCGGAGCCACCAGAGTCTTCCGGTTCTCATCTCCAGTAGAACCTGCTCTGGTCCTCTTTATTCACACTGAGGCACAAATGATGGGCAGTAGTTAAAAATGCTGTCCTTTTCAGGGGTGGTCAGTTATTAACCACACTCAAAACCTTACAGTTAAAGGGTCACAGGAGCTCTGCCTGCCCTTTTGAGGGGAGTTTTAGAGCCTCTGTGCTGCTCCTGGAAGTGTACCGTGAACAGACGCCTCACAGCCCAGGGGAGGGATCATGAGTTATCATAAGCTGTTTACCAGTCTGTCCTCCTTTAAGTAAAATAATGCAAACCTCATCAGTAGTGCTGAGGTAGTCTCACTGACTGTCCAAGGGGGTCAGTACTGAAACACCCCAAGAACTCTTCAGTGAGGTCCCACAAGGTGGACAGAAGATCATCACTCTAGCCCCCTGATCTGTTCTTCAGAGGTTTGGGTAACTTGGGGCTCCCCACAGGACGGCACTTCACACCCGAAGTACCCAGCTTGTCACGCAGAAGGGGCTTCCTGAATCCAGCTGAAGGCATTCACATCCTCTCTGGTGGTTTTCTTCTGATAATGCTGCTTGTTTCCTTGCCCCAGAAGTTATTGCCTTCAGAAGGGAGTGAAGAACACAACCCATTTTTATGGCCATCTAGATGACACCTTGTCTGAGTCACCTGGGTGGCTCAGTCAGTTAAGCGTCTGCCTTCAGCTCAGGTCATGATCCCAGAGTCCTGGGATCAGTTGAGACAACCCCCACCCCCGTTGAGCCAGGGAGTCTGCTTCTCCCTCTCCCTCTGCCCCTTGCCCCGTGCATGCGCACACGCTCTCTGTCTCTCTCTCAGGCATGTGGGCTGTAATGACTTTTGCAGGTGGTTTGGGCTCTATGAGGGCACCTAGTCTTGATCTTAAATTGTCATCTGGATTCCAAGTTAATCCAGAAAAGCAGTAAAAATTAACAATGTGTGTTGCGTGTCTCTAATACAGGTGTTTTCCATTATCGGCTCATATATGCCCCCGTGTGTGTGTGTGTGCATTCCTGCACTCACACACACACAACCTTTTCGTTTTTCTGAAACAGGGAGTGACTCTGGTTCCAAAAGCAAATGATTGGTGTGACACCTAGAAAGCTGAGCCCGGCACATGTTCTAAGTGAAATGGCTCCAAATCCATTAGGTTATTTCTTCCAGAGGGCTGCAGCTGCCTGTGTACTTGGAAAACACTTTGATAGGAAACGTTGGCTAACTTACTTACAGGCATTCAGATGTAATTCTCTAAAGATAAGCAAATGACTTCCACAAGGTGGTAATGTAGGAAGATCCTGACACCACCTGACACCGCCCGCCCCCCACTCCCCCGCCCCACCAAGCCTACAGCTGCATAAGGAGCATTTCCCTCTGAAAACTAGATGAACTGCTTTTCCACAACAAAGGGTAGAAAGACCACATCCAGATGGGTGAGAGAGGTAGACACACAGTCTTACCAAAACCCCATCCCCAGCACAGTGACAGACAATAGGGAAGGATCTCACCAGCCTGGTGCTTCTCCCAGAGGACCAAGAGGTTGGTGCCCCACATCAGGCACCCCAACCCTGGGATCTGCACTGAAGAAAAAGCCCCCAGAACATCTGGCTTAAAAAATGAGCGGGGCTGATGTCCAGGAGACCCAAAGTGCTGCAGAAACGGAGATGCCCCTTTTAAAGTACTAACTTACAGTCTCACTCACCCCAAGGCCCAGGGGAAAAACAGCTATTTGAAAAATGCTTAGACTAGCTGAGAAGGAAATTCATGGGTGGCTCAGTCGTTAAGCGTCTGCCTTTGGCTCAGATCATGATCCCAGGGTTTTGGGACACGGGCTCCCTGGGAGCCTGCTTCTCCCTCTCCCACTCTCCCTGCTTGTGTTCCCTCTCTCACTGTCTCTGTCAAATAAATAAATAAAATCTTAAAAAAAAAAAGCTGGAGGGGCAGGGGACAGCTGAAACTGTCTTTGGAGGAGAGACACTGGTGATACCAGTTTTGCGCGCCCCCCTCCCCCGCCACTACACAGGTAGGTGAGCTTGGACTCAGCACTATCCCCCTGCCTTGCTGAAGCCAGAGAGTGCGGGCAGCTGCAGCACTCCCCCTCTCCCTGGCCAGGGCAGGTGAGCACCAAGCCAGCCGTGGTCGCAGCATTCTCCCCCTCCCGGCCTCAAGCTGGTGCACTCGCACAGGCAAGGCCCTCTCCTGCTACAGTCCTAAGTCCACAGGCATGCTCACTTTCCTGCCGCCTTTCTGAAGCCAGCGAGTATGTGCCCCCTACACTCTCCCCCTGCCTAGTTCAAGCCAGCAGGTACACACAGTCTACACGGGATGCCCCCTTGATCGCCTGGCCCTAGTGGCCAAGGGGGCTGGTGTTCCTGAGCTCCATGGGAAGTTACAGTTGGGAATACAGTTCTTGGCAGGCCACCACCCCTAGAGCACTGCACAGACAGCAGACTGAAACACACAACCTCAGTCTTCCTGGGGAAAACACACCACCTCAGTCTTCCTGGGGAAAACACAACCTCAGTCTTCCTGGGGAAAAGACCTGCTATCCTGGAGCTTCAGCCTGAGGGACAGGCTTCAGGTTTCCCACACATCTCGAGGCTAATGAGGTGCTCCTAGGGAATGTAAGCCAGGGAGATACCACCTTGTACATCCCCTTGGCCTCACTACAGCTCTGTAAGACCTCCCAGAAAGGAGCTTATACATTTATCTGGACCCCAGTTATTACAGCTGTTGCCCCAGCAATACCTCCAAACTCCTGGTCTGGAGGCCATCAGGGATTACAATTGTAACCCCACAGGACTGTATCTACTTGAATATTTTAAAAGCTGTTGGCCTGAGGGATTTTGCTTTCAATTGCCTGAAACCAGGTGCTAAATGAGATTCCTCCCCCTAGAACACTGACAGGTCTTGGCACACTCCCAACAACAGGTACATCTCAACAATCAGGTGGTTTAGACCATCACAAAGGTTCAAGAGAAAATCAAGAGCTAGGGCAAGGTTGAATGAGACGGTTTATCATGTACACAGGCCACTCCTTCAAGACTGACAGAGGTAGCTACTTCGCCTAATACACAGAAACACAGAGAATCAAGTAAAATGAGGGAACAAAGAAATATGTTCCAGATGAAAGAAAAAGACAAAACCTCAGAAAAAAAGACTTTAATGATTCAGAGATAAGTAATCTATTGATAAAGAATTTAAAATAATGGTCAATGAAGACGATTACCAAACTCAGAGGAAGAACGGATGAACACAGAATTTCAACAAAGAGAAAGAAAATATAAGAAAGTACCAAACAGAAATCCACAGACCTGAAGAACAAAATAACTAAAAAATACACTACAGGGGTTCAACAGCAGGCTGGGCAAAACATTAAAAGGATCAATGAGCTGGAAGACAAAACAAGGGAACTCACCCAGACAGAGCAGCCAAAAGAAAAAAGAATTTTTAAAAATGAAAGTAACTTTAAGGGACCAAAAGGACATCAAGTAGAATTACATTCACTTTATAGGGTTCCCAGAAGAAGAAAGAGAGGGGCAGAAAACTGGAGGGAAACAGCCATCCAGATCCAGGAATCCCAGAGAATTCCAAAAAAGATGAACCCAAAGAGATCCACACCAAGACACATTATAAATTAAAATGTCAGAAGTTAAAGATGGACCCTTAAAAGCAGCAAGGGGAAAATAAATTGTCATGTACAAGGGGAACCCCATAAGGCTATCACATTTTTCAGTGGGAACTTTGCAGACCAGAAGTGAGTGGCATGACGTTCAAAGTGCTGAAAGGAAAGAACTTCCAACCAAGAATACTCTACCCAGCAAGGTTATTGTTCAGAATTGAAGGAGAGCTTAAAGAGCTAAAGCAGTTCATCTCTACTAAACCAGCCTTTCAAGAAATGTTAAAGGGACTTCTTTACACTGAAAAGAAATGGCAGTAATTAATAAGAAAACCTATGAAAGTAAAAATCTCACCAGAAAAGCTAAATCTATAGTAAAAACAGTGGATTCATTCACTTACAAAGCTAGGATGAAGCTAAAACACAAAAGTAATAAAATCAACTAAAATTACAATAGTTAAGGAATACGTAAAAAGATGTAAAATGTGACATCTGAGACAGAATGTGGGGAGGAGGGGTTAAAAATGTAGAATTTTGGCAAGTGTTCAAATTTAAGTTGCCATCAACTTAAAGTAGACTGTTACATACATAGGATAATGTATGTGAGCCTCATGGTAACCACAAAACAAAAACTTATAGTAAATACACAAAAGAAAATGAGAAAGGAATCTAAGCATATAATACTAAAGAAAGTCATCAAACCACAGGGAAGTAAGAAAAAGAAAGAAACAGAGAAACTACAAAAACAGCCAGAAAACAGTTGACAGGGGCGCCTGGGTGGCTCAGTTGTTAAGCGTCTGCCTTCGGCTCAGGTCATGATCCCAGGGTCCTGGGACCGAGCCCCACATCGGGCTCCCTGCTCCGCAGGAAGCCTGCTTCTCCCTCTCCCACTCCCCCTGCTTGTGTTCCCTCTCTCGCTGTGGCTCTCTCTCTGTCAAATAAATAAAATCTTAAAAAAAGAAAGAAAGAAAGAAAGAAAACTGTTGACAAAATGGCAATAAGTACATTCCTCTCAATATAGTCACTTTAAATGTAAACCGACTATAAATTCTCCAGTCAAAAGACATAGAGTGGCTAAAGAATAGTAAAAGGCAAAGAAGGGAAATACATAATGATAAATGGGTCAATCTAGCAAGGAGATATAACATTTATAAATATAATATGCACCCAATGTGGACCAAAATATATAAAGTGTTAACCAACTGAAAGAGAGAAATCGACAGCAATACTTAACATTGATGGATAGATCATCGAGACAGAAAATCAATAA
Source organism: Phoca vitulina (assembly GCF_004348235.1). NCBI lineage: Eukaryota > Metazoa > Chordata > Mammalia > Carnivora > Phocidae > Phoca > Phoca vitulina. Next base: position 377,813 of record NW_022589729.1, read on the forward strand.
AGAAACATCAGCCTTAAATGACACACTAGACCAGATGGACTTAATAGATGTATACAGAAGATTACATCCAAAAGCAGCAGAATGAACATTCTTCTCCAGTACATCTGGAACATTCTCCAGGGTAGATCACATATTAAGCCACAAAACAGGTCTCAGTAAATTCAGAAGGTTGAAATCCTTTCAGGCATCTTTTCTGACCACAGTAGTATGATATTAGAAATCAATTACAAGAAGAAAACTAGAAAAACTACAAATATGTGGAGATTAAACAACACATTATTAGGTCATAGAAGAAGTCAAAGGTGAAATTAAAAAATACCTAGAAATAAATGAAAACAAACGTAAAATCTGTGAGATGGGCAAAAGAGGGAAGTTCATAACAGTACAGGCTTATTTCAAGAAACATCTCAAACAATTTATACCTAAAGAAACTAGAAAAAGAACAAAGCACAGAGTTAGTAGAAGGAAAGAAAGGTCAGAGTAGAAATAAATGAAATAGAGACTAAAAAGATAATGGGAAAGATGAGTGAAACTAAGAGCTAGTTCTTTGAAAAGATAAACAAAATAGACAAACCTTTAGCTAGACTTACCAAGAAAAGAGAGGGCTCAAATAATTTCAGAAATGAAAGTTAAACTTTCATTACACAGAAATTACAAATGATCATAAGAAAATACTATGAACAATTATATGCAAACAAATTGGACAATCTAGAAGAAATGGATAAATATATAGAAACACAATTATCCAAGACTGAACTACAAAGAAACAGAAAATCTGAGTAGAGCAATTATGAAAATTGAATCAGTAATCAAAAACCTCCAAACAAAAGTCTAGGGCCAGATGGCTTCACTAGTGAATTCTACCAAACATTTAAAGATTTAATATCCATCTTTCTCAAACTCTTCCAAAAAATTGAAGAGGAAGGAATGCTTTCAAACTCATTTTACATGGCCAGCATTACCCAGATACCCAAACCAGACAAAGACACCACAAGAAAAGAAAATTGTTAATATCCCTGATGACCATAGATGTAAAAATCCTCAACAAAATATTAGCAAATTGAACAATACATTAAAATGATCATATACTACAATCAAGTGGGATTCATTCCAGGGATGCAAGGATGGTTCAACAATCACAAATTAATCAACATGATACACCACATTAAAAAAGGAAAGATAAAAATTATATGATCATCTCAAGAGATGCAGTAAAAGCTTGGGCAGAATCAAACATCCACTTATAAAAACTCTAAACAAAGTAGGTATAGAAAGAGCATACCTCACTGGGTGTTACATGTAAGTGATGAATCAGTAAATTCTCATGAAACCAGTATTACACTATATGTTAACTAACTAGAATTTAAATAAAAATCTGAAAAGAAAGGGGCGCCTGGGTGGCTCAGTCAGTTGGGTGTCTGACTCTTGATTTTGGCTTGGGTCATGATCTTGGGGTTGTGGGATGGAGCACCTGGTCAGGCTCTGCACTCAGCATGGAGGCTGCTTGGGATTCTCTCTCTCCCCCTCTCCCATTACCCCTCCCCCTGCACTCACGAGCTCTCTAAAATATTTTTTGGAAAAAAAAAAAGAGCACACCTCCACATAATAAAGGCCATATATCACAGACCCACCTAACATCATACTCAATGGTAAAGAGCCAAAACTTTTCCTCTAAGACAAGGAACAGGACAAGGGTGCCCACTCTCACCACTTTTATTCAACATAGTATTGAAAGTTCTAGCCACAGCAGTTAGGCAAGAAATAAAAGGCATACAAATTGGAAAGAAAGAAGTAGAACTATCACTATTTGCAGATGACATAATACTACAAAATAGAAAACACTGAAGACCACACAAAAAAAGAATTAGTATTGATGAATTCAGTGAAGTTGTAGGATACAAGATCAATATACAAAAATCTGTTGTTTCTATACATGAATAATGAACTGTCAGAGAAATCAAGAAAATAATCCCAATTAGTTACATCAATAAGAATAAAACACCTTAGAGGGGCGCCTGGGTGGCTCAGTTGGTTAAGCAACTGCCTTTGGCTCAGGTCATGATCCTGGAGTCCCGGGATCGAGTCCCACATCGGGCTCCCTGCTCGGCAGGGAGTCTGCTTCTCCCTCTGACCCTCTCATGCTCTCTCTGTCTCATTCTCTCTCTCAAATAACTAAATAAAATCTTTAAAAAAAAAAAAAAAAAAAGCATAAAACACCTTAGAATAAATTTAACCAAGGAGGTGAAAGACCTGTATACTGAAAACTCTAAGCCATTAATGAAAGAAATTGAAGAAGATATAGATAAGCAGAAAGATATGTCATCTCATGGATTGGAAGAATTCATATTGTTAAATAGCCATACTAACCAAGGCATCCTACAGATTTACTACCATTCCTATCAAAATACCAATAGCATTTTTCACAGAACTAGAACAAGTAATTTTACAATTTATGTGGAACTACAGAAGACCCTGGATACTCAAAGCAATGTTGAGAAAGACCAAAGCCAGAGGTATCATGCTCCCTGATTTTAAACTAGAACACAAAGCTATAGTAATCAAAACAGTATCTCACTAGCACAAAAACACAAAGATCAGTGGAACAGAATCGAGAGCCCAGATATAAACCTTCATGTATATGGTTCATTAATTTTTGACAAACGAAGCGAGAATACCCAAGGGAGAAGAGACAGTAAATGGTGTTGGGAAACCTAGATCCGCTACACACAGAAGAATGAAACTGGACCATTATTTTATACCATATAGAAAAATTAACTCAAAGTGCATTAAAGACTTGAAGACCTGAAACCATAAAACTCCTAGAAGAAAAGATAGGTGGTAAACTCCGTGACATCCATCTCAGTGATGTTTTCTTGCATCTGACTCCAAAGACAGGGAAAAAGCAAAAATAAGCAAATTGGACTACATCAAACTAAAAAGCTCTGCACAGTAAAGGAAACTATCAACAAAATGAAAAGGCAACCTACCCAATGGAGGAAGATACTTGCAAATCATATATCCAGTTGTGTTCATATCCAAAATATATAAAGAACTCTTAAACTCAGTAACAGAAAAATCCAGTTAAAAAATGGGCAGAGCAGTAAAACAAACATCAAGTAGAGCGTTTATTCATTATCTTAGTAGCAATGAAATTGCAGTTCAGATGTTAAAATTTGACTCAAGATGTTATAACCAAGTCATGTAAAAAAAAAAAAATGGTAGAGGATCTAACTAGACATTTTTCCAAAGACATCCAGATGGCCAACAGGCACTTGAAAAGATACTCAACATCACTGATCATGAGAGAAATGAAAAAACCACAATCAGACACCACCTCACACCTGTCAGAATGGCTGTTATCAAAATGACAAGAAACAACAGGTGTTGGTGAGGATGTGGAGGAAAAGAAACCCTCATATATGGGAATGTAAATTGGTGCAGCCACTGTGGAACAGGGTATAGAAGTTCCTTGAAAAACTAAAAATAGAAGTGCCCTATGATCCAGCAATTCCACTACTGGTTATCTATCTAAAGAAACTGAAAACACTAATTTGAAAAGATATATGCACCCCTGTGTGCATTGCAGCATTATTTACAGTAGCCAAGATACGGAAACAACCTTCTTGTCCATTGATGGATGAATGGATAAAGATGTGGCGCGCACATGTGTGTGTATACAGTGGAATAGTATTCAGCCATAAAAAAGAAAGAAATCTTGCCTTTTGCAACAACATGGATGGACCTAATGGATGTTATGCTCAGTTAAATAAGCAGATACAAAGACATATACCACAAGATTCCACTTATATGTGGATTCTTAAAAAATCAAACCAAACCAAACCCAGACTCATAGAGAACAGATTGCCCATTGTCAGAGGCAGAAGTGGGTTGGAGTAGGGAGCAAAATGGTAAAGAGATCAAGAAGTACAAGCTTGTAGTTATAAGTAAGTTGTGTAGATTTAATGTACAGCATGGGGAATATAGTCAATAATATTAACTTTGTATGGTGACATGATAACTAGACCTACTGTGGTAATCATTTTGCAATGTATATAAATATGTGGAATCATCAAGGTGTACACCTGAAACAAATAATATTTTATATCAGTTATACCTTGGTTTTTTTAAAAAGCTAAGCAAATGACTTAAATTTCATTGCATGTCTGTAGGACTCATAAAATTGAAGTGTCCATAGCAATGGTCTTAAAGAATAGTAGGGTTAGTTACTGCGCAGGGGCAACCAGCTGTTCTTCATTCTCTAGTAAGGCTGGGAAAGAAGGAAATTAGCTTCAAGTGTAATAGAAGAGATTTACAAGACTTGTAATGAGAAATTACTCATCAACCAAGAGTAGATAGCCAGTGAGTAGAAGTAGAGGAATGATGTCTTCCATCGGTTTTGACATAGACTATAACATCTGCTCGAGGAACTTAAACTTGATAGCTTATTAGATCCAATAGTTTTCAGCTTTTGGGAAGTCATAGACACCTTTGAGAATCCGATGGGGCTCCTCCCCAGAAAAATGAACGCACAAATAAAACTTTGCATGCAATTTCAGGGAACTTATAGACTCCCTGAAGTCTATGCATTAGACTCTAATTTAAGACCCACTGGATTAGAGGATTTCCGTTAAGTCCTAAACTGTGACACACTCCATGGCTTAATTTTCCCAAACATAACAATGGAATCTGAAGATCAAATGTCAAACTTTGGATTTTCTTCCTCTAGATTTATCATACTTGGCGTGCACAGTGTTGAAGTAAAAACAAAAAAATAGAATTCTACTTTTAAATTCAATTCTTGGTCCTAGAGAAGCCAGATGTTTAATTTTAAAAGTCACTGGTTGGCTGTATATCATCTTCGTAAACACACAGTAAGACTAGGCCTTCGCCCGGTCCCCACTGCCAGCTCCGCATTCACGGGGGACATGCAGACAGAGACGCCGGCGTTATTCCACGTTCATACACCTCCTAACTGCACTGCTGTGAATGGCCGGCTGGGCTTGGAGAGACTGTCTGCCTACAGTTCTCTTTAGTCTTATGCCCAAGTTTCATTGACTACAAGTTGGAAAATGACTACCCAGAATTACAAATCAGGAAATAATTTGCCCTCTCCCTAAAATAAAGCACGTTCATCCTCTTAGGAAGTAAGAGCATGCGTGTGTTAAACTTGGGATGAGTTCCTCCAGACCAGGTGAGTGAGTGCAACCCTGTGTGGTTTTCCCGTTCCCTCTGCAGCCCACCTCTCGTTTACCTACAAGTCCTGCAGCACTGCCTCTAGTCCCAAATTAGAAACGCCCTTGTCTCTCATACCCGGAATCAGAAACTCTGGAATCCCACACTTCCCTCTGGGCAAGAACATCATTGACACGTCTGCACCTTGTTGTCAGTCTTCACTGTACTTTATGCTGCTAAGGCCAAGCCTTAAATTCGTAACTGGGACTCTCTTATTGAAATTAGAAACACTGCTGATGAATGGGAGGCGAGTGGTCTCAGCCAGGGTCTCCTGGGACCGTGCACGCCGTAGGTTGGTTCTTCTGACAATTATTCCTTCCCATTGTTGAAGGGGAGAGGCGCTTAAGTATTCTCTCCTCTACCCACCGCGGAAATCTTCACATGACATCTGTGGACAGATACTCTGGGGTAAACTCTGCCACTGCTCCAAGACCTTACCGGGCCGATAAAGGTTGTTCGGAAGCTGGAATTGAGGAGGACAGGCCATCCTGGCACCTACCCCAGCTGTGGCTCCACTTAGTGACTGATGGAGCCCCTCTGTTCCCTAGAAAGCCTGTTGGCAGCTCACACCCATAAAGCTTATTTAGGTCTCTCTGGGATTGAAGCTTATGGTAGAATCGCACATGCTGGTGAATATTTATTCCTTGTGTGTCTCCCTCCCCACAGAGAACGTGATCAATGGGCAGGATTACGAAGTGATGATGCAGATTGACTGTCAGGTGATGGACACCCGGATCCTCCACATCAAGAGCTCGTCAGTTCCCCCTTATCTCCGAGATCAGCAGAGGAATCAAAGCAACACCTTCTTCGGCTCCCCGCCAGCAGCCCCAGAGGCAGCCCACGTTGTCCGCACCATCCCGGAGTCATTACAATAGCCTCTGAGGCTGTGCCAGAACACACGGTGGGACCCTGCCCCCGCTGCGCTGGAGAGCAGGGGAGAGACCTGTTCCTGTCCGCCCTCTTGGTGGCAGGCCGAGAGCTGCCTCGCAGTAGGGTCCCGGGGTAGCAAGAAAAGTTGTTTTTCACCGTCTGCCCTTCTACTGGGAAAGCACTGATGCTCAGACACAAGGGCAGTGGCCTTTCTCCCACGGCCAATGTTGCCTGCATCCTCCTTGCTGCCTGGTGTCGGATTTTTTATGTACCTTCCTAAATTGCTTTTCCTCCTGTATTTCTTTTGTGTTTAAATAGTCCTCTTTAAAATAAGATCTTCTTCCCTTCTCTGCCATTTCACTTATTGATAGAGATTCTTATTTATAGCTGTACAGCACACCGATGTTTCCAGTAATTAGAGTTTTTATTAATTTAATGCAAATCCATTCTGGATATTGTGCTTATTGGAAACAGATTTCAAAACCAGAACAGCCGAAAACGTCCCCCAAAAGAGTCAAGACAATTGAGGGCTTTAGGTAAAAGGGAGAAATCCCAACTGGGTAAAGTTGGTCTTTGCCTGGGAATTGTGGCTCCCGCCTGAGCCGGTGTGTGCGTGACTGTGCGGGGCACCAGCGCAGGGCAATGGGGTGGAGAGACTGTCAGGGAAGAGCAGGGTCCACGTGGGCCAAGGAAGGAGGAGCCAGCTCTGTTAACACACGTTTAAAACACTGCAGGTTTTAATGTGACTGGAGTTAAAATGAAAGCCACAGCAACCTTTTATTCTGAGGCCACTGAGTGTTAGCATATGTGCTTATACGTTCTCTGTACTCGTCTGGTGCAGGTCCGCAAGGACCCCGGGACAAATCCTTCAGCTTTACTGTGAATCCCCACCCACGACACACCTTCTGCTAGTATGACGATACTGAATTCGGCTAAGGAACACGCAGGGTGATGTTAAGCAAACAAGTTTTTTTTTCTCATGAGAATTGGCAGGTATTTATTCCTTAAGACTCTGCAGACAGGCCAGCTTGGATTCCTGTTCAGGGAGTGCATTCCACAATCCAGCAATAATTTGCAGTTTCTCCAGTGAATAGACAGTGAAGGAATTAACTTTTTTGTCCTCCCATGGTAAAAAAAAAAAAAAAAAGGAAGGAAGGAAGAAAGAAAAAATAGCCCTACTGTGTTCCCTCATATCTTACTGTACTTTGACTACTTTCTTCTCCTCTCTGGTGTTCTGCCTTCGGATTCTAAAGTGAGTCTTCCTGTTCTCCTATGAAACTTCGCACTTTCTCGCTAGAACTCGTTCTGCAGACACGGCTTCTTCCCCTAATCCACTTGCCTGGGTCGGTGTTCTTCCCTTCCAGTCCCCGCTCCGGCCTCCCACTGCTCTGAGTCGGAGGAGGAAGGACTGTGGGTGCGAGTCCCGTGGGGTGCCCTGCGGCCGGCCCCCTCCTGCCCCCTTCTGCCCGCAAGGGTCGGCCTGGCTTCTAAATAATTCTGAACACTCACTCAGGCTTCCACCTCTGGACAGTGGCCCCTCTGTGCCCAAGCTCCGTTGGATGCGCTCCGAGGACATCCGTGTAACTTCGTGCGGCTGACGGGGCGCTCTGCTGCCCGGGTCCCCAGGAATCTGGGGTTTGGCGGCGTTAACAAGCCTCGCTCTGCCCCCCACATGAGCCTGCAATAGCCCCCACTGCGGCTGCTGTCCGGGGCGACGTCCACACGGGAACCACCTTCCCCGGGGCCGCTCCACCTCTGACGGGCGCCAGGCCCATGCGGACAAGACCCGCACGTGGCAGGACAGCCTTCTCTCGGGAGTGTCTCCTCCCATCTTGCACACCAGCCAAGCACGTAGCCGTGGCCCTGGCCAGGGGGCAAGGGGACATGGCCGCTCCCAAGCTGCTAGTCCGCCCGAGCTGTCACACTGTCACCGCGGCCGCGGGCACGGCCTTACAGACGGTGCTTCCTCTCCCGTGCGCGGACCCTCACCCACAGGCCAACCGGCCGCTTCTCCCCTGTGCTCAGCCTTCACCCTCCACCCCAGCTTCCCTGACCGCTCCGACCGACCGTGGCAGTCATGTCGCGTCAGCCCACCTGGATGCCTCGCCTGCAGGTGCCAACAGCAAGGAGTCCTGACCGCCCACGGCAGCCTGGGGCCGCGCCCGCGCTCCCCCTGCTTTCACTCCTCAGGGCGAAGTCTCAGGAAGGGAGGGAGTGACAGCCACGAGGCAGTGATCTCCTTTTGTAATTACTGTCAAAGCTCTTACGAATTCCTGGTTCTGACGTAACCTCTGTGCTCGCACGAGTTAGGCGTGTTGGGAAAGAGAAAGTGGCTATGCCTGATGAATAAATTAAGCTGCTGTTTGGGTTTAGTTTTAGGTTGAAATCGCCTTTTGGGGATTGCAGCCAGGAATGATGGGGGCTATGCATCTAAATTTATTAACTTTATATTAAGTGGGATTTTGCAAGTTTGTGGGATAATTAGATAAACTAGAGGAGGCAAGTCCACCCATGGGGTAGGGGACTCTCTTCCCTTTGTCCCCCCACCCCTCCTCCCCCAGGAAGTGGCGGCGGGCCTGGCCGGGACCGGTTCTCCCACCTGCTTGCAAGCCCCACGTGCAGAGGCTTCATGGCAGCGGATGGTTCCTCATATTAACTACTGAGTCAGGCGTCGGGGCCCCCAGCACAGGGTTAGCCCCCCCAGCAGAACACACAGCTCCATCAGCCTGGTAGTGTAAACGGTCTCTTTCCAAAGTTGGGATTTGTAAAGGGATCATCTTGAATCAAAAGTTTGCCATGCTTGTCATTTAGAAGCTTTCCGTTACATTACTGGGTGAGGTTTATCTTTTCACAAGTGAAAAAAAAACGAAAAAACAAACTGTAATTATGAAATCTCAGAGCATCTTCGAACTTTTTCCTAAAGGACTACAGCCTCCAGCGCCAAGCTGACACGTCTTTGCCTTTTCTTGTGAGCAAGAAGTAGACACGGAGGTATTTGAAAGCAGCAATGTTATGAGTCATTCTTGAGTGTTCTGAATAAACATTACTTAGAAACAGACAAGCAACTTGGGATTCAAACTGATGTTTCTGTCCTTTTTAAAGAGACACTGTCCCGACAAACCTTCCTGGCCTGACTCTCCGCCCCCCCCACACGCCCACCCCGGGCATGAGCCCCCGTCAGCAGTGACCCTGATGAGACGCCGTGGCTGCGGCGTTTGGGGTGATGGAAACCGTACCCCTCTCCAGCTCCTTGCAACGTTTGCACTACTTCTGGCTCTTGCCCTCTCACTCAGCTCGGGTTGTGAAACTTGGCAGAAAAATAGCACAGGGAAAAACCCGTATTTGACTTTCAAACACTGAAAAGTTTCCAAGCGACTTCTACTCTCAGCTACCTAAGAGAAGTCACCCCTTTTTACCGACGAGCCAGTCAGACCCCATGTCCACTGCAGCCTGACCTCATGGACGCTTTCCACCCAGCGAAGCCTGGTCCACTGCACCCCCATGGGCAGCAGAGTCCAAGGAACTGAAGTTCGAATGAAGCCTTTCATCCCATTGGCTGTTACATGTGCATTAACCTCCCAAGATTGCTTAATGCTAGAATTGACAGATGCTTATCACCATCTCTGGACCCCACATTTTTACCAGAATGTTATTTTTGTCCCTCCTGAGTCATTCTAATTTGGAGAAATTAGGATCTTTGCTGCTGAGCACTAATTATATTCATACCTTAAAAACAAGAATAAAGCCTAAAGAAAGGAAATGTGAGAAGTTTTCATTCCTACCCCTAGTCACATTTGGGAGGGGACAACTTCTGTGTCCCCCACCCCTAGGGGTTGTGGTCGATTTTTAATTTTCTAGGAAGACAGAATACTGGACTACCCAAACAGATGTTGCTCGAGCCCCCATGGAACTATGCATGTAAAAGCCGTTTTCTCCTACCTGAAAATAGAAATCAGAGTGTAGCGTGTTAACTTATATTTTTAGTGACTAAGCTTAAAACAGAGTTTATTTTAGATAAGTCTAGAGCTTTGAGCAGATTGTTCTAATGGTTGTGTTATCTGTCAGGTTATGAAATGACAAAAGCACCTTGATCAGGAAATTTGGTCCCGTGCATGAATCATGTCATGGCAGCCACTGCCGAACAGTGGCCCTGGGCTCGACATGATGGTTTCCTGACTTAAGCATTAGAGGTAGAGCACATTAAGAGAATTATATTAGTTTGGGGAACCGAGAAGTAAATAAATTGTAGTTTATCATTTGCCAAGGTCAGCAGACAGCACACGGTTTTGCTGCTTGCACCCAGCACTGTTGGTGACCACTAGTTAAACCAGGGGGCTTCATCTAGCCTCCCCCCCGGGGGGGGGTAAACCCCAGAGAGAGACCGCTAGGTTGACTTTCACAGTCATTGTCTATCAGACCATTCAACTCACACTCAGCCCTAATTGCCAGGTCAGTCATCCGGTGAAGAGGGGGAAAGAGAACTTTAGATGAAAACTACCACGTACTGCTGGCCTTAAGACACCAATTCCCTGTTTCTCATCCTGTCGGCAGGTGTGGTCGGGCCAAGACCCATCATGCTCACCCATGGAGCCATCAGAGCCAGAGGAGAGAGTGTTCACCAAGCCTTTGACCAGGGTTTTCCTTCTGAGGTTGCATCCACGCTACATTAAGAGCAGGTTAGAGATGAGAAGCGACGAGGTCCCAGTCTCTCCTGCAGTATGGCGTTGGTTTACGATGCATAAAGAAACCACGACGACAGACTTACACGGTTTTAAGCAAGTCTTTACAATGCAATACTTGTTCTTTGTCTAAGATTCAAATAAAGAATTTTTAAGCTTGCCTTATTTTGTTCTGTATATATAGAGAAAAAAAGACCCCAAATGAATCTTCAATGTGAAGAGATTAGTAATGAAAAGGGAAACCTAAAATGGCTTGTGGCCTGTTACTGTTTAGATGAAAACAATAGAACTCTTTTCCACTCTTCCCCCCTAGCCTGGTTAAGTAAAAGTTTCCTTTATTGTGTCCAAATATTTCAACTACAATCTTACCAAGGAGAAAAATTTGTCTAAGAACTCCGACTTCGTCCTTCTACATCAGGAACCTGGGTTACTCAGTCACACCACGGGCATCTTCCCAGCTTGGAATGACCAATGTCACCGTGCATGCAGCTTGTCCTGCACACTGACAGCGGAGTCCATCCAGGGGTGAGGAATGCAGGCATTCACTGAGCGCCCAGCGTATGCCTCAGACACCACTCAAGGCTCACTAGTCCCGCTCTCCTACTTCAGTCCTCCCAGCAACCTGGGCCCTACCACGGTCACGTGACTAGGAAGCGGAATAACCGGTATCTGGACCCACGCAATTTCACTCCAGCAAGTGGATTCTTGGCCACCATATTGTTCCACTGCCAGAGACAGATCCTGTGCGTCCTGCCCTGAAGGAGCTCACAGTCGGCCTGTGGAGCCAGATACAGAAATACACAAAATTAGTAACATCAGAGTTCTCTTAGAGGCAAAACTACATGTGTTTCCAAAGACACTGTAACTGACCTCTTTGGAAAGTGAGACCCCACTTCCCCTCGTCTGCCGAGAAAGCTGACACTGGAGGATGGGCTGAGCAGCAGAAAAAGAGCAAGTGGGATTGAGCCACAGGCTTGGTCTCTGGGTGCTGGAGCTGTCAAATGTAAATCCTCTTTACCGTCCCAAACCTTCAGCAAAAGCCTGCTGCGCACACAGCTTTGTGTCAGTGTTGTTCGGGGAGGGAAGAAGGGACGATGCTTGCTGTGGAATTAGTGAGAACAGCTCGCAGACAGTAAAGCAGGATGATTTAAAACCAGAGTCCGTGAAGCCACAGAGGTGAACAGGGAAATCCGCCTTCCCCTGCCCCCAAGTCCTATGGGATTGTCCTCTGGGACCTCCCTCTGTATGTGGGGGACGGTTCAAGCCAATTTGCGGATCTCAAAGGAGAACCACAGCTGACAGTTGGATTGAACCACACACGGTGCCACAAACGGAGGGCTCTTCTCACACATACTCTGCAACGCATCTAATTGTACCTCTCGTTAGAAAGGTAGACCACTTCTGCTGTTCTGTTTACCCTATTGGACCTATAGCCAGCTTCACTCCCATCACACCCATTTGGTGTGATCTGTACACAAACGTGGGCAGAGAATCCGTCCCTCAGTTCACTTCCTAACAGCTGATGCGTGTTGAAACACGCATGCCAGACTGGGCTAAGCATTTATGAGCATTAGCTTGTTAGGCTTTATACGGTAGCCTTATGACATATGTATGTACTATATTCACGTGTTCCAGATAAAGAAATTGGCACAAAAGATGAAGGAACTTGCCCAACATCTTACAACTAGCACATACCAGAGCTGGGATTGGAAATGAAGTCTCTCTTGATTTTCAAACCACATTCCTTTCACTATGCCACGTTGCCACTCATCCTTTAAAGCCACAAAGGAAGCAACAGGAGACAAAGTAGAGAGGAAGAAACCAAGCCACATATCACAGGCAACCGGGGGTGGAGGTATGTTCAGGAAAGAGGGACAATAGCTAAGACACAAGATCCAACAGTGCCCATGGGTTTTCTGCAAACTCCTTCCCTCCGAAGCCACATGCCCACTGCTGGCTGCACGTGGAGCCCACAGGGGGCTGTGTCCCGCCTCTTCTGGACCTCAGTCCTTGTGGTCTGCATCCTGGATGAGTGAGCCAGTGGGGTGCAGATGAGCTGGGTGGTCCAATAATTGAAGGCCCCAGGCGCAGCTGACCTCACCCCGCTCACGTCCAAGAGCCCAAGTGTGACATTCAGCCCTGTCCCCAGCCTGCATCCACTGCCTACTCTTTCCATCAAAGTTCTGTCTACAAAATTTTCACTGCTGAGTTAACTTCTAGTACGGATGCTGACTATAAGATGGGAAAAGATGCTTCTGTAAGAGATTGCTGATGTCTGGATCCAAAACTAAAATGTTTTCGTCCAGAAGGAAAGGACAGATCTTCAAAAGAGATGGAACATGGCCATATTAAGAAGTGGGTCATCTGGTTAGAATAACTATTTGCAGCACTGTCTCTCCTGAAAACTGTGCTCATTCAGATGGGGGGGGGGCTTGTGGTGCTAACCCCAAAACCCACACAACTATACATTATTTCCTGATGTTGACAGTATAGCCCTGCATGGGTGAGCATCAGCTGGTTACAAAGGAAGAATGGAGAACCCCCAAAGCCAGCCCTGATGCTCATTTCTTCTGTGTCCTGCTTGACTTTCAAAGCCTCCGGGGTTACCCACACTGCCTGAGCACCCAGTGGAACTTGCGTTCTTGGGCTGCATTTTGGCACAGACCGTGGGCTAGAGGTTGTAGCCCCAGAATTTAAAACTTTGCCACAGATTCTAAGTGTTGGCCCAGGCTCAGACACGTACCACCAATCTGTGGGAAATGGTATGGATGAACCAGACAATATCCTTGTCCTCAAAGACATGTGAATGATGTCTCTTCCCTGGGTCCATGAGGTCACCCCTCTATTCCCACAGAAAAGTAAATTTCCAGAAGAGGGTAAGATTTCTGGATAGCCGGAAAAATAAGTTTATTTGGACACAAGCTGCTCTCAGGAGAGCTTTGGGATGGAAGATTCATTGGCCGGTGTCTTTGTCACGGCCACGGAGCCCACCCACTCACTTGGCTGCTGGTCCTAGGACACAAGAGAATGCACTTCCCCACATCATCTCTGGTCTCCTGGCGGCGCTGGACTTCTCCTCTGCTAAGTGACGTGGCCACAGCAGACGCACACACGGCCCCTCAGCCTGGCAGCCTGGAGGAAGGCAGAGTTGCAGCAACCCCCACACTACTAGCCCCGGCGTCTCCATCAAATCCTCAGCAGGAGGGGAACTGGGAATCCATCTTAATTTGAACAGTGTGAGCAGGAAAGATGCTGGAACATTTAACCTCTTGTTAAACAGCCCTGCGGGTTGCCACTCAGGTGAGCACAACTGGAAGCACATTCCAGCGAGCAGCCCGTTTGGGGCTGATGCTGTCTCCCCAAGATTTATAACCCGGTACAAGTCAACAGAGCATGAACAGTCCAAGGAGGGAAAGATCTACTCTCAGAGAGATGGAGGGTGGGGGCTCCCACAGCTGCTGCTTGCCCTTCTCCTTGCCGAGCTCACCCCTGCAATGGCCTGTGTGCACCCGCCGCCCCTGCGTGACAGTGCGCTCCAGAAGGGCGGGAAGGCTGTCCGTGCCCGAGCCAAGCCCTGTCCCCAGTAGAGTCAGAGTGCTTGGGACATGATGGCACTTTGGGGCATTTTAGGCTAATCGGTATTTTTTTGTTGAGTTGAAGTATTGAGCGTTTAGAAAGCCACAGACAGACTCCATCTTTCCTGGAGTGTACGTGACAGGCTGGCATTTGTCTCCTGCGTTGGCACCACACGCTAGCGACATCGTCCTACAAGCATTCACGGAGCCCGCGCAGAACAGGACACCTGCTGCCCGGTGCTGAGGGGGGACCACAGGGACTCCGCAGAGCCCGCCTTCCCTCAGCAGAGAAGGCAACATGAGCTGTCCTCTCCCCTTTCTTACTCCCTCCGACTTCCGACTGTGGCAAGCTGGAAGCGACCTGGGAAGAGGCTGCAGACTGGGTCTGCGAGGACGGCCTCCGTTCTGCAGCACTTGGGAACTTGCTAGAAAGGCAACCTCTCTGGCCCCGGCCCAGACCTACTGAGTCAGACTCTGAGGCTGGGCCCAGCGATCTGTGTTTTCACAAGCCCTCCAGAGGATTCTGATAGGAGTTTCCGAACCACCCATGGAGCTGCCTGTCGGAGAGGCTGGAGGAGGGAGGGTGGCAGGCTTCCGACGGAGCCCAACCTGCCCAGGCTGCCATCGCGGGGGCTTTAAGGAAACACCAGGAAAGAATTTCCTGTTGTCACTCCCTTTTTGAAAGTCCACGGGGGTCGCCTCTTGAGCCTCCCCAGCCTCCCACTCGTGGTCGCATCACCTGGCCTCCTGCTACCGTGGGTGGCCTCGCTGTCAGCAGCAGGCGGGAACCGGGCCCCTCATCACAAGTGGGCACTCGGTCCGTCCGCAAGCCCAGGGCTCGGGCTGTGTCCAGGCAGGAGACACCAACCTGGCGGCCTGCCTCCCTGCAGATCTGAGGCTCTCCTGGGGACCCAGCTCCTGGGGGCCCCCCCACCTGGACCCAGCGCCCTCTGCTAAGGAAGGGAGAGGGCTCCTGGGCCGCTGTCAGCCCTCCCCGGAGCAGGACTTCGCCACGAGGCTGGGAGAGCCCCCAGAGAGAATGCCCCCCTCGTCCCCCTCCATCGCGGCTCTGAAGGTCTGTCTGTGCCCCACGCTCCACGGGGCTGGCTGTGGCTCTGACCCCCTTCGGCTCAGCACTCTGTTCCTGGGCCCACACTTTGCACGGTGCAATCACCTGGGGATCTTTAGAAACTGCTGCCGCCTGGCCCCCACACCCTCAGACGCTCTGACTTCATGGGTACAGGGTGTGACCCAGGCCGGCGGGGGTGGGGGGCGCGCTAGCATTTCCCCAGGGGATTCTCACGTGCAGCAAAGTTTGGGAACCAATGAGCAATGTCTTTGGAGGCCAAGACCTAGCTCTCATTCTAACGCTTACAGGCCTGGAGCTGGGGGCCAGAGCAGGTTCCAGGGACAAGAATTAAGTGTGTCTGGGCGCCTGGGTGGCTCAGTTGGTTAAGCGACTGCCTTCGGCTCAGGTCATGATCCTGGAGTCCCTGGATCGAGTCCCGCATCGGCCTCCCTGCTCGGCAGGGAGTCTGCTTCTCCCTCTGACCCTCCCCCCTCTCATGTGCTTGCTCTCTCTCATTCTCTCTCTCTCAAATAAATAAATAAAATCTTTAAAAAAAAAAAAAAAAAAGAATTAAGTGTGTCTGGATGATCAGAGGCCAGACTCAGCAAATAGCTGGTCAAGAAAGGAGGCGCGGGAGGGAGGGCAGGGAGGGCAGGGAGGGGAGGGAGGGGTGGCGGCTGGCGAACATTGGATTCACTGGTGGAGATGATGTCAGACATTCCTCTGTGATGTTAGAACTGGGGAACCGCGTGAACAGACCGGGGCTGTGAAAATGGAACTTGCTGTGAAATGGCATATTCTTGGAAGGAGAGAGAGCAGGGAGGGGAAGGGCCAGGCCAGAGAGGGCACCAGAGGCCGGCTGGCTCCCTCGCTTATTTTGCGAAGAGAGACGGTCTGGGTTGGCCTGAGGAGCGGGCGCAGGAGGACCACTGCTGACCCAGAGGAGCCTGAAGCCACAGAAGAAAGAGGAGCCAGGAGGGAGCTAAGGAATCACACGGACGCTGGGGTTGACCCAAACCCACCCAGCTCCAGCCACACAGAAGGTTGTGTGAAAAGGCTGAGTGGACAGCTTCTCTCCACAGCAGAACCTCGGGAAGAGACGGGACATGGCCGATGGCATGCTCCCCCTCCCTCCTCCTCCCAGCCCCCGCTCTGCAGGCCTCATAGAAGCTGGACCCTTCCCCAGGGAGTCTCCCGTGCCAGACGGCGCAGACTGCCCCAGAGGCAGGGGAGCAAGTCCCGGGCACAGGCCTCTGGCTCCTGTGTTGGGGTGCAGCTCCCCTCTCCGGGGCCTGCCACCAGCCCCTCATTCTGAGATCTCACTCTGATGACTTCCCTCCGGGGGAGCCACCCAAATATGAAGTCACAGAGAGAAAAAAGTCTTGCGGACAAAGCCAAGAAAAATTACACAGGCTCTTAAATTTGTGGGTGAAAGGCTTTCCAGCTACTTTGTGCACAATCAGGAGACTTCTTGAGCCCAGGTGACCGTAACCCACGTGTGTGACGAGCCATCTGCAGAGGAAACGCACCGGCCGGGCCACATGACGTGGCCCCTACGAACCGCCTGAGAGGTGGGCAGGCAGGTCCCGTGTCCACTAGCGAGCCAGCCAGGGGGCACGGGCACGAAGACCCCACCGCCCCACGGCGGGGGTCCATGCTCTCCCCCATGGGGCTGCCTTCCTGAGGGTGTCGAGAGAGATGCTGTCGAAGCTCCGGGAACCATCTGGGGTTGCTGGAAACTGACCTCCCCATCAAGTGCTTCAAGATGCCGACTGGGGGCGCCTGGGTGGCTCAGTTGGTTAAGTGTCGGCCTTCGGCTCAGGTCATGATCCCGGGGTCCCGGGATCAAGCCCCACATTGGGCTCCCTACTCAGTGGGAGTCTGCTTCTCCCTCTGCCCTTCACCCTGCTTGTGCTCTCGCTCGCTCTCTCAAATAAATATTAAAAAAAAAAACACAAAAGATGCCGACTGGTCCCCACTAGCCAGTTCTCCTCCTCCCTGGGTGCCGGCCCTGCTTGCCGGCTCACTCGGAGGTGCCCTGGGATCCCACAGTCACCTCTGAGCCCCTCAGAGCTTCCAGTTGGCGGTTTCCTGTGGGAGCGCGGCCAGGGCCTCTGCTCTCCACTTTCTGGAAGACCTCCCTCTCCCCGCTCTGCCTCCCGTCCACCCTGACCACCAGCCTGGCCACAGGGGAGCAGGAAGCGGGCTGGCTTCTGGCGGGGGGCGGGGGGCGCCAGGAAGCCGGGGAGCAGGAGCCCACCCCTGGCCCTGTGTTTCAGGGGAGAGGAGAGAAGGGGAGCCTCCTGGGACCCCGGGGTCAGGAGCCCGTCCCCTGCAGAGCCGCCGTGGGTAGGACAGTCTCGCAGGAATGTCATGATCCCAACGGTACCCCTGTGAAGGCCGTCTTTTCTAGAAATGCAGCACGGAGGGCAATGGCCCCTCCGTAACAAAAGAGCTGTTGTGAGACAAAGAAGTCAGAATGGGGTGAAAGTCTTTAGGGAGGGGAAAATTCCACTGCTGACAGAGCAGAGCGGGCTGGAAGGCTCAGGGTGACTGAAGGGCAACTGCAGCCTGAGCTCAGGTCAAAGGTCCTTCTGTGTGACCAGAATGGGGCTCTCTGGTGGCAGCCTACACGTCAGCACGTCTGTCCACCCCTGTGAGCCAGGCCCCGGCCCAGCCCCAACAGGGACACAGAGCCGTCCTCCAGCAGCAGCCAGGCTGGGGGGAAACACACGCAGGCCTGAGCGATGTGGGGTGAACTAGGACACGGGGGAAGAGGGAGGGGAGGATGGGCGCCGCCCCGGGTGAGCCAGGGAGGCTTTCGTGAGGGAGTTGGCTTTGGAGTAAGGCCTTCATGGGGGGAGAATTCCCACAGGTAGTGACTGGGGAGGGTCCCCCGTCAGGGCCTTGCAGGGGGAGGGAACAGCCTGAGCGGAAGCAGGGAAGGTGAGCTCCAGCCTGTGTAGCCTCTTGTGTGGGAGGCCTTTTGTGCCCAGGGGGAGAAAACCCGGCTGGTAGATAACTTTCTGCATCTTGGAGCACCACCGTGATGCTGAGAGTGGTTTTGAATAACTCCAAATTGTTCCTTGAACTTGGATGGCCCTATCTCAGGAAGTCATACTCTGAGGAGTTTCCTAGAAAGAAAGACAGACGGGTCAACCTGCCAAAAGTGAGTGCGTGTTTCACCGGAAGAGTGTTGCTGTTCTCCAACAACTGGACACGCCACACGGTCCTCAGAGTCACTGGGCCCAGGGGCCCTGGGGTCCAAGGATTCCTTCCACAGCACTTTCGACAAGAGCCCTTCTGGACTCTGAAGGTCTTGAGCAGCCTCTCAGGGGTTCTTTGGCCAAGTTAACCTTGACTGAGCCCTACCCTGAGACCTTCTTTTCAGCCCCGGCTAGTGGACAAGGGGTGAACATGCTCAACCTCATGCTCAGTATGAACAGATGAGCTGAGAGCTTGAACAAGACGGTGCAGACAGGGAACGATGAGTCCTCAAGCTCAGGGGTCTCACTGAGGCTGCCGCCATGCGGGGCCACGGGAAAGATGAGTGAGCGGAGGGAAGCAGGAGTTCGGGCCCCTCAGGGAGGAGAGGATGGACACTTCCCAAATTCTCTGTCACAGTCCTGAGAAGATTGTGGTACCTCCCCGAATATCCGCAGACACCTGCCGTGTCCTTACCACCAGCTGCCCTCCATCTGAGCCAGCCTGGGGGGGCCCGGAGAGCGCCTAAAACCCAGAGATCCCTGGTGAGAACCCCTTCCCCTCTGGGTCTCTGGGCTCAGGCAGGACAAGCCAGCTTCTCGTGGTGGGTGGAGCCGGGGTTCTTCTGAGGGCAGCAGGCGGACTTCCCGACTTTCTCTCCAGCCCTGGCTTTGCCTCTCCAACCCCGAAGTGAGGCTGCTGTGTGACTCTGGGGAGTTCACCAGAGTTTTCCAGCCCATTCCTGGCACCTGCTGCTGTTGGCTGCACTTTAACGCCTCCAGGCAATGCCAGATTTTCCTTGGTGATCAGAGAGAGAGCTCAGCTGAGGTCACATGGAAAATAACCCCGAGCAGAGCCCCGCTCCGAGCTGTTTCAGCTGACTTCCCTTTGTTCTCTGTCTCTCTCTCTCTCTCTCTCTCACACAGAGGAAACTGGCCTGCGCCCCCACAGGTCACACTGCACGCCCCTAAACACGGAGTGCCACGCAGTAAACGTCTGAGACAACTTATTTGCATGTAAGGACTCTGGGAACGCTTTAAAAGTAGAGAACTCCAGGGACACCGTGCCACGAGGTCTCTGTAACCACTGGCTTCCAGACTACAAGCCCTTTCAGGGGGAAAGCTCTCAGGACAGATGAACCTTGCTTTACACCATAACACATTCCTGAAGAGTCACAGATAATCTACTCATTTCTACTCTGCCTTATTCCAGGAAAACAAAACACAAAAGCACGGCAAACATGAAGATGGCAAATTAGAAAAAGGAACTTTAAAAATATAAAATACAAAAAGATGCTCAACATCACTTGGCAGCAGGGAAATGCAAAACACCAATGAGAGATCACCTCACACCTGCCAGAGTGGCTAAAATCAACAACACAAGAATCAACAGATGTTGGCGAGGATGCAGAGAAAGGGGAACCCTCCTACACTGTTGGTGGGAATGCAGCTGGTGCAGCCACTCTGGAAAACAGAATGGAGGTTCCTCAAGAAGTTGAAAATAGAGCTATTCTACACACAGCAATTGCACTAGTAGGTACTTACCCAAAGAATACAAAAATACTAATTCAGAGGGATACAGGCACCCCGATGTTTATAGCAGCATTATCTACAGTAGCCAAATTATGGAAACAGCCCAAGTGTCCATCGACTGATGAACGGATAAAGATGTGGTGTATATATATAATGGAATATTACTCAGACATCAAAAAGAATGAAATCTTGTCATTTGCAATGACATGGATGGAGCTAAAGAGTATAATGCTAAGTGAAATAGATCAGTCGGAGAAAGAGAAACACCATATGATTTCATATGTGGAATTTAAGGAACAAAACAAAGGAACAGACTCTTACCTAGAGAGAACAAGCTGATGGTGGGGGGATGGGGGAAAGAGACAAAGGGGATTAAGAGCATACTTATCACGATGAGCACTGGGCGATGTATGGAAGTGTTGAGTCACCATGTTGTACACCTGAAACTAACATAATGCTGTATGTTAACTATACTGGAATTAAAATAAAAAATTTAATTAAAAAAATATAAAATAGAACCAGGAGAGAAGCAAAGTCAGCATGGACACCGTACAACTCAGACAGGCTCGCAATGGGTAAGACACAATGTTCCGTAAACTCTCTAGCAGCTGCACGAACAGAGAAATTTGATTGGTTACCCAAAGCATCATGTATACACTGAGCTTTGGGAAATTGAATCACATTTCAAATACATTAGTGGCATTGCTATTAAAGAAAACCTTTGTAGCAGACTTCTAGTTTCGTTTTTTGTTTTTTGTCTGCTCAGCAGCCCTTTTTCTCAGGAAGTGGTCCTTCCTCGCTTGGTGGGATCAGGATGGGCTATCACTCACAGAATCCCAGCCTCGTTAGGCAGGCAGGCTTTGGAGCCAAGCTTACACATTAGACCCTCTCCTGGAAATTTGCATCCTGAATGGAGACACCTGGGGGCTGCAGGTAGTTAAAGCAGAGTCTGCTGTGAGGGTATCCTCAGAAGACAACTCACAACGACATCTGGCTATCTGGAGCCCCAGACCTGACCTAGTTCTGTCCTTGCCATGTCTTGATTTTCCAGGTTTTCCTTGAGTCTACAAACTTCCCAGATTCTTTCCAATAAAATCTTTTTAGCTTAAGCTAACAAAAGTCTATTTCTGTTGCTAACAACCAAGAACTCCTAAAATATGGATGCTAATAAATTCATGTGGCATAGAGAATGCTCTCAAAAAGCAAATATTGGAGTTGTCTTCTTGGAAAAGTCACAATCCAAGATGTTTTGTTCGCCATGAACAGCACTCAGGGCTCTGGCTGGGGAACTGGACAAGACTGCCCTTGGCCTGGACCTTGAAGACAGTCTGAGTGTGGAGAAGAGGGTGAGGGTGGGGGAAGGCATTCTGGGAGGACAGAACCTCAGTGTTACAGGAAGTGGGAGGGAGTGGGAGTTTTCAGCCACAGCCCCAGGAGAGACTAGACCTCACATTCCCAAGGAGGGGCCAGACCTCGTGCTGTATTCACCAGGGAGATGTCCGGAACTGGGTAGAGAATTTTAAACTCTTCACCCACATTAAAAGTGCAAGTAAAAATTGAGTTGGATTTTTTTTAAAGAGGATGTTTGAATAGGATTCCTTTGGAGAGAGATTTTCAGAGCGAGCCCTACTCTTCCCCTGGGGTGGGGGCATGCCTGCCGGTCACCTCAAGGCTAAATGGGGAGAGCTTTAATTGGACCCAGTGGGACACTTACCCCATGCTCCCTGTAGTTTGGGGGTCACAGGAGATGAGTGACTGACTCCCATTTGGGAGACCAAAGAAGGGAAGGTAGGCTGGCTGCTACTTTTCAGCAAAGATTACATAGTGGGGGCCAACCACCTCCAGGCTTGGTTGGGATAAATAACGTATGGGCATTGTCTATGGGCCAGACGTGGGGTCTTTTAGGTCCGATCCAAGTGGACAGTTCAGAGGAAAAGAGAATTCAGCAGGATGCTGCTGGAGATCTCACTAAACTCCTAGAGGCAGGGGAAAGGGTGGGCCACCAGGCAGCATGGAGATGCTTTAGTCCGTGTAAGAGCAAAAAAAAGTTGCTAATGAGGACAGCTCTGGAGGTCCTCCTGGTCAACCCGACAGTTTCAGGGACATCATCAAAGCTAGGTCCATCTGTCAGCAGTGGGCTCGACAGCTTGGTAGAGGGAACCCAGGAGGCAGGTGGAACCAGGTACAGGGTGTTTGCGAAATGCCGTCCTAGGCTGGAGAAGGTCGACAGCAATAGCAGGGCAAGTATGGAAAATCCCGGGCACCAACTGCAGAGCATCACCACGAAGCCTTTTTGCCAAAAACACTGAACCTGGATCTCATCAAACCTTTACCTCTATCTTCCAGTTTCAAGGAAAAACAGGGGAGAGAGGAGCAAAAGAAATGGTAGTTGAAGGAAGCAATCAGATAAAGCCTCTTGCATATGATATTCTGCCAAAAAACCAACGTAGCTTCTTCGGCAAATCAACGACATGAAAGAAGAGGGGCAGAGCAGGATGGAACTATTATAGCCTAAGAGACATGGGATAGTCAATAGTCATGTACCAATGTTGGTTTCTTAGTTTAGAAAAATACGTGATTATATAAGTTGTTAATGTTATGGGTAAAAGTGTGCAGGAATTCTCTGTACTAAATTTGCAACTTTTCTGTAAATCTAAAATTATTCCAAAATGAAAGCTTATGGCTTAAAGACCCAAATGGACAAGACACCTTTGAGACAACTGGGGAACTTGAGAGTGGGTGTCACTGATTTTAAAGAATCGTTGTTAATCCTGTGAGGTTGAAGTTATGTAGAAATAGGTCCTTCTCTTAAGAGATGCTTACTTAACTGCGTTAAATGTCAGGATGTCTTTAAAATATCTCAGCAAATTTCTTGAAAAGCCAATGAAACAAATATAATGCAATATTGAGGATTATTATATCTTGGTGATAGGGGTTTAGTGTACTTTCCTAATTTCTTATGATTACAAGTTTGCACAATAAAAACTGAGTGCCTATGATTTAACTTATGCTTTAGATGTTACTTCATTAAGCCCCTAAACATCCGTATAAGACAGATCCATTACTGAGGGCTCGGAGTTCAGTGTTTTGTGCAAGATGGCACGGCCAAAACAGGGCAGACCTGGGGTGTGTCCACGAGCACCCACCGCCTCCCATTATGCCTTGTGCAGAAGGACAGTATCTCAGCAGGGAGTGAAAAAGAAAGGGGTGCTCCAGCTATATCCCAGGGGACCAGGCGACCATCAAGGGAAGTCCAAAAGAGAAGCTGGCCAGAGGAGTCAAGATAAGGACTTTGGCTTTGGATGGCAATAACAGCCGGTATTACTCACGTTTCCTTGCATTGCCTTACTTGAATCTCCCATGAATCTACTCCTCTTGTAGGCAGAGTGT
Source organism: Phoca vitulina (assembly GCF_004348235.1). Lineage (NCBI taxonomy): Eukaryota > Metazoa > Chordata > Mammalia > Carnivora > Phocidae > Phoca > Phoca vitulina. The sequence continues at coordinate 401,364 of NW_022589729.1, forward strand.
GCTCCTTTTTTAAGATTTATTTTATTTTTCAGAGAGAGAGAGAGAGACAGAGCACGGTGGGGAGGGGCAGAGGGAGAGAGAGAGAATCTCAAGCAGACTCCACACAGCACAGAGCCCACTGCGGGGCTCGATCTCACGACCCTGAAATCACGACCTGAGCTGAAACCAAGAGTCGGATGCTTAACCTACTGAGCCACCCAGGTACCCCAGAGTGTGCTCCTTTTTACACATGACAGCCAGGTGCAGAGAGGCTGATCCAAGGTCCCACGAATGCCAAGTGGGGAAGCCAGGACTCGTTCCAGGCCCTGGAGACAGTTTCCTCCAGCAGACACCTGGCCTCCCTGGGTGGTAGCGGGTGGGAAGAAGGCGCACACGCATCACCCAGTTGTGCTCAGGTGCTCGTTGGTTTAAGAGGTGGCGGCAGCGTAGAGCGCCCCGCCCACAGTGCTGGGTGGATGACAGGTGTTTCTGCCAGCCTCCCTGAGTGCCCGGAGGGCCTGGGCTGGCTCAGGCGGGCAGGGCCACCTCAGTTCCCGTCCCCTGCTGTCAGCCTCTGGAGGTCTGCAGGCTGAGCCCCTCGCTGTCTTCTGCTTCAGCCCAAATGTGCCCTCATCACATAGACTTTCTCTGAGCTGCCTACACAAAAAACCACTCCCTCTCTTCCTCCCATTTTTCTCTATACCCTTTCCCTGCTTGATATTATTGCCACCCATCACATTATACATAAATGCATTTCTTTCTCTCTCCTGCTCTAGAATCTAAGCCCCATGAGGTCAGGACTTATCCCTGGTCACTCAGTATCCCCAGGGGAGACTCCACGAATATTTGTTCAATGAATAAATGTATACATGAATAAATTAATGTAAAAAGAAGGATGTTAGTCGTTTTTTCTCTACTTGTGAAAATTATGCTGCTGGGAAATACTATAGTAGGAAAAAAAAGTACACTTGACCCTTGAACAACGCGGGTTTGAACTGAGCAGGTCCACTTGGCGTGTATTGTTTTTCGATAGATACAGTGCAGTTAATGTATTTTCCTTACGATTTTCTTACCATTTCCTTTTCTCTAGCATACTTCGTGGTAAGAAAATAGTATATAACACATATAACATACCAAATATGTGTCGTTTATGTTATCAGTAAGGTTTCCGGTCAATGGTAGGCTATTAATAGCTAAGTTTTGGGGGGAGTCAAAAGTTATACGTGGGTTCTCAGGCGCCTCGGTGGCTCAGTCGGTTAGGCGTCTGCCTTTGGTTCAGGTCGTGATCTCAGGGTCCGGGGATTGAGCCCCACGTGGAGTCGGGCTCCCTGCTCCGGGGAGTCAGGTTCTCCCTCTGCCTCTGCCACCCCCCCCCCCCCCCCCCCCGCCTTGTGCTCTCTCGCTTGCTTTCTCCGTCTCTCAAATGAATAAAAAAAAAAAAGTGATACGTGGATTCTCAACTGCACAGGGGGGTGGCGCCGCCGAGCCCCGCGTTGTTCGAGGGCCAGCTGTGCGTCAGACAAGCCTGAAAGTGGGACGATCCCCCCTGTTTACAGGGAAGGGGAAGCCCCAGGAAGGCCCGAACTTACCCGGCTGTTGCTCGGCCTCTGCAACCATCTGAGAGGCTCCTCGGATTCTTCCATGTTTCCACAGCCGAATCCCGATGGGGAAGCGGCCCGGAGGCGGCCCGCCTGGGCTCAGGGAAGCCGCGTCCCGCCACCCGGCCTCAGGCCTCCGGTCACTCCCCTCGCCCGCCCCGCCACCCCTTCCTCCTCTTCCTCCTTCCGGCCCGTGGGAGCCACGCGGGGAGCCGCCCCTCACGCGCCCGAGCTGCAGCTGGCGGCCCCTGGCTGGAGGGAGGGCAGGTGAGGGCGCCCTACAGAGGGCCCAGGAGAGCGGACACCCACGTACGCGGCCGGGTGAGTTTCCAGGTGGGAGCCTGATCCCAGTTTCAGCGAGGGGGTGAGGAGCTGCCCTTCCTACAGCTGAGCGCCTGCATCCGGGGCCCGCAGCTCCTGACACGGCCCGTCGGGGCGGCTGCTCCCTCGGCTTCGCCTGCATCCGGGGCCCGCAGCTCCTGACACGGCCCGTCGGGGCGGCTGCTCCCTCGGCGTCGCCTGCGTCCGGGGCCCGCAGCTCCTGACACGGCCCGTCGGGGCGGCGGCTCCCTCGGCGTCGCCTGCGTCCGGGGTCCCCAGCTCCTACACGGGCCCGTTGGGGCGGCGGCTCCCTCGGCTTCCCCTGCGTCCGGGGCCCGCAGCTCCTACACGGGCCCGTCGGGGCGGCGGCTCCCTCGGCGTCGCCTGCGTCCGGGGCCCGCAGCTCCTACACGGCCCGTCGGGGCGGCTGCTCCCTCGGCGTCACCTGCGTCCGGGGCCCGCAGCTCCTGACACGGCCCGTCGGGGCGGCTGCTCCCT
>NW_022589729.1:403769-475740 GCF_004348235.1 Phoca vitulina
GGCTTCGCCTGCATCCGGGGCCCGCAGCTCCTACACGGCCCGTCGGGGCGGCTGCTCCCTCGGCTTCGCCTGCATCCGGAGCCCGCAGCTCCTGACACGGCCCGTCGGGGCGGCTGCTCCCTCGGCGTCGCCTGCATCCGGGGCCCGCAGCTCCTACACGGCCCGTCGGGGCGGCTGCTCCCTCGGCTTCGGCGGAAGCACCGCCTGGCCCCTGCCTTGAGGCTTCTCAGGCCGGCTCCCGGCTTTCCAGGGAAGACGGCCTGTGCCCTGGGATCCTTGCAAGCGGGGCCTCTCAGAACTAGTTACCTTGCATCACAGCTGGGCCCTGACTGCTTGTTCCGGGCCCGTCCCCGACGGCCGCCCTGTCCCGGAAGCCTGAAGCCCGAAGCTTTGTGGACGCTGCAGGGCAGGCAGAGACCCGAGGAGTAAGCAGTTTGGGAGGCCCTGGCACAGGCGGTAGGGGGCAGACGGCTGGCCCTGGCCCCCGGGCCCCCCAGGAGCGGGTGGTGGGACAAGTCCTGGTCCGGGAGGCTGGCAGCTGTAAACGTCTCACCTTCCACAGACAGAGGGAGCTCCGTGAACATTTCCGGAAGACCTAAGTTCCCACCAGCGCCTCCCCCGGGGGCTCACCCCGTTCCCTCAGGGCAGCCCTACTGGGGGGCTTGAGTCTCGGCTGTGGTTTCCAACCCAGGGCCTGACAAGAACACTCGTTCCCTCCTCGGGCCGAGCGGGGCCTCTGGACGCGGGCATCCTCCGCCATCTTTCTGAACCCTGGACACACCCCCTCTCTCCCTCCAACCCTCCGGCTGCCCCAAAACCTGATGGGCACTTGCACTTACTGGGGAAAATTTGACCCAAACAGCCCCAGGGCGGAGTGAAGTCCTTTGGATATTTGTTATCTGAGACGGTGTAAGTGGAGGACGCGGAGAGCTGGGTGGGGGTGGAAGCCCTCAGCACAGGGATGGACGCGTGTGCACGCGTGTGTGCGTGCACGCATGTGTGCGTGTGTGGAGGAGGCTCCTGAGCTCTGTGCAGAAGGACTCGCCCGGCAGCTGCTCCTTAAACAGTGTGTGGGGGGGGGACGGTGGGGACAGCGCGGTGACATGATGCGCCCGCCTTCCCACATCATCCCACCAACTCAGGAGTCCCTTGTTGAGCTTTTCCCGATTTTCTGTCTCCTGTTCTGTGTCCTGTGGAGGAAAGGGCAGGCCTGGGGGCTCAGCCAGGCTTGGGGAGGGGCACAGGCCTTCTCCCCCCCCACCCCTGCATACACCGCCCTGGCCCCTCTCCTGGAAGGGAAGGTGGGCAGGGAAGCCTGGCGAACGTTCATGACAAGGATGAGGAGGGAAAGACGGACTGACAGGCCGCGAGCTTCTTCAGCAATGCAGAGACTGGGTCACCCTCACTCAGCCTCCCATTCTGTTTTGTTGTTTAAGATTTTGTTTATTTGAGAGAGAGAGCACCAGAGAATGAGAGCAGGAGTAGGGAAGAGGGGCAGGGGCAGAGGGAGAAGCAGACTCCCCGCTGAGCACGGAGCCTCCAAGGACCGGGGAATCATGACCTGAGCCAAAGGCAGACGCCTAACCGACTGAGCCACCCCGGTGCCCCAAGCCGCCTGCTTTCAACAGTGTCTACCACCCCCATGTAAGGACTAAGGAATGAACAGCTTCCCACCTCTTAGGCAAAATGACCAGAAAAAAGCAGAACAGAGCAAGGAAGCTGGTGTGCGGGTGGAAGAAGAGTGCTCCGTGCCTGGAAATGGAAGCACACCCAGAGTCGGGGGTGTGTGTGTGCAGGGCCCCCCAGGCAGCCCCCTCAGCAGGGGAGGGGGCTCCGCGCCAACTGAGGCTCCTCGGGGGGCAGGATCGACCGTGCCCGGCACAACCGTGCTGAACAAAAACACATTCGGGGCTGGGCTGGTTTTACATTTTTTCTTTATTAAAAAAAAAAAAGCATTTTTCTGGGTTTTTAAAACTTCTCCAATACATAAAAATTTTCCCGCCCCTTAACACTTCTTTCTTGCCTCCTTCACTCCTGCTCCTGGTGCCTGCAAGACCCGGATGGAGAACCCTTTTCGACGGCTAAGATCTGGGAGCTGGAGGGGTTGAGGGTTTGAAGGAAGGTGGTTCCTGGTCAAAAGGAGAAGTCCATTTGCACAAAAATATAAACCGTGGAGGATGAGACCAGCACATACGTGTGTGGATTGATCTACAATCCACTTAAAAAAAATAGACCCAAACTGTCATTTTACAGTTGCAATATTATACAAAATAATATATATTTTTTAAACAACACATACGCATCCACACACGCACGCACACAAGGTGCCGGGAGCCCCTCTGCACTTCCGCACGTGGGGCCAGGGTGTCAGTAGGCGAAGATAACGTGGTAGGTGACCTGGTGACCATTGTCCCAGGCGTAGAGCAGGCGGTCCTTGGGGTTGTAGTCTATCTGGGTGGTGTAGGAGTACTCGTTCTCGAACAGTAGCCGGGGGACGATCTGCGTGTTGGTGTGGGTGTCGAAGGCGTAGGAGATGTTGGCGTTGCGCTGGTTGTAGCTGTCCACGGCGTACAGCACCCCGCAGATGACGAAGCAGTTGCCGTAGAAGTTGCGCCGCAGCCCCGTGCGCCACGTGGTCTCCTTCTGCGTGCTCAGGTCCACGGCGTTGAGCTTGCTCAGCACGATCACCTCCTGGCTGAAGCCCTCGTCGTCCAGGGCCGGGTAGATGAGCCACAGGCCGTTCTCGTCCACGGCGAAGTCCACGTCCGAGTGACCCTGCCACCGCCAGGGCGTGGCCTCCTCGTAGGCCACGTCGTGGAGCATGGCCCAGGCGGCCACGAAGCGCTGCTTCAGGTCGTACTTGATGATGTTGCGGGTGAAGGCGCGGTTGTAGAAGAAGGCGCCGTTGTACACCACGTGGCCCGTGCCGATCCAGCTGTACGGGAGCTTGTAGGAGTTGCTCCAGCGACCTGCGCGCGAGGGCGGGGCTTCAGGACGGGGGCGGGGGCAGCCGGCGGCCCGGTCTGCAGCCCTGGGGCTGTGTCTCAGCTCCGCCACTTTCTAGTTTTGTGCAGCAAACGGCTTCACGCGGGTGAGCCTCCGCACGCTCACCCCTCACCCCGAGGAACAGTTCCCATTCCCAGGCGCTGCTCCCCCCAGGGGCCCCGCTCTAGGAAGGGGGCGAGCTCACTGCTACCCCTCCCCCACCCCCACCCCCGGAACCCCAGGAGCGGAGCACAGAGAATGTGGGGCATGCGGAAGGGGGACCTCTGCGACCAGGAAGGTCCTTTCACCATCGGAAGACCCCTTTCTGGTTCGTGGGCACCTCCCAGAGCGATCTGGCCGTGATGGGAACGGGGGCGCGGGGACGGCAGGAACACCCCCCCGCAAGCCCCGAGCGGGCCCACGGCGCGTACCTTGTTTGAAGTTCTCCAGGTTCCGGAACTCTACCAGGGTGTTGCCGTAGTAATAGTTGGTGACGTAGATCCGCTCGTCCTTGGCCAGGGGGTCCTTCATCCAGGCCCCCTCGTTCCGCCCATAGGTGTTCTGGGTGGTCGGCCCCGTGATCGTGGACAGGGTGTCTTTGCACCTTCCTGACGGAGGAGAGGGGTTGGCGGGGTTGGGATGAAGGAAGACCTGAAGCCCCTGAAACCTGTGCCCCCCCCCCCCGGCTCCGGTCTATGGCCTCTGGGGGGCTTCTGACCCGAGCCTGGACACCTTAGCACCATCCGCTCGCCACCCCCCTCCCCCCGCCAGTCCTACACTCCACTCCTACAAAGCCACCTGCTGCCACCCTCCTCTGACTTCTCAATCCTACAAACTCATCCCCCTCAAGGATCTAATCTCCAGTGTTCTTTTCTGACACCACATCCTCCTCTGAAAAAGCATCCTGCTTCGACTGGATTCCATCTGTCCCCACAGTGCTGTGAATGAGCCTCTCACAGGATGTCCCCTTTCCTCTCCAGGATGCCCGGGCCTCCCCCTCTGCCCTCCCTGACCGCCCCTACCCAAGCACGGAGGGAGCGGGTTTGGGGCTTTCCTTCTCGTTCTCAGTCGTCAAGATACAGCGTCTGGACAAATACACGGCAGCAGGGGATGCGTGAGCAGAGCTGAGGACTCTGCCACACATGAGCCAGGGACACGGAGCTCCACCAGCGGCTGAGCTGCCCCGAGGGTGTGGCCCAGGGTATTTGGGGCCACGCTAGTCTAGACTGAACACTGGATGTTCGTGCCCCTGAGGCCCACCTGCGGGATCCTAGAGAGCTGTCCTCAGCCTCTGCCCCTATGCTACCGTAGGCAAGATGCCAGGGTCCCCTTCTGGGGACCTGGAGGAAAGGGGACCAAGCTCCACGTAAGCAGCTTGCTCTGGCTTGCGGGAGGCCCTTCTAAGTCAAGTCTGCCTCAGGAGGAGGGGGTGACCGAGTGCCCAGGAGCTATACTTCTCAGGGGCTCTTTGGGGTGACCTAGTGTCCAGGAGGGGCCCTCAAAGGCCACCAGCACTCTGCTGAGTTCTAGACCAAGTAGAAAGCCTAGAATGCTTAATATGTAGTGTTTTTATTGAGCACGGCCCTCAGAGATACTAAAATTGTGTGTGACCACTGAGGACACGTGCTCTTTCTATCCCCGTGCTGGTGGGTTACGGAGGAGGTGGGAAGGTGCCCCCGCCCTCACCCTGCCCCCAGCAGTGTGCTCTCACCAGCAGATCACCCCTCCATCTGCCATCAAACTGGCAGACAGATGGGTGACAGTGACAAGTGTTCACCTGAACAAAAACACACAGGCCTGCAGTTCGGATTGAGGGCTCTCTCAATTGCAGGCCACCCTCATTTCTGAACTGTTCCAGTCTGTTCCCTCCACCTGCTCCCCCATTCGTGGTCTGAGGAAGAAGCTCAAGCTGGCAGGACAGGGCAGGCACCGTGCCCTGGCTTCGTGCCTGGGGCAGCAGGAGGCTGGAGGTGGGGTGCACACTGTTTCCCAGGCAGGCCCCACAGCGGGATGCAATTGGCAGGGTTCAGGCAGCTCTGTGTGGGGTTCATTAGGTCCTGATCTGACGGAGTGGGGAGGGAGGGATTCAGTCTCCGCAAGACAAACAACAGAACCGAGCCGCCAAAGCCTCATTCCCCCACAACTGAGCTCATCTGTTCAAGACAATAAAAGAGAAGGCTCTAGCTGAGCCCAGGCAGCAGCGGGCTGGTGGAAAATCGCTCATTCCCTGGCGCTGAGCGGGGCTTCGTGCTTCCTCTGCACTGAGGTAAGCCCTAGTGGGCCGTCCCCAGGGAGGAGCATTTCTGTGTGCTGCCTTCCCCTGGCAAGGCCCAGCGAGGACACGGACTCCCTGTCTCAGAGACAGGGTGGCCCCTCACCCATGCCCCAGAGCCCCACAGATGGGGGGCGAGGGGTTTCCGTCAGGGGGCTGTCATGGCTACGCCACCTCCCGGACCAGACTCAGAAACTGCAGATGAGCTCCCAGAAGCCAGGACTCATCTGAGTTTTGAAGTACTGGGATGCCCTGGGCAGCCCCTAAATCCCTACACGGTTCTGTCTCAGCCCTGGGGCTCTGCAGCAGCAGGGTCCTGGTTGGGGGGGCTACAGAGTCTGTCCCAGGTTTGGAGTCCGAGGCCTGGCCTTGGTCTTGGCCCTGCTGCCAACTCCAAAGTCTGTATTGCCTCCAAAATGTCAGACCTTTAGTTTCTTCTGTGGGAAAACGAGCACATCATATGCCCCACCTACTTCACAAAAGGGCTTGGAGAATCCACCCTGAGGATGGCACGGCAGGCCGAATCATGGCCCCAAAGATATCCATGTCCTAACCCTTGGAACCTGTAAGTGTGACGACCTAATATGGCAAAAGGGACGGTGCTGATGTGACTTAAGTCCGAGATCTGGAAATGGGGGGATATCCTGGATTATCCAGTGAGTCCTCAATGCACTAGCAAGTATCCTTCTACCAGGGAGGCAGAGGGAGATGTGACAAGAGGAAGCAAGAGGGATGTGGCTATAAGCCAAGGAATACTAGCAGCCGCCCAAAGCCAGGAAAGGCAAGATAAGGATGCTGCCTTGGAGCCTCGGGAGGAATTGGCCCTCTGACACCTTGATTTTAGCCCCTCTAAGACTCATTTCAGACTTCTCACCTCTAGACCCGTCAGAGAATCCATTTCTGTTATTTAAGCCACGAAGTTTGTGGTAATTTGTTACAGGAGGCCTAGGACACTGGGACAGATGGAGTCAGCTCTGGAGTCAGGCGTCCTTATTTCTTGGGTTGGGGGGCGGGGGGGAGTCCCCGCTGGCGGGCACCCAAGACCTCGGGGCACGTCTCTATAGGCCCTCAGAGGGACGCTGGCCCGCACGCGGGCAGGAAGGCGGGCAGACACGTGTGGTTTCCCAGCCCTTGAAGACACGTTCAAGTCAGTAAACCATGAGGCCCGGACCCATCCCCACGGTCTGATGATCGGGGCCATTCAGACGCGCCTGCCCTTGGCAGCAAACGTCAGCCTTGGAGAGAAGACACTGCGTGGTAAGGCTCTTCAAGGGGGAGAAGGCAGGGGGCAGTTCACAGAAGCCACAGAGAAGACAGCGCTACCTGTGACTCACCCTAGAAATGTCCCCACACTCAGTGACAGTGACTGAGTACGAAGCACTTTCTAGGCATCGGCCCCTTTCATCACTGGTATTCCTGGGAGCCAGGGGCTCTCTGCACAGGGTCCCAGGGTCTGAAAAGAAGGTGCTGTTCCCGTCAGCACATAAACCTGCCCACACCTCGCCATCCTAAAAAGGAAATCTGCTCGAGAGGCTCCCCTGCCATCCCGGGGCCCACAGCTGTGGTGCTCGCGGGGCGGGCCTCGACACAGGGACATAGGGCATCATCCCGTCACCCCCAGCACCCCGATGCCCATCCGCCCACCCAGGGGCCAGTCCCCTCCCTGCTGGCATTCACTCTGCTCTCTCCTGACCTTACTGCCCTGGTCCTGCTTCCCCAGCTCCTGGGCCGCCTTCCGTCTGCGGCCTTTCCCCTTCACCCTCAGAGCCGCCCTTGGAGCGTCTTCTCGCTTCTCCGGCTTCCCCTGGGCCGACCCCGCCCTTCCCAAGCACCTCCAACTGCCGCCTAGATATGTTTCTCCCGTGGGTCCTCCTGGTTCCTCAAACTTACTGCATGAGAACCGGAATCCGTGTGCTTCAGGGGACAGCCTGCTGGTGTCCTCGAGACAGGCCCAGCGCACCAGCCACGAACCACCCAGGAGCCCGGGACCAGGCAGGGACTGAACCGGGCGGAGCGGGGAGCGCGGGACAACAGGCAGCCACAGAGGCTGCGGAGGGTCCGGAGAGCGGCTGCCCTGAAGGCGAACTCCAGACTCAGACCAGCCTGGGATGGATGCAGCCCTGGGGCTGCCAGCCTGACCTCCCTGGCCGGCCCCTCACTGCTGGTCTTCCCGGGGTGCCCTCCTGCCATGTCGTCTGTGCCTCTCTCGGAAGGGGGAGCCCTGGGTGTGACGCCCTGCTGTACCCATCCTGACATTCTTCGTCATTCTACCTGTGACCTTGTGTGCTAGAAGCGAAGTCTAACGGGACAGTGGAGCGAGTGTGCACCCCGTGCGTGTCTGCCCTCCGTCACCCATTTGCACGCAGCATTTGCTACGCCTGATGAACAGAGTTCCGGGCAGACCCACTGCACGTGGGAGTTCAGCCAGACTCGGGGGGAGCGCGTTGCCCCCACAACTGAGTAAGGGGGGCCCGGCAGCCCCAGTGCCACACCTGCCATCGGGCCAGAGCCAGCTCTGAGTGTAGAAGACGGTGGTGCTTTAAGAAACACGAAAAACGAAGTAAATATCCCTGTATTATTTCTTACTTGTGTTACTTGCTTGTATGAGCCAACAACTTAGGCTAAAAATGACACAGAAGACGGGAAGATTGGGTGACTCAGTCTTTTTCTTTTCAGTCTTTCCTCACTCAGTGGGCTGGAGGAGGGAGTGTTGCTAACGTGCACATATCAAGAAGTAAAACAAAGCGGCTGCGTTAGCTTTGTGCAGCATTTCCTCTGTTCCGCTAACAAAACACTTACGTATGAAGGAGCTGTGACACGGGCGTTGTGTCGTTTTGGTGACGTCCACATCGGAATCAAGTGACCTTATATTTGCATTTAAAACTGACATTCACCATATAAAGATGAATGGTAAAACTCACGCTAATACTATGGATTTTTAATATTTCTTCACTAGCAAAGAAAAAAATGGACGAGAGAGAGAGCACAGAACAAAGGGAAAAGCTTTCTATTCACGCCCTTTAACGGCACGGGCCCAGGCGCTCACTGGGGCCGGGGCTCCACAGGCCCGCAGCCGCCCCGAGCTCGCTGCTCCCACAGCCCTGCTCCTCCTCACTGTGGCCCCACCTCCGTTCTCAGCCTGGCTAGTTCTTCCTCGTCCTTCAAGACAGCCAGGTCAGCATCTCTTTCCAGAACAGAGTCCCTCGGACCCCAAGCGCCCGATGCATCCCGTCCCCACAGCTGGAAGGATGTTCTCCTGCCTGAAACACAAGCGAGGTCGCTGCCCCGCCTGCCTTCGAGGCGCCAACAGCTCGGGCACGACACTGACCTGCCTGAGACCCGCCGGCAGCCCTGACTGAGGACAGCTGCTGCCTCAAACCCTCTCTACCACGTTCAGAGTTAAGGCCGTGCTCCCCTTCGTCATCGGGCCCCTGGCTCCCTAGCCCAGAACCCTGTCCCCCAGCCTGTGCCCCCGCGCGGGGCTCCCTTCGCTCCCTGCCCCCCCACCCCGTGCTCGGCCTGTGCGGGCGCCCTCTCCCCTGGGGGTGCGCATGCTGGCGACCATGCCAGGAGATGGGGGCCCAGCGTCAGGACCCACGTCGGCCCCAGCTGGACCAAGAACGTTCTGTCTGCCAGGCTCATCCTCGCGCCACGCCAGTCACTCGACGCCCTCCACAAGTAGTCCCCTTGGGAAGGGAGCCCCTCTCACTCCCTTTCAAGGCAGCACAGTGGTGCTCAAAGAACCTTTTCCTGGCACGGGGAAGACTTCATTCCTCACCCGCCTACAAGCAAAGTCTCCACTTCCCGTTCTTGTTTCCAAGGCCAGAGCCCCTGGTTAGGACTGAAGTTCCCTGTGGCTGCAGGGGGCTGGTTAGGGGGCTGGGGACCGAGCAGCTGGAGCAGAGTGCCCGTGGAGTCGGGCGCGGGGACCCGTCTTGTCTGCGTCTGGTGTCTGGTCTGGCTGAGGCCTGGCCCCCACGGCTCCTGCCCTCCTGCCCCGCCAGCACCACCTTTCTCAGGCACCCCTGACTCGTGGCAGGCAGGCCTGGCCACCTCCCCTCCCCTCCCCTCCCCCCCACCGCCCACAGCTGGAGGGCCAGCGAACCTCAGGGACTGTTAAGGTCTCAGGCTAGTCCGGGAGCCTGGTCTTCCCAGATCAGGTTTCCTATATCGGATTCAACAGGAGACAGGCTCTCACTGGTACTGTCATCATCCTCACAGTCCTCTTGCCCAACCTCCCCTCTCCCTCCCCACCCCAAACCAGCCCCATGGAAAAACTCGCATCAGGAGCCGCAGCCCTTAAAGTCTGGGGCTCTGCGGAGCCTGGCCCATGTAACACAGCCTTTCCTTCCTCTGCAGGAACTGAGCAGCCCTCCCCAGGCCCCAGGATGGTGGCTGACCCCTTACTTGGAGAGCCAGCTGCCATCACTGACGGCATTTTTCCTTTCCCGGTCCTACAGTGACTACCCTTCAGCCAAATGCTTGTTTCCATAACCAAAACTTAATTCTAATTTACTTGTTTTTGGAGTTTTTCTGAAAGGTTTACAGTTCTCCTGAGGATCATGGTTAGGCATTTCAGGACATCACAAAATCAGACTTGGAAAGTGTGGGATAGGATGTTCCTCTTAAAAACAGCCCCATTTAAGACCACATCTCAAATAGCCAGGCTCGTTAAACAGCAAACACCCTTCATGGGCAGCAAATGCGTGGCCTGTGTCGGTTTCAGCCAAATGGTTTTTATTTACCTGCAACTAGGACACCAAGCGCAACCTGGTCTTACTCACCAGGCACAGATAATCAGGGGTCCGCAGAGAAGGATCCAGACAGGAAATCCCACCCACACGCACAGCAGCCCCAGGGAGGCAGCTGACAGCGATAAGCAATTAAAAATGATTCCCCAAGGGCGCCTGGGTGATGCGGTCCGTAGAGCATTCGACTCTTGGTTTCAGTTCAGGTCATGATCTCAGGGTCATGAGATTAAGCCCTGAGTTGGGCTCTGTGCTCAGCAGGGCAGGGGGGCGTCTGCTTGAGATCCTATCTCCCATTCCCTCTGCCCCTCCTGTTCATGCTCATGTGTGCTCTCTCTCAAATAAATAAATCTTAAAAAAAAAAAAAAAGAGACTCCCAGAGCGCCTGGGTGGCTCTGGGTTAAGTATCTCCCTTCGGCTTAGGTCATGATCCTGGAGTCCTGGGATAGAGTCCCACATCCATCACGGTCCCTGTTCAGTGGGGAGTCTGCCTCTCCCTCTGCCCCTCCCCTCTGCTCATGTGCTCACATGCTCGCATGCCCTCTCTCTCTCTCTCTCTCTCTCTCAAAAATAAATAAATAAATCTTTAAAAAAAAAAAAAGGATTCCCCAAAACAAGCCAGTCAAGAGTCCATGCGGCCTGGTCCCCTCTCTGAGCCACCCTGTCTTTTCACCCCTGTGTGTTTGAAGAAAACCCCGCAACCACATTCACGTCCCTGTGTTTTCTCGGTGGAGGACCCCAGAGGCAAAACCCTACAGGCCAGTCTGGAAGCAGAACCTTACACCCTGCACACGCTGCTGTCGTTCTGGTTAAACAGAATACTGAACAGCAAGAGGAAACGTTTTCCCCCCTCCGGCTCCCACCAGGTGAATGGCCGCCAGGACGTGAGGTGTCTCCCTCTGGGATCAGCAACTCAGGCAGGCTCCTGGAGGAGGCGGGCTCCTGAGAGCCCCAGAAAGGTGCCTGTTGGCAGTTACCCTGCGGCAGGCCCCAGAGGAGGCAGGCACAGCCGAGAACTCCACTCCTGGTGAGGAAGTCACCCGGGGAGGAGGCTCCGAGGCTGATCGACACCATCACTGAGGGCACATAGGTGTGCAGGCCTACCTGTCTTCACCGTCCATGTCCGAGCCACCCGTGGAGGGGCGCAGCTACGTTTCTGGGGGAACTGTCCCACTCACGGATGAAGCGGTGGCAGAGTGGGGGGTACGGTGCGGGGCTCAGGGCCTGTGGTCCCAGGAGCATGGTTGAGGCTGCCCAGAGCCAGTGAGGAAGTGGGAACCTCGGGCTCAGGCCCCAGGGCATTCTGCGAAAATCGAGCACGACCTACAGCTTCGGAATTCACTGTCCGTGCAGAGGAACTGTCTTCTACGCCATGGTCAGCTTGCTCCCACCATGGAAGGGAAAGAAAATGAAAAAAGCCATCTTCTCCTGCTCCCACCCAACCTCCGTGGCCCACGCACTGCCTTCTTCTGGAGGTTCATGAGATTTTGCCCTGGGGACTATTTTTACTGGTTATTTCCCTGCTCCCACTGCCATTATTCTGGGATTTTCCCCCAATAAGAATCCCTTGCTGTATCCTGGCCTGATAAACCTACTGCAAGAAACCACAGAATTTCGTGGAAGAAACAGTCTTTTAGCAAATATCTAATTACATTGGAGACCCACAGAAGGGCAGGAATCCGCCCAAGGTCACACAGCTGTTAGCGGCTGAGACCAGGCTGTAACTCAGGTGTCTGCTCAGGGCAGGAGCTCCTCCCACCACCTGTCTGATGCTAGCCAGCATCTTGTTCTGAGGAGGGCATGGGGACAAGGCGGCCAAGGGAGCGGGAAATGGGAAGAAGGAAAAGAAGAGAGAGCAAACCATGTCCTCTGTCAAAGCACGTACTTTTTTCAACAAGCACTTTGATGAAACTATTATTCAACAGTGTTATTTTTCAATCAGTCTCAGTGGTGCCTCAATGGAGGTTTGGCTGCGTTCTCTTTGGGAGACACTGTAGCCAGCTTCCACTTCCTTCTCTGTCTTTCCCCAACGCATGTTCCATCCACGGTTCCCAGAGTCATCGTGTGGCTCTGGAGCTCCCAGAACAGGGCACAGAACAGGGCTGCACTCTTCACGCTTCTGGAACATGCTTTGCTCCTTTAGACCTAACAGTCAGAAAGCTTCCCTTCTGTTTAGAAAAGTCCTGTTCATCCTCCAAAACCCAGCTCAAACGACACCTCCTTAGAACGGCCTCCCCAGCCTTCTTAGCATCCAGGCCACGCTCCCTCTCTTGCTCCACTCCTCCGCTGCCCTGGTGTTTATCACACGAAGCCACGGTGGCTCCCATGCCCTCCAAGGCCGCCACTCGTAGGATCGGGCCCCGGGGCCCACTGTACCAGTAATTCTCCTGCTCCCTCTTCTCTATTATTCTAGGACCACCTCTCACCCTGGCCCCACGAGTAAGAGTCCCTTGGTATTTCATGGCCTGGTAAACCTACTGCAGAAAACTTAGTCATTGCCAAATACCCAATCCCCATCGCAAAGCCTAGGACACAGAAAGCACTCAACCAATGTTTACGAATCTGACCAGTGAGGAAGGGCCCTGTCTCCACTGACTTATATATGCTTAGGAAGGAGCTTCCCGTTAGTGTCACAAGCATGCTTCAAATACATAAACCCTAGATGCTGGGGCGCCCGGGTGGCTCAGTCAGTCAAGCATCCGACTCTTGATTTTGGCTCAGGTCATGACCAGGGTCATGAGATCGAACATCCTGTCAGGCTTCGTGCTCAGCAGGAGTCTGCTTGAGATTCTCTCTCCCTCTGCCCCCCCCGCTCATATGTGTATGCACATGCTCTCTCTCTCTCTCTCTCAAAACAACAACACCCCTAGATGTTATTAGCACTGATCACTGGCCAAAGGCATAACTCCACTTACTTGTCCTTCCAGAGAAGTCTGACCATCTGGCTCCTCTCTCTGCTTTCAATCTAACCCCAGGCTGAGCCTGTTACCAGAGCTGAGCAGGACACGGAGTCCAGGCAGAAGGGACTCACCTATGACATTCCGGATGTCATCCTCCTCTTCTGGGCTCAGGGTGGGGTTGGCAGGGGCTGTGCTCTGCCCTGTGGTAGCATCTCTCCCCAGCGAGTCTGTCCGGACCGTGGTGGGAGGCACTAGGCCCGTGTGCGGAGCTTCCGTAAATGCATCCCCAGAGGCACCTGGCAGGGAAGCCGAGGCCGGAGGCTGCTGGGTGGCTGTGCGGGCCACGGTGGTGGCTGGTACCTGAGTGGAAGGTTCCAGGCTTGCCTCCGTCGTGGGACCTGGAAACACCGAGGAGGTCTGGAGTGGTGCTGAGAACGGTTCCACTGAGGCAGACAGGGTGGGGTCCGGCGTGCTGGGATCGGAAGGCACAGCCAGGGCTGAGGTCTGCGTGTCACTCATCCCAGTGGTGCCCTGACGGGTGACCACTGGCCTCCGGGTGGCACTGCTCAGCAGGTCGTTGTGTCTCAGAAGCTGATCTTCAACCAGCAAATCCACTCCATTGTCACCACTGAAAAACTCGTCTTCTAGGAAACAAACACAAGGTCGTCTGTGACTCAGGGAGAGCTTGTGGTCCTTGGCAGATTAAGAAGAGGGTTCCTGGGGCGCCTGGGGGGCTCAGGCGGTGAAGCGTCTGCCTCCGGCTCAGGTCATGATCTCAGGGTCCTGGGATCCAGCCCCACGTGAGGCTCCCAGCTCTGCGGAGGAGCCTGCTTCTCCCTCTCCTTCCCACTTGTGCTCTCCCTCACTATCTCTCTCTCAAATAAATACCTAAAATCTTTAGAAAAAAAAAAATAAGAGCGTTCCTTTCCTCAACATTGGTTCAGAGATGGGGCCTGGCTGGGATTTCAGAAGAGGAGGGTGAGAAGTCGCAGAGATGGGAGGGCACTGTGTCTCCTGGAGGGTCTCTGAATAGACTGCCTCTGAGCTCCACCCAGGCTCGGGGACACTGGGAGGACACACACCCACGGCCATGGAGCCCGGGGGAAGCCAGTCACCCCGTCCGTTCATCCAGCACATATTTATGGTGCATGCTCAACAACCATGGGCAAAACAAACATCTTGCCCTCGTGAAGCTTCTGTCTAGGGGCGCAGACACTAAATGATAAGTAGACAGCATGCTTGATGGTGCTGGGGAAAAAAGTCGAGTAGGTGAGGCATGCCCGGAGAGCTGGTGGGCGGCGGGGGAAGACTTGCAGTAATGGATCAAGTGCTCAGGATGGAGATGAGAGAGACCTGAAGGAGGTGAGGGAGCTGGCCAAGCAGCCATCTGCGGAAGAGAATTCCAGGGTGAATAGCAGCAGTGCAAAGGCCCTGAGGCCAGAACATGCCTGTGGAGGCCGAGGGGCAGCAGCGCAGCCAGTGTGGATGAGGCGGGGGGTGTGCAGGGAGAGTAACCGGTGATGGCAGGGAAGGCTCAGGAGCCAGACCACGTGAGCTTTGGGCGCCGGGTTCGGACTTCAGTTCTTCTTCTGAGTGAAGTGGGGGAGGGGGCAGGGTTTTGAGCAGAGAAGGAATATGAAGAAGCAAACTCTCTTAGGACACAAAGAGGTCTAACCACAAATGAAATACAGACTAAATTGTGTTTCATCTGTTTGTCAAAACCACCATTAAGGAACTGAAACTGCAAGCCACGGGCAGGGCAGAAACGTGTGCAGTATGTACCACGACAAAGGACTAGTTCCAGAACTTAAAAAAAAAAAAATCCCACAAGTCAATAATTTAAAAAGACAACAAACAAGGTTAAAAGTGGGCAAACTGATTATGCCAACAGCTAGGAGAGCACAAACTGGGACAGGGGGGAAGCCCAGGTCCCCTGGAGGCAGGGACACCAGGTGGGGCTCTGAGCACATCACCCCCCCCCCGCAAGCCCTCAGTGTCCCCAAAACAGGACTGGAGGGCACCAAAGTCCCTTACAGCTGTGCTCTGTGATTTTCCGCAAGCCCAGAGACCTCAAGTGGCCTGCCCAAGGCCGCTCAGCGAATCATAAGGAAATGCAGCAGGAACTCTGGATCACTTGTCACTGCGGGCGAGACCCCCATGACCCCGCTGGCTCTGTGGGGCCACAGCAGTCCTCAGACTGCAGAGGGGTCCAAATGGTGACCCCCTCCCCACCGTGCCTCCACAGTGGCCTGCTGACCCCAACTCACGCTGCTCTTCGATGTCATTCTCCTCCTCGGGGTCCTTGGCTTTGTAGTAGGTGATGCCCCGGATGACGGTGGGCTTGGAGGCCGGCCGGCCCCGCAAGTGCACCTGCCTCTGCAGGGGTCGCTGGGGCCTCACCACCTCGGGCGCAGCCAGGGGCCGCGTCTGCAGGAGCTCGATGGCGTTGATCTGCTGGGACACGGTTTCTTCCTGCAGAAACCGCTCCTCATACTGCTCCTCAGAGGGGACACAAGGGGAGGCCAGGTCACTGGTCGGACAGGCAGTGGTCAGGGGGCAATGCTCCAAGCCAAGGCACTGTTCTGGGTGCTTTACTTATGCCCACTAATGGAATCTTCCCGCGAGTCCTCCGAGGTAGGAGCTCTTTATCATTCCCATTTACACCTTAGGAACCCGAGGCACAGAGAGGTTATGCACATTGCCCCAGGTCCCACAGCAGGTAAGTGGTAGAGGTAGGATGTGAACCCCGGCAGCCTGGCTCCAGCATGTGTCTCTAACCTCCACACTGCTCCTCCCAGAGAGTGCGGTTCTCCTCAGCTCTGGCCGAGGGCTGCTGCCTGATTGCCATCTGGTACCAGGTGTTTCCAGTGAGGTCCCTGTGTGGGCGACGGTGCCCGGGCTGGGTCATGAGGCCTGAGGCCCAAGATGCGCACCTCAGGAGGAAGCTTTTACTTCCACGATCAGAAGGAACGGCCCCAAACCCGCCCTGATGCATCCAGAAGAAAGTCCAAGGTCCCTGGCCTGGCATTTACACCTCTCTTAAAAACGGACCTTGACCCAGCTCAGCATTCTTCTCTCTGGTTCCACCCCCAGCCCCAACCCTTGGTATTTCAGTCACTTGGCTGACTCCTCACCCTCTCGGCTCTCCTGAGCTGCGGGGTCTTTGCTGGGACTGTTTTCTCCGTCGTCGGGAAGGCCATGCCCTCCCCGCTCCCAGAGCTACTTACCATAATCTACCCATTTCTCAAGGCCTGGCTACCATCTCAGGTCCTCAAGAAAATACTCCCAGACCTTCTCATCCATAATTAATCTTTCTTTCCCAATCCTCACTTGCACGTTGTGGCAGAGACTTCTGACTGACTTACGCAAATCCTAGCTCCTGTTCCTTTCTGATGGGAAACCGGCTTTGTGGGAGCGGCCGCAGGACGAAGTTCTGGCCAGTGGGGTATAAGTGGAAGTTGGTGGAAAGAGCTTTTGGAAAAGTTCCTTAAGAGGGAGGCTGAGTCAGCTGGAAGGCATCTTTCGCACTCTTCCTAATTTGTCTGGCCCGAAATGTGGACCGGGTGGCTGAAGCTGAGCAGCCGTCTTGTGACCACGAGGGGATTCTGAGGACGGACATCGCTAATGGCTCCGCGCAGTTAATCACACCGGCCGAGGCCGGCCTGCCTTCGGGGCTCCTTCCACACGAAAGAACAGCAGCCCCTCTACTGTTTGGGGCTTCTCCTCAACACTAAACACAACTTCTAATAGACATAAGTCTATACCTCTGTCACGGCATCTCTCCCAGCCTGCCTTCTACGGGCATTATTTAAGGATTCTGTCTCTGTAGACTCTAAGGAACTGGAAGAATAGCAACCACCTCTTGCTCATCTTTGATTCCTTCACACTAGTTACACTGAATTTTTTTAAAGTAATCTCTATGCCCAACGTGGGCCTCTAACTCACAACCCTGAAATCAGGAGTCGCGTGTTCTGCTGACTGAGCCAGCCAGGCGCCCCTGTTACACTGAGTTTGTCAATCATAACAAATCCCAAGGAATGGGCTACATTTCTGCCCGGCACTGGGGTTTTGTCAAATGATGCTTTACAGTAGGCTGCGTGACCTGAGCATCTTGATGGCACCAGGCCAACACGGCTGGGAGTGTTCGGGTCAAACAGAAGAGCCACCCAGTCCTCCTTGGAGCTGCTGCCCAGCCCAGGGTCGGCCCTCCTGTGTCCACAGGTGGCAGGGTCTCTGGTCCATCAGGTCATGGACCTGCCCCCAATCCAGGATCACAATCACCACCACGGAAAACAACAGACTCTGGGCACAGGTCCCGTGAGCTGTGTTCAAAGCAGGGCCACCACAGAAGGGTCCAGCTCCCGGGGTGGTGGCTCCGTCAGGGAAGTGTGAAGGGACCCAAGAGCAGGCCCAGCCCTGCTCTCAGGAGGACTCTCGGGGCCTAATAATGAAGAGGCAGCTTCCTGGGGCACCTGGGTGGCTCAGTCAGTTAAGCGGCTGCCTTCAGCTCAGGTCATGGTCCCAGGGTCCTGGGATCGAGCCCCGCATCAGGCTCCCTGCTCGGCAGGAACCCTGCTTCTCCCTCTCCCAACCCCCTGCTTGTGTTCCCTCTCTTGCTGTGTCTCTCTCTGTCAGATAAATAAATAAAATATTAAAAAAAAAAAAAAAAAAAAAGAGGCAGCTTCCTATTGCCACCTAAGCCACAGAAGCCCCCTTCTCACCACGAGGAGGTGGGTAAGCTCCCCTAAACCCTGTGACTCTCAGTGAAACCCACCCAGAGAGCAGAGCCCACTTGGAAACAAAATCTCTGTCCCAGATGATGCCCCAGGTCCTGAGAGGCAGAGCCGGACCTTCAGGGTCACAGAATACGAGCCGGCCGAAGCCCAGCCATAATGGCGAACTTTCTCACTGCCCCAGAAGAAGCGAATCAGGCTCTTGTTTTGACCTTACAAATCTGGCCGGGGGGGAAAACCCAGTCATTCCCGACCACGCCCCCACACCCGTACTAGCTTTCCTGTGACAGAAGAGCCGACCCAGGTGACAGAGCAGATGCGGCAGTTCCTCCGTCTGTGGAGACTGGCTCCTGCAAGCCGGAGCACCCTTCTGCCAGTCTCCCCTGGGGGGGGCCGGAGAGCCACCCAAGGAGGCGTAGGCACGTGCCCTGGGAGCCCCCACACCTGCCACCAGCCCCTCCTCAATTCCCATTTCCTGCTGGGGAGGTGATCTCGACGAGAGATGCAGGGATGCATGGCCTGCAGAGCTGGGAGTTTAGGGAGCACCCACTCCGACCAGACACACCCCTTCCTGGTATTTTTGGCCCTTACAACAACGGGGCAAGGTAGACAGCACAATCCACACTTTACAAGCAAGGAAAGCGGGGCTCAGGGTCATTTAGCGAGGTGGCTGCAGGTCAGTGGGTGAAGGGCGGAGGGGGGCACCTACGAAGCAGGTCCAGGGCCAGCCACTGTCTTCAGAGCCTGCCCCTTCCTGCCATGAAGCCACGCTGCCCAGAGCAGCGACCACGGGACTAACCTGTCTGCCATCCAAAAACTCATCTACATCCCCAGGTCCACAGGGCCCTGGTCTGGCCAGTACCCAGCAGACGTGGGGATCCCTCATTTCCCACTGGGGAAGGAGGCTGGGAGGCTGACGAGGGCCCCTGCGCTTGACTCAGACGCTGTGGGCCAGCTAATTGCTGGACCCTGGTCTCCCTGTGCATTGCAAAAGCAGGTTGTCATTTCTTCATGGTAAACCCCAAGAACTGTCTTTAATTCCAGGCCCTCCGGGACAGGCGGGAACTGCAGTTCCTTCTCCCGGCCAAGGAGATGGAGCAAGACCATGGCAGCCTCTGCCAGAGAACATATAATTTCCTTGGATTCACTGGCGACAGGCTGAGCTGGGCGGCAGCTGCCCCCACCACGCTTTGCTTTCCCCTCTCTGCTAATCCAAGAGCCTGTTGAATGACTTCAACTCCTGGCGTCCCTATGTTCCCGCTCCCACCCTGCCCTCTCCACTCCCAACCCAGCCCCCCGAGCCCCTTGCCAACCCTCCGGTCAAGGACCTTCTTGGAGAGCAGCCTCCAACAAATTGCCACTCACCACTCCGAGAAACCCCAATATCATCTAAGAACCCTGAAAATAACCACCAAACCTAGCCCCCACTTGCCTCCTTTCTAGCATGGGGTTTGCCAAAGACACAGAAAGACGAAGGAGGGGAGGAAGATCCTAGCCTTGGGCCTCCTTCCCGGCTTCCCCTTTCCCGCCCCTCCCTGGCCCTGGCTCTACCCACCGCCACCCTGGTTTGGGTGGATTGTGCTAACTTCAGCAGTGTGATGAATGGGGATTTCAGGAGGGGAAAGGGCTTTGCTGAGCAAAGAGAAAAAGAGTTTGGTGTGTTTGATTTGGTTTACTGTTTGCCCTCAGGAAATATGAGCTGGGTTGCTGAACATACCACATAATGTATCATCAAGACAACAGCCGAATTCTCCAGCTCAGCCGACCGGGAAGCTGGAGGCCAGAGAGGACAGGGAATGCTGGACTCCACTGGGCACCGGGCCAGCAGGACATACCAGATGGGCTGAGATAGGAGCCGCTGGGCCCCAGGTCGGGGGAGAGGGTGCCTCCAAGGTCCCTTCCAGCCCAAATGTCCTCGGCTTTTTGGTTTATAAATTCGGATCTGTTCAAGGATGACCCACCAAGCAGACTAAACACAAGTTTAGTAGCTAGCCTGTTGGGAGACAACTAAAAATGAGAATAAAAATAATCGTTGAAAAAATATAACATCCAAAAAAGCATCAAGGTAGTCATGGGCAAAGCCAGAAAATTATTGGCCTTCCTTATCCTTATTTTCTGGTTTGGAACTGGTTTTATTTTGAGTTACACATTGAGCAGGGTGCAAGCACCATACTGTCTTTGGGGCTTCTTGCCTCCAAAGTCCTAATCTGCCTGCCTTCCTACTTTGGGAACACATGTGCCCAGGATCCCCCTAACCCACAGCTGCTCTGCTTGGCACCACGTTGATGAGTTTCCATGAGTTCCAAGCCCAGGCTGACTTCCTCTCTTGCCCCAGTTCCTACTGACCCAGGCAAAAAAGTCCTATGTAGCAATGCTTAGCCCTGCTCCGTGCCCCGGTGCACAGCAACAGCTCCGCGGCTCTGACTGTCCTAGGCCCTGCTCCCCCACACCCCGCCTGCTGCCCCAGGCTGGTCCATCTGGAATCCAGGCTCTGCCGTCCACCACCGACCCTTGGCCCGGTTAAAGCAAGCAAGGCCTCTCTTAACTGCTGTTGTCCCCTGGTTGCCAAGGACCCTCTTTTATGACACTTGATCCAGATCCAGTGAGACTCACTGCATCTCACACTCTTCAAGTCCTGCCACCAAAGTTACCTGTTTCCTCTTCCACTCTTCGGGGTTAGCTCCCAAATGGATACTATTTCTTGGGCATCAGCTTAGGACACAACCACCACATTAAATGGCAGTACTCAGAGCCACAGTAATACACACCAGCTAACTTAGTAACTGGGGCCAAAAGAAGCCGGCATCGGGCGGGGGCATTTTTGACAAGCAGGTCCCGTGGGACCGCTCCAGACACCGTCAGACAGCATCCCATTTCTCGCACGGGGGACCTCGTGCCGGGATGCCACCGGGTGGGAGGAAACAGAGGTCTGAGACCCCCTGCCACCGCTTCCTGCTGAGTAAGGCATCCCACGAGCGTTCCTGGATGTGTCCCCTCATCTGGAAAGTGAGGATCCTGATCTCCGCCCTGCCTGCCTGCCGGAGCCATGAGGAAAACCACCCGGGATAGCGACAGAAGTCCGAATACACCACAAGTCCTGGATGAACAGGAAGGTCCCCCAACTTACTGTTTCTAAACTGGGGCGCTTTTGAGACTGAAAGATGGTTCTGTCAATAATGATGCCAGGACGGCAGGAGTGAACCACGAGGGTCCCAGACGAGGCAGCATGCACACTGCTCCTTACTCATCACTCAGGGGCGCTCACAGAGGCAGGGTGGGGCCTGGGACTCCGGAGTCCTGGCCTCACCACTTCCTCACTGAGCCCCTCTGGGCTTCACCACTAGGTACCACGGACTCAGTCCCCTGCCCCAACACACCTGCAGAAGGGCCGTCTAGAAGAAATGAGACCATGGCCGGGTGCTTCCCGGGACTTTGCCCACCCCCCACCCCCGCCCCCGGCTGCCTCGGGGCCAGGGCCGTACCTCTGGGTGGGCGTAGGCTGCGGCCGCGTCCCTCTGCAGAGCCAAGCGCACGTCGGGCATGCCATCTAGGACGCTGCCGGAGCAGTTCTCTCTCCCTCGCTTGCTCATCTCCATTCGAATTTCTTCCACGTCTTCTTTGATTTGCTCGTTTTCCTTGGTGAGGTTTTTAGAAACTTCCTGAGAAGAGAAAAAAGTGTCACACGAAGATCCACGAAAGTGCTCTGACGCCGAGGAGGCAGCTGGTCCCTCTCTTGGGCTCAGAGCTAGATGCACAGAAACGGGCCAAGAAATCGGCCAAGGAGCGACTGGGGTCCTAGAGAGCGCCCAGCCCTACGCGGAGGGCCAGACCCCGGGCAGTCCTTCCGGGACAGCATGGCTCCAGCATGCCCCGCGGCTGGAGACACCCCAAACACCATGGCTTTCCCAACCCTCACACTGCCGTGTCTCTGGGTCACCAGGACACCTGGCTTCTTCTCTGTCACTGGTACACGGTGCATGCACCCTTATCCAGTGATGATGAGCATGACAAAAAATTCCACTCACTTGGACCCCATACTGTGAACCAGGAGCTCGATTAATGAAAGAAGGGTTTTTTAAAGCAATTTTAGAAGAGGTAGCCAAAGACATCTACTTAGTCTGCTTTTCTAGTGAACAAAAACTATTCCCCCGGCACATTAAAAGCATCGCTTACATAGAAAACCCATGGGCGGGTTTCACACTTTCCTATTTACTCATGAAAAGTTTCCCTAAATGGGGCACCTGGGTGGCTCAGTCGTTAAGCGTCTGCCTTCGGCTCAGGTCATGATCCCAGGGTCCTGGGATCGAGTCCCACATCGGGCTCCCTGCTCGGCAGGAAGCCCGCTTCTCCCTCTCCCACTCCCCCTGCTTGTGTTCCTGCTCTCGCTGTCTCTCTGTCAAATAAATAAATAAAATCTTAAAAAAAAAAAAAAAAGTTTCCCTAAATGACCCCCACCTGGCAAATTACCTGTGTTCTAGATCTGGTTCATACCGGAAGGGACCAAAGGTATATTTCAGTCAGCCAACACTGGTGAGCACCTCCTGTGTGTCTAAGGTACGGTGCGGTACAAAAAAGGCTCATGATACCCCTGGGGTTCTTGCCCTGGGGTGCTGGGGAGATGCCAACTGTAACTGGGAGAAAAGGCCCACATAGCAGAAGATGACCAAGCACGCTGGATTCTGCAAGTGGCAAGTGTGAACTTATGGATTTCAGAGGAGGGAGGAGACAGGGGAGAGGCAGCGTCCTAGAGGAGGTGACGCTGCACGGGATCTGAGCCGGGGACAGTTATGGGCAGGCTCAGAGGTGCCCTTTCTCCTCGGGTTACTTTGAGAGAAATTTACTGCACTGAGATCCAACATTGTCCAACTCTGGCCGGCATTCTAAGCTTTGCATAAGCGTCTGAGTTTTTGTTTTATTTTTTATTGATTTATTTTTTAAAAAGATGTATTTATTCGAGAGAGAAAGGACATGAGCAGGGGAGGGCAGAGGGAGAGGGAGAAGCAGGCTTCCCGCTGAGCAGGACCCTGAGATCATGACCAGAGCCAAGGGCAGACGCTTGACCAACTGAGCCACCCAGGCGCCCTGCATCTGAGTTTTTAGATGGGATGTTCTCCTTGAGCCCTGTTTATGGGGGGATAGAGGAAGCAAACATGTAAACAGAGGATGCATTTGCTTTCCGTATTTAACAGACAGATATGGGGAGTGTAAACACTCAGACCCCTGCCACCTGGCAAGATAATGCTAAGTCCCAGAGGAAAGCCACGGTGGCTCAGAGGGGGGTGTCTAAGTACCCAGGCAGACAGTAACCCCCGGACTGCGGGTCCGGTAGCTCCTAGAGGGGCTGCCCCGAAGAATCCACTAGGTGCTTGTTAAAACTAACCAGACCCCAGAGCTACTGGCCATACGGTTCTTCTGGCATTTCCTTTCATAGCAGATTTTGAGCCCTGGAAGGGCTTGCTGTGTTCTGTGGGGCTCAGGCCTAGCTGGCCTCTCTAAATTGCACAGAGTTAACTGTGAGAGATAAAGCCCCCGAGAAAGACGTCTTCTTTCTGGAATAGCCGGAATGAGCAGTCTTACTGGGTGAACAGTCACTCCTGACAGGTGTTACCAGGGGCAGTCAAGTGCAATGGTTAAGAGCAAGGATTCTGGAGGAAACAGGCTGGCTCACGTGTCAATGTTATTGCTACTTCTTTGATCTTGGGCTAATCAAACTCTCTGTGTTTCAGTTTCCGCAGGGGTAAAATGGGGTAATACTAGGACTTCCCCGATGACTTCCTATGAGAAAATAAATTAATACATGTGGAAGTGCATGGGACATACAAAGGGGTCATTATCTTTCGTAGGATATTACAGTTGGGGTTTCTAGGCCCCTGGAGGATCCCAGAACTCAAGCATGTCTCAGATGGGGAAACCGAGGCCCAGAGGAATGATGTGATTTGCCCAGATGATAAAAACAAAAGTGGCAGAGCTGAGCCCGGCACCCAGACTCCTGGCCCTTATCTCTGAGGTTCACTCGTGGGACCACTAAGACCCTTGGGGGAGGGTCCTGGTGCTCAGCCAGCTCTGGAGCAGCGGGGAGCCCATCAGAGGGGCCCGTGAATATTGCAGTGTGGTCTCAGGGTCTCTGAGAGAATATGCATGTGCATATGCAGAGAAATCTGGATAGGGTGGACTCCCATAAGTCCTTGTTATGCAAAGTGTGGTGACAGACGGGGAGGGGGGGCACCCTCAGGAACTGTTAGGAATGCAGTCTGCCCCCGCAAGACCTGCTAAATCAGAATCTGCATTTTAACAAGACCCCCAGGCAATTTGCAGACACATTCAAGTTTGAGAAGTGCTGCCTTATATGTAGGAAGCTTGGGGTACACCTGCTGGAAAAGAGGGGCCCAAATGTATGGAAGAGGATGATTTACAGGAGCCAGATTTTTCGGGGGCCAACAGGAAAGGTGCCAGGTGCCCTTGTGGGATTCACACATTTCTTTTTTGTTTTTAAAGATTTTATTTTTAAGTCATCTCTACACCCAACGTGGGGCTCTAACTCTCGACCCTGAGATCAAGAGTCGCCCGCTCCACCGATGGAGCCAGCCAGGGGCCCCAGGATTCACGCATTTCTGTACATCCCCAAGCACCTACTGAAAGCAGGGTCCAGGCAGCTCCCCTGTTAACACTCAACGTCCTGAGACATCCGACACAGCCCAGCAGGCTCAGGGGTTCCCTGTGTTACTTCTTCATTAATGCATTCGTGTGCTCAGTGTTGGGCCCTAAGGGGTCAAGTGTAAGCCACACCGAGCAGGATCCTGCTCTGATAAAGACCACCCTCCATGAGGGGACGAAAGCAATAACCAAGAAAGCACCAACTAACGAAAATCAAGGTCAGGGCAGGTGACAGTTGTCTCTCCTGAGGCGTCAGCAAGGTCAATGACTCTAAGGTGGGGGCTGCCGTGCGGCCCTAGGACTCCCCGCTGGGTGAGCCCAGTGGCTGGGCCTGCAGAGCCTTACTACGAAACAAGATCCTGAACACCCTGCTAGAGTCAGCCCTGGCCTGTGCACCTGCTGCGAGGCCGAGGGCAGCCCCACGGACCCAGCTCCTGCTCCCGAGATCTCCCTGGAGGGCCCTTCCTCTCCCTGATTTATAAATCCCCAATACCCTTTCTGATTTGAGTGAGGAGCCGTTATGTGGAAGGAAGGTAATACTAGGAAGTCCTAGTATTACCCCATTTTACCCCTGCGGAAACTGAAGCACAGAGAGTTTGATTAGCCCAAGATCAAAGAAGTAGCAGTCTGGCCTGGAGAACCCAGAGGGGCACTATCGTTTCTTCCCCTCACGGGAATGGCAAAGCCGCCAGCCGCCTGAATCAACACCCAGCGGGTGGTGGCATCACCCCATCGGCCTGCCAGGCTGAGCCAGCGGTACCCCCGGGGCAGCGGCTGCACCCCCCGCCACCCCCGGACTCAGCCACCTCCACCCCGGGGTGCTGGCCTCGTGGGGCTCCCCACCGCCCCCTGAGATTCCTGCTTCCCTCACACCAAGACTTCTCAGGAAGCACGGGGGACGCGGGGCACTCTGGAATCTGCCCTGGCCGAACCGTGAACCCCACGACCTCAGGCGTCAGGCCCTTCCCCTCGGGACAGCTGCAGCCGTGAGGGTGAGGGTGAGGGTGTGCGCAGCTTGGCCCGTGGGCGGCGCTGGCCACGTGGCGAAGGAGGCAGGCACGGGGCCTACCTGGCCCCTGCCAAGGGTGCTGGTGTGATGAAGAGGAGGGCGGGAGGAGGAAGGAAGAGCCGGTAGACAGGGGGCTGGCCCAGGAGGCTGGACACAGGCAGCCACGGCATTTAAAGATCTGAGCAGAGCCAGGGGCCTGAGCAGAGTTCGCAGAGCGCGTGCCACGTGCTGGAGGGACGCGCGGTTGGGCACGGGCCCGGGAGGACGCCCACACTGCCGAAGGGGACATGCATCTCACGCTGACATAGCCAGAGGCACCCACACCAGAGGGGAGGAAGTGTGCCAACCAGGCGGGGTCCCTGGGCACAGGGGACTGGGTGTCGCTGGAGCTGGGGCCGCGGCCGGCACGCGGGTGGTCAGACCATGGAGGGCGTGCAGGCCGGTGGAATGGGTGTGGGGGCAGGGGTTGGGGGGAAGCTGTTCCACGGGTACAGAATGTGTCCTGACCTTGTCCGGCTGTTGGACAAGTGCGTGGCTGCCTGGGTGAGGCTGCGACAGCGTAAGCCAGAAGCGTTGGGACTTGAGGGGGAGCGACCATGGTGCAGAGCTCTGGAAGGCTTCTGTGCTCTTGCTCCCCCCAGAACCAGGGACGGGGGGCGTGGTGAGGAAGGGGCTGGCTCCGGGCACCAGTGCACCCCATCAGCACCACCACGAGGCAAGTGAAGGGACCCCTCCAGGCCCCAGCTGGAGGAAGAAGGAATAAGGATGCCCATCTCACCAGGCTCGGCCTGGAGAGGGAACGAGGGACTGCACGTGCAGAGCCAGGCACAAAGCGGGCCTTGATGACCCCAGGCAGAGCAGGAGCAGGGCTGGCCCTTGCCGTCTCAGAGCAGATATGCAGGCGGAAAAGGGGTAGTGAGCTAAGGGTTGGCGGGTCAGGCAGGAAAGAAGGTGAGAACCACCCCCCACCCCCCCCCAGAGGCTGCTGGGTTGTAAAAAGACGCACCGGACTCCTGTAGGAGGTGACAAAGCCAGACTGCAGCTGGGCCACGCCTGGGCCCCAAGTCCTGCAGCAAGCATGTGTCCCCACATCCGAGGAGGCCACCTGACCCCTATCGCTCGCTGGCTGGATGTGCCCAGGGCCCGATGCAGATGCCAAGCCTGAGGACGGAGGGAACAGCCTTCCTTGAGGGATGAAGTGAGTGTGGGGGTAACCGGATCCTGGGGTCTCCGAGCTCCCAGCAGCTCACCTGCCCTTCCCCCTCTGAGCCCTCTAGGACACAGCTAGGACCAGGCGGCCTGAGACGGCCACCCCAGCCGACAGCTGTCTCCAGCCCCTGGTGAGAGTGCTGGAGGGGGAGAGCAGCTAGAAACAGCTGGTGCCCCAGCTGAGCGGACAGGCAGCACTTGGCACAATCCCGGACCACAGCTGACGGAGCTGGGCAGGCTGGCCTGGGTGCAGGGGCCGCCAGCTGCCCCTTCAATCACTCCCCCAACCGAACAGCTGCTGAGCACCTAGTCCGCCCTGGGGGTGGGGCCAAGGCGCTGAAACAAAGATGATTCAGGCTCAGGTCGCCCTCCGGAAGTCCAGAGCCTGGAAGGACAGTCAGACAAGTAAAAAACAAGAAGTCCCAGGCCTCTAATGGTGAATTTCTGGGTCAGGGGTCACCTCATCCCTCCATACAGCCCCGCACCCCTTCACATCCTGACAGTTACAAGCTGTTCCTAGGGCAGCAGATGGAGGGCTGCCTCTCACACATTGTCTGCTTAGCCAAAAAGAAAACCTTTCACTCCACAGTGACAGATTAGATTTGAAGTATATACAACCCCAGGAGAGGGAAGATACTCACTTGAACTCACATTCAGATGTAATTGAATTAAATAACAGTAAAGCTGAAATGTATCTTAGAAATATTATCTCCAAGCCTTTCCCTTTCCAAGGTGACAACACCGTGGTCGGACAGGGTGGGTGACACTTTTCTCTAAGGCTGCACTTGAGTAGGAGAGGCATGAAATGACTGACCGCAAAAGCAGATTTGCTCAGGAAGGAGAGTGAACACTTGGGGTGTCTTGATGGGCATGGAGGGCGGGCAGAGAGGGGAGGCCTGGAAAGAGATCCTTCCTTCCCCTAACTCGCAGCCAGGCCTGCACAGATGCAAATGACATTTTCCTATTAGTTGGTGAAAAGATATATCCCCCCCGAGTCAGGAATGCTCCTTTGATCTTGCCTTTCAGACCAGAAATACAAAGGCCACCAAATCGTTAGGTTTGAAGGAGAAGCCTCAGCGATGTCCATGCCAGCACATTTTGGGGAGCAGGCCAGTTCTGAGCCTGGTAAACACATCACAGATATGAAATCTTACTTGGACACAACCCTATCAGGAGACACACAAGGTTCCATGCTGACCATCTGTGCTCATGGACAAGTTTTGCAAAGCCCAGCAGATAAGGGCGAGAAAAAGAGAAGAATCACACACACCAGAAGGGGCTGGGCTTCAGCAACAGATATCATACTTTGGGGAGCCTGCAGACAGGCACCATATTAAGAGCGTGGGATATGCACGCACACGGATACAAAGGCACGTGTGTATACAGCCTCTCTCAATGGTCAGCCTCAGGCCACCACATTAGAGGTTCCTGGCCTGGGGGCGCCTGGGTGGCTCAGTTGTTTGGGCGTCTGCCTTCAGCTCAGGTCATAATCCAGGGGTCCTGGGATCCAGCCCTACATCGGGCTCCCTGCTTAGCAGGAAGTCTACTTCTCCCTCTTCCTCTGCCTGCCACTCCCCCTGCTTGTGCTCTCTGTCAAATAAATAAAGAAATTCTTAAAAAAAAAAAAAAGTTTTTGGCCTGCTGACCACGTTGGATGTTACTTCTACTGGGACCAGTTCCACAGAAATGCCCATGGGGTTTCAGGCCACGACCAGGCGAACAGAAAAGATGTTCTGGGGGTTAGGTTTCTGGAATACAGTGACATGGCCCTCCTCTGCTACACTCTCCAAGCTGACAAAAACTAGAAAGTCTGACAATACCAAGTGTTGGTGAGGATGTGTGTGCCACTTCCATACCCTGCTGGAGGGAACGTAAACTCGTACTAGCACTTGGGAAAACAGCTCTGCAATCTCCCCTACGACTGAAGGTAAGCCTAACTCACGTCCCGGTAGCCCCGTTCCCACTTAAATACGACAGAGAAGTGCCTGCAGGCCTGGGCCAGGGAGCACACAAAGGGCTGTGCACGTACAAGGAAGCTCCCAGGGCTATTACGAATTACAAAACTAAAAACACACCCCATATCCCTCCTCAGTGGAACAGATGGATAAATTGTGCCATATTCAAACAAGAGAATACTGCACAGCGATAAAAATAAATGAACCACAGGATACAAAACAACATAGGTAACTACTAAAAACAAAATTGAAGAGGGGCACCTGGGTGGCTCGGTGGGGTAAGCGTCTGCCTTCGGCTCAGGTCATGATTTCGAGATCCTGGGATCGAGCCCCACGTTAGGCTCCCTGCTCAGCAGGGAGTCTGCTTCTCCCTCTCCCTCTGCCCTTACCCCCTCTCATTCTCTCTCTCTCAAATAATTAAATCTTTAAAAAGGAAGAAAGAAAGAAAAAGAAAAAAGAAAGAAAGAAAAACAAAATTGAGGGGCACCCGGCTGGCTGAGTCAGTGGAGCATGCAACTCTTGATCTCAGTGTTGTGAGTTCAAGCCCCACAGTGGGTGGAGAGATTACTTAAAAAAAATAAAATCTTAAAAAAAACAAAAAAAAACAAAAAAACAAAACTGAGTGAAAAAAGCCCAACACACATACACAGGTACACACATATTCTGTAGGACTCTATATACTTAGAGTTCAAAAATAGACAAAACTATTATATTTAGGGTACATCCTTAGATAATGAGAATGTTTTTAAAAAACAAACAAGATGACTAACATAAAAGTCAGGATAGAGGTTCCTTGGGGGGGTGGTGAGGAGAGGGCACGTGGGGGTGCTGAGCTTTCCTGAGCTGGGTGGTGGTCTGCTTTGTAATAATTAAGCTGTACGCTTGTTGCTTATGTACTTTTCTACGCATGTGTTATTTTCCCTAAATTAAAACAAAAGCTTAACCAAAATCACCCCACCAAGCAGAGCTCTGACAGCTGATTTTACCAAAAGGTGAGACTCTAACAGTTTAGATTCTATTTCTCGCTCCTTCCTTCCTCTTTCATCTACAAATGGAGTTTCCATTTCTACATACATAAAGGGCGTGCGTGTTCACACGTGTGCCCGCTTCTATTGCCAAGCACTGATCCTACTCTGGGCAAAATGCCCCTCCAATCTGACCCCTTTGTCTGGTCTGACCTCCAAAGCACTCCCCTTGGGATTCCGGAATATCCAAAGACCAAGAGCAGAATTTCACTTCCATTCCTCCTGCAGAGCCTGGCTGGAGGACTGTTTTTTCCATTTACCCAACATTGGGCCTTTTCAGTGACTGCAGACTGCAGACCGAGTCAGCCAGCCTGAGCCAGGAGACAGAGGCTGAATGTCACACTGGGAGACAATGCTCTGCTCTACGGGCCCGGGGCCCCGACCCATCTGTGCCATCGGCCACACCACTGCACCCTGTAGCCTTGGACGGCCTGCTGGGGGGAACCTCTCACTCCACTTTAATCTTATTTAATAGGACTTATGGGATACAGCCACGGCTCTGCCTAGAAATTCCCTTGGAAGAGCTGTTGTTTGAAGCTCTGCTTAGGAAAAACTGATGCTTCCGGGGCAGACGGCAATGACTCAAAGCAACTTACAGGGTTGATTAGAAAGAGCCTTGGCCCAGGAACCAGAGGCCTGAGCTCCTGCCTACACTTCCCTAGAACCTACCGCAGGTCTCACGTCCCGTCCAGCTCACGGGAACAGAAGTGCTCAATGTCTACGGGGTGGTTTAAAACCAATAACTGCCATGTACGCAGAGGGGATGGTTATTATTAATATAAAGGGCCAGTTTTTGCTACTCAACATACCATACTTTTGAAAAAGAGATCACTCTCATCGATAGAACTAAGATGGGTTTTGGCAAAAACCCAGTGACTGCGTGCCTACACGGAGGACACCATCCTGCTGGGACATCGCCACCGCACCAGATTCGCCCACTAACTGCATGCCTATCCTCTGCCAGCAGGAAGGGCCCGCTGCCTGACAAGGCTGGAAACAGGCTATGCCCCTTGAGCAGAGCCCTGGGAGGCTGAGCACCCGACCTTGGCCTCCCGAGCACTGTGCTGTACCCCCGGAGCTATCTTTCCCGGTCTGTGTTCTTGAGACAGAATGAAAACCCAAGTGGCCGCCAAGGTCAGGTGAAGGCAGCAGAGGTGGCTATCAGCCCTGTTCCTATACAAATGCAAACCCTTTTTTAAAGAGGGCATCGCACATTTGCATGGCTCTCGGAGCCAAGGGAAAAAGAACTTTCCAATTTCCAAGGTCGACTTGGATCCTGGTTTAATTCCTTTCGAACCCATCTGAAAGAATCGGAAAGTAGTTTTATTTATTTTTTTTTTTTTAAAGATTTTATTTATTTATTCATGAGAGACAGAGAGAGAGAGAGAGGCAGAGGGAGAAGCAGGCTCCCAAGGAGCAGGGAGCCCGATGCAGGACTCGATCCCAGGACTCTGGGACCATGACCTGAGCCGAAGGCAGATGCTTAACCATCTGAGCCACCCAGGCGCCCCGGAAAGTAGTTTTAAATGGGAGAATGAATCCCAAGCCTGGATGAAGTCCGTTGGTAGTAGGATGGTGTTGACCATTCCCAACCTCGTCATAGCCGTCAGTGTTGGGGAAAGAGAGTGAAGATTAGGCCTAATTCTCTTGCGAAGCCCCCTCAGGAAGAGTGGGCTGACGTGGTTCTGTTGGCACCTCAAACTGTCTAGAAAGCTCAGGTTCCAGGGCCTTGATCCTTCTCACCAGACCCGGGAACTGAAGTGACTGTGACCGTGGACCCACCACCCTCCCAGAGCTGATGGCCGTGTTCAGAAAACACTCATCACAGTACTGGGGGAGCCGGGCCTAAGGACGGGTGGACAAGGAAGCGGTGTTCACTTTCTGGGAACATTTTCTGGAGCGTAAGGAGGGTGCTGACACCAATCTTTGCAACGGCAACATCTCGTCATCTGCGTCCCAGCTCCCCCGGCAAAGCAACCCGGAGACGCAGCCCCCTTCCACTCCTTGGTCACAACAAGAGTGCCTTGTTTATGTAACCATTTCAAAGCGTTTGTAAAGTGATTAGCCCACTTTTTATCCCCTCGGCAATCACACAAAGTAGACAGGGCACCTATCCTACTTTACAGATGGAGAAGCTCGGGGACAGTTGCTCAGCAACAGCAAACAGAAAGTGGGTCACTCTGTCCGGACTCCTCGCCCAGCGAGGGCTCTTTCTGCCACACTAAAGGGCCTTACCTTTGCCCCATCCTACAGCTTCTAACCGCCCATGAGGGAAGCCCAGCTCCTCCATGAGAGACCCCCGATATTTTCATGAGGAATATTCGTATAGCTAATCATTCTGCTATTAAACCTACCATTTACAGTCACAGTCTAAAAATCAAATAGACTTAATTTTTGGAGTCACTGTTTCAAGTATCAGTTCAAGAACTGGGTGCCAGTCGATGACGCATACCCGTACGCTCCCTACCAATGAGGCTGAGTGGTCATCGTTCCCTTCCAGGTGACCCAGTGACTCATCTCTGTTATAAAGGATGACAGCGACAAAACGATTGTCATCGTGTGTAACGGCTCCTATCTCGCACCCCCAGCCCACACACCGCCCCCCTTGAAAATCATGGTGCCAGCCGAGCGTCTCCCAGGAGCCCTGTCAGAACCGTGTGATGTCCGTCTGGGAAAATTACACTACTGGTCCCTCCTTCCAGGGGGTGAGGAGCCGGAATGCTTTCCAATGGGGAATGTTATTTATTAGTAATCATTTTTATGTCTTCTTTCTCTAAAGTGGATTTGAGATGGATCACCACACAAACACACATACACATACAGAGACGGACGGCAGAACAGTTAAAATAACGAAACAAAACAAAACCAGAAGAAAAAATTAACAACCCTATTCCCAGAAGGGAGACGCCACCACCTTAAAACCAAAAGTAAGATGCTTATTGTACTTTTATATTTCATTTAGCTCTGAGTTCCGTGGAAGTCAAGGTAAAAATAGAAATATGTTGGTTATATGGTTCTCGTCTATGAAGAAAAGAAGGTATATTTACATTTATATTTCACTGATTCTCTTTGTCACCAAAAATTTGGCATGATTTCAGATGAGTGTTTTACGTTTGGCATGATTTCGGATGAGTGTTTGTCTTTCCAAAGAACAAGACAGGTTAAGTCTAGCCAGGATACATGCTTTCTGGAAATATTGTGGGAAGTTTGATACATTTTTGGACCTGATCAAGAGAAAGATACAGAGGGGCGCCTGGGTGGCTCAGTCGGTTAAGCATCCAACTCTTGGTTTCGGCTCAGGTCATGATCTTAGGGTCCTGGGATCAAGCCCTGCATCTGGCTCTGGGCTCAGCGTGGAGTCTGCTTAAGGATTCTGTCTCTTCCTCTCCCTCTGCCCCTCCCCCCACTCACGCTCTGTCTCTCTCTCTGAAATAAATAAATAAAACCTAAAAAAAAAAAAAAAAAAGGATACGGAAACCCAGAATCTTCCTTACCTCCTCCAGTTTATCCATCCGCCCCACCAGTTTGGTAGTGACAGAATGCAGCTTCAGGAGATCCAGGCCATAGAAAGCTCCTTCCAGCATGTCTATGATGGTGGAAAGCTAGGAAACAGGAGTAGGGGGTTAGTCAAGGGCTGGGGTGTGACAGACCCAGGACAAGATGTTTCCTGTCAGACCCCCATGCCGGAGGCTCAACAGGGAAGTGGCCTTAGAAATTGGCGTTTGTGGGGGGGGGGGCACCATAAGCCAGCACAATGGTGGGAGGTAGTCTGCCCACTAGAATACTCAGATGAGAAACAGAAGAATCCTGCAGGAACAAGTAAAACTGTTCTTCACCAAAATCTTCACCAAACTGTTCAGAACTTGTATTCGTCAGTTGAAAGTAGTGCCTCATCTTTGTTTCCCCAAGATATCTAGCACACCACCTGGCCCACAGCAGGTGATCTCTACATACTCAACGACATGGCTTCGGAACCTCGATGCCCTGAGGACATGCTTCTGAAACACTCGCCTTCATTGTCTACTGAAGGCCTGGAACATACCAACGGTCTTCCCTCAGCACTAAAAGTTAAACTGACCCCGGGGCAAAGGAGGCCCAGTGACCCATCTCTGAGGTGACAGAAGCTGTCACGGGGCCCCAGCCTTTCTGCCAGTAGCCTGTGAAGACGGTGGTCCCACCGGGTGCAGCAAAGGGGCCGACGAGAGATGCTTGAGCCGAGCCTCCCTGCCGCGGACCGGTCCCCGAAGAGTCTGCTGGCCACACGAATCCCCTGGCCTTGCTACTGGGTGCTGAGGAATGAGGAAGTCCATGCATGAGCTCCTCGTGTTTCGGAGACCTCCTTCCTCCCCACCGGAGGAAGGCAGCTCGATCGTGGGTGAGAGCCACAGGATGGCATCTGGTTAGCATGCACTGTGAAGATTTTCTGACTCCTAATAGAAGATTGTTCCAGAAGCCCCCCAGAACCCAGACAATCCCATAATGGGGTGGCCCCGAAACTAGTTCTGCGGCAGGGCTGCAGTTCTGTGAGGCGGGATGAATCCTGGGACAGGATGTTAAAGCGTTGTACTGCGGAACCCCACTCAATGACCACCAGCTACCGGGCGTGTGGCAGGCGCCAGGCCCCGTGGCGGCACTTTGCATGGTCATCCATGAGCGAGATCAGTGGCTCCTGACCCCGACTCTGTCAGGCGTGTGCTAAGCGCTCCCTAGCCGCCATCTCAGCTCCCCTACAAGGTAGATGCTATACTCCCACTTCCTATGCAAGGAGACTGAGGTCAGGCAAGTTAGTTAGGTGCCTTGAGTCGGATCAGACGACAAGGGGCGGCAGATCTGAACCCAAGGCGGTCTGACTGCAGGACCAGGCCCAGGCCACTACCCCATGCTGCCGAGATCGGACGAAGCCCTCGGCCAAGCCGGGCAGTGGCCTCGGGCAGACCTGAGCTTCCCCACCCTGTGGGACCGGGATCCCAGTTCGATACCGACCTACAACAGGCCCCGGGCCTCTGCTGCCCTGGGTCACCCCAGCCCTTGTGCTGAGGACCGCCAGGCTCGCTCCTGTGTCTCTTGCCTCTGGGGTGCGTGCTGGGCTGACAGTAAATCGTGACAATAACTCTTGCAGAGAAGAACACTGAGTTCTTTTGGCCCCTAGGCCCAGCAGCTGCTCCCAGGCCCAGCCTCCCTGGCTCCACAGGGAGAGAGGCAGGCACACTCTGCTCTCGGCATCCCTTTCAGACATGGGGACTGCAGATGACCAGCTTGCCAGATGATCAGCCTCGGACACTCGCTCAGCACGCTAGGGGCCAGGGCCTGACCTTTATAGGCTAAGCCAGGTCCCAGTTACCCAAAGGCAGGGATTGTAATCCCTGCAACAGCTCTGCTGGACCCCCAGGGCCCGAAGGCACCCTCCCACTCCTGGCATCGCCCCACCCCAGGTCCTACCTTCAAGTCCCGGCTGTCCGCCGCCCTCAGCTTCTGGAGCCTGAAGTCACCCTCACAGGGATTGAGGGCCGACGGGGGCGCCACACACGCACACTTGCAGGACGAGCCCGAGGTGATGGTTTCCACGGTGTAGAAGTCCTCCTTCCTGGAGGTGCCCTCATTGACCCTCTGGCAGGCATCTCGGCCCAGGGGTCTCACCACA
Source organism: Phoca vitulina (assembly GCF_004348235.1). Lineage (NCBI taxonomy): Eukaryota > Metazoa > Chordata > Mammalia > Carnivora > Phocidae > Phoca > Phoca vitulina. The sequence goes on from NW_022589729.1 coordinate 438,901, forward strand.
CACTTGCACTGACAGTTGGAGCCCTCAGACACAGCCTTGACCTTGTCATAGTCTCCCAGCAACTAGACACGGGGACAGAGAGAGAAGGGGTTGGGTGTGCAAACACAGGGATCGGCCCGGCTCCTAGAAAGGCTCTCCCTTCACCATGTCAGATGTCCTGCACTAGCCAGAGACCTCAGACCACTCTGAACGGCGGGGAGAAGAGGTCATCGGAACACAGTTTGCTGACTCTGAAATCTCCTTGAAGGCACTTAGGAGTTCGGTTCTCTTCATTTGTCTTGGAAAGCTGTGTGTTTCTCAGGGGGCCTGAGGCTTTCATCATTTCAAGGGAAAAACAAATGAGCCCTTGCCTTTGCAAGAACCCAGGTTGAGATTTAAAAAGGAAAGGACAAGGGCTGAAGGGAGGATGGCAAAACTGAGATTCCAATTTGAAGGCTGCTTGCTTCTAGCCTCATCCCCTCACGGACCACTCATGGGGTGCCTACTCGGGACGGTGCTAGGGGCTAAGGGAGGGAAGCAGACGGGCCAGAGAGCCCACTCGCAGGAGCGCGGGGTGCAGTACCCATACAGATCACAGCCATGCCAAGCAGAGAGTGCCGAGTACCCCGACGTGATGTAGTGCAGCGGGGCTCAAACTGGCCAGAGTGGCTCCAGCCAAGAAGACTTCCTGGAGGACGTGGTACTTGATCTGACCCTCGAAGGATGCTTTCTTTGCTTTTTAAGATTTTATTTTATTTATTTGTCAGAGGCAGAGAGAGACCGTGCACAAGCAGGGGGAGCTGCAGGCAGAGGGAGGAAGCAGGCTCCCTGCTCCGCGGGGAGCTCGATCCCAGGACCCTGGGATCATGACCTGAGTCGAAGGCAGACGCTTCACCTACTGAGCCACCCAGGCGTCCCCAAAGGATGGTTTCGATTTGGAAAAAGGGAACTGGAAGAAAAGAGACAGACCCAGAACTCAGTAAGGTTTCCTCAGCCTCAGGATTCCTTTGGCTCCTAAAACGGCTTCTGAACCCAAACCCTAGGCCAAAGCCAGGAGAGCACACTGGCAGTACTGGTGCTTCTACAGCACTAAACATTTCCTTCTGAGCTCTCCCCGGGCCAGCCTCCCCAGGCGGAAAAGCACGCAGTGACAGGCTTCCTGGAGCCACGGCGCTGGGCACTTGCTGGGGGAAAAGGCTCCTCCCCAGCTCCCCAGCCACACACCCTACAGCCCCAGGGCCACGGAGCTCTCCCTTTCTAGGCATGGAGAAGGGCTCCCTTCCTTTGACTAATGACGGTGGCAGGCAGGCACAGGACATTCCCAGAGTGGGAATGTTCCTGGGATGCCGTCCGGGGGGAAGAAGGCTAGTAATGTTTTTCTTGCAAAGGTTGGGTTTCTTCTAACACTAATATTTGTTTTAGAGCTGTTGTCAACTACAAAATGGATCAGTGGACGCAGGAGTTACAGCACAAGGTGACCGAAGCGGCTGGTCTTTATGGGCTGACAGACAGTAAACCATGGCTGTCTGCTCGCTGAAACTCTGCCTAGATTCCTGCAAAGCCCGCACTGGGACCCTGGGTGGATTCCTTCCTTTCCGAGACTCGGGTTTCAGGAACACTTTTGTGCATGGCCCTCCAGAGCCCCACTGTGAAGGATTTTTATGTCCTTTCGATTTAGGAGAGAGTGCGAGGTTTTCGGGCTCTAGGGCATCTATCAGCGTAACTTCCAAAGGAAAAGGGTGAGGAGACTAGTGTTTGATAAACGCCACAATGGAGCTGATTGGTCTTCCTCCGGGAGGGAGACAAGAGCCAGTGCAAGGACTTAGCGAGATGCAGGCAGCACGACGGGGACCCTCCCTCAGCCAGCCCTCATCCTCAGGCTGATGGCAACCCCCACCACACATCACCAGGCCGGCTCCGGAGCGCTTGCACGGAACACTCCAGACAGCTGTCCCCTGCAGGCACCTGGGCTGCAGCAGTCAGCCCACCTGGCCCTGCCCACTCGGAGCACTCCTGCTGTTCCAAGTCTTACTGTTCCACGGGTCCTTTGCTAATAGAACGGGAACGAGGGTGTGCGAGGTTGAGTCAAGCGGAGTCCTTTGTAAAGGGACACTTCACAAAGCCCATCACCATCAGCTGTCACTCAGCCCCACCGACCATCCACCAGAGGTGAGCGGATCTGCATTTGCACCCTGCCTCCCCAGTACACGGGGGTCTCGTCCCGGTCCCCCTGGGCGGGGCCACCTGGCAGGCATCGCACCTGCTGCTGTTCTGTCTTCACCCCACTCCTCCCTGGTGTGCATCTCACTCTGGGCCATCAAGTGCCACCCCTGGGGAGAGCCATCAGCCTCCTGTCCCACACGCCGGCCTGTTGTCACGTTCCAGTTCCCACGAACAGCCACACAGGCAAGAGACCGCCAGGTTTTCACAACCCTGGGACTAGGGGTTTGGGTGATGATTTTTTTTAAAAACCCCTCTTTTCAGGGAGCTGTGTGGAGTCTTGCCTGCCTTCTCTCCTTTCTCCTGATTCGGTAACCTTGAAAGACCCCCTGACGCCGGGAGGAGGACCCGGTCCCTTCGCTGAAGAAACGCCTCGGGTAGTGGGGCGCAGCGGCCGCCGAGGCTCCAGCGAGGGCCACGTCCCGCTCCCGCCCGGGGCCGGGGGTGGCCGGGGCCCGCAGCCTACCTGCGACAACACGTTCTCCTGGTTGTCCGCCTCGTTCTGCAGCGTCTCGTCCTCCGTGGGCGCCACCGTCGGCGCGTCCGGGGGCTCGCTCGTCCCGGCGGGGGGCACGCTGGGCCCCCACTGGACCCCGGCCACAACCAGAGCGCCGCAGACGACCAGCAGCAGAGGCTTGGCCATGGGGGACGCGGGCAGAGGGGCTGCGCCCGGGGAAGAGCTGCGGGCTGGGGCTGCGGGCTGGCACTGAGGCGCGAGGGCGGCGCGGCCCGGGAGTGGCCGCTCAGAGCGCCTGCTGACGCTGGGCGCGGCTGAGCGCGGCGGGAGGGTGCGCCCCCGAGCCCCGGCTCATGTCCTCCCCGGCGCGAGCGGCCGCGACTGTGCGGCCCCGGCCGAGAGCGGGGCGCAGGGTGGGGGGGGCGGGGAGGCGGCGGCACCGGGAGCGAGCGCGGCGTCGGCGCGAGGGCTCAGGTGGCAGGCGGGGGGCCGAGCGCGCGGGGCGCTGGGGGGGGGGGGGGGGCGGCGCGGAGGGAGGAGGGAGGGAGCGAGCGAGGAAGGGGGAGGGGAGGGGAAGGGCAGGGGCGGGGCCTCCATTGTGCGGGCGGCCGGAGTGCGGCTCGGAGGCGCGCGGACCGGCCCGCCCCGCCCGGCCCCGCTCGCCACCCGCTGCGGCCCCCGCGCGGCGTCCCCGAAGATTGGGGTCCCTGTGCCGTTCTGGCCGGGAGCCGCGCGCCCCCTGAGCTGGAGGCAGGCACCGGGCGCTCGCTCCGGGCCCGAGCCCCTCTCCTCGGCGTGCTCCTTTTATTGCACCCGGGGGAGAAGGAGCTTTGCTCTCGGCGCCTCTGTTCCCGGACTCGGCTCGCGGCGAGAGCTCTGGCAGCTTTGAACTTAGCGCCACTGGTGGCTCGCCGGCCGGCCGCAGCTGCACAAGCTGGCAATACCTCCACCCAGAGGACGGCTGTTGAACTCCCTGCCGGAGTGTGTCCTGACTGTGTAACTATTAAGTACGAAGACCGTGGCTGTGAATCTCCGACCCTCTGCGTGTCCTCGTGGGCGAAGCTACTGCCCGAGAATCCAGTGACTGTCCCAGGAACCAGCTCCTACTATCTTCCTGCTTTGGGACGGGTCTCAGAGTCTCTGTCGCTAGATAATCCCCAGGAGGGCGTCCACTTTGAACGGTGTGCGATTATGTTACAGGGTCCCTTAATTAGTGCCCCTTTTATGAACCTACTGTAAAGATTAATAATGTGTGAATCCGAGGAAAGACACTGTGCCTTCCGGGACAACTGTCACCCAGAAAATACTGAGCAGAGCCAGACCCCTTCAAAGATGGGAAAGGTGTTATTATGAATCTGGGGGATACGAACATCTTGCCTCTCACACTAAGGGATGAGCGTTGTAATAATCAGTGATAAACTAAGCAGACTTCAGCTCATGTAAATGATGATCATGGACACGCGTATAATGATAGTCTTTGTTAATATGCTTTATTTGTTTATTTTTTAATCCAGTTCTTGAACAAAAATCCAAGGTTCTGGATGTCTGGGCTTGTGGAAATGTCTCTCACACAAACACACACGTACACACGCAAAGTACTCTATGGGAGTTATCAAATCGTTTCTGAAACTAGATGGGAGTAAACATCTATAAAATATCGTTTTTAAATCCAATTAAAATAAGTGTCGAATGTTGGCTAAGTGCAAGACAACAAGCTAGGTTGCTAGGTATTTAATGGGAAGATAAGCATATCCGAGTTTTCCAGGAGTGGGTGGGAGGGAGGAGCTAAGCAGAACCAGGGCTCAAATTTTAAGTCCGGGTGAGAGCATTTCCCAAGGGCATTAGAGGAGGTAGAGGTCCCTTCTAGCGGGAAGAGCAGGACTTCATGGGATGAGGGGAAGGCTTCAACAGAGCAGATGGTAGGTCAACAGGAGGTAGGCAATAAAGAGACGTCACTGTGGGCAGAGACAGCAGCCTGAGAGTGGATGTTTAGATCTCAGACCTGCGCACACTTCTCAGGGAAGCCTTTCCTGACTCCAGCACCAGGGTGATTCCCCTGCAGTATGCTCTCATGGTAACTTGAACCCTTTCCTCACGGAATTATGGGAATTCCATCTTTCTTCTACTTTCTGGGTGGCTTCAGCAATGCCTGTCTTCTCCACTGGAATGTAACGTCCGCAAGGGCAGGGCTTTTGTCTGGTTCTGTTCACCGTTACATTTCCAGTGCCTGGAACCAAGGAGACGCTCCGGCAAACTGGTTGGGTGAATGGGAACCACAGTAGTCCCGTTGGATATATCCCATCTACTTACATAAAGACCATCTTTGTATCCACTAGTGGGTGTCTGACTGCAAGGAACAGAAACTCAACAATGGCTTAATCAAATATGAATTTATTTTTCTCTCACTCTAAGAAGACTGGAAGTTGGCGATTTTACATTTAGTTCAGCAGCTCAGTGATGTCATCAAGGACCCAAGCTCTTTGCATTTTCCCATCTATTATTCTTAGGGTATTGGCTTTTTTACTTCATCATAAGTGGTTGAAGGCAGTCCTAGCTTACCCCTTTGCCATTCTCTTCTACCAGACCTTCCAAGTCCCCAGTCTCTCTTGCAGCTAGGGGCAGCCACGTGATTCAGTTCTGGCCAATAGAATAAAATAAATCTGCAGAGTCTAGAAAAGATATTTTGCCTCCTGATAAAGGAAACAAATAAGAGAGAGGAGCTTTCTGGTGCCCCCATTTCCTGTGTTTGATTGTGGTCATGGTGCCTGGAGCAGTGGCAGCCCTCTCACGACCATGAGGCCTTTCTCCTATTGAACTGAAATAGATCTCCGGGGCGCGTGGGTGTCTCAGTCAGTTAAGCATCTGCCTTCAGCCCAGATCATGATCCCGGGATCAAGCCCCAGGTTGGGCTCCCTGCTCAGCCAGGAACCTGCTTCTCCCTCTCCCTCTGCCCCTCCCCTGTTTGTGCTCTCTCTCTCTCACTCTCTCTCTAATTGAATGAAATCTTTAAAAAAAAAAAAAAAGGAAAGAAATAGGTCTCCTTTTAAAACTTTGTTTTAAAGTTCAGTCCTATGGTCCTACACAGAACGTGTCTAAGACCTTTCCAGAAAGAGAGTTTTTCTTTCACTTAAAGATAGAAATCAAGTACCTTCTAAATCTCCTCTTTCTCGAGCTAACTACACCCACTGTCACCTTCTATCTCCATTTTATTCACCTGTTTCTCAGACCACATGGTCTTTCAGACTTACCATTATTCTGGTTACTTTTTCTCTAGAGAGGCCCCAGTTTTGAGTAGATGTTAGGGCATATTGAAACCATTTTTTCTCTTTTTCCAACCACTGTTATTTTATTAATGTAGCCCAAGATTGACTTTGCTTTTTTGGCATTTACATTGCACCAATGATTCACATTAATTTGTTTTTTTTAATGTAGTTTTTTCCTTTTTTTTTAACATGAATTTTATACTGGTTTCCTCCATCCTGTGCTTTCCAGCTATATTCTTTTTCTTCCTTTTTTTTTTTAATCCAAGTACAGGCCTTTACATTTTTTCCCCACTGATTATTATGATGCTTTTGGCCCATCTTTTCATCCTGTTGAAATATTGCTGCTTTTGCCCTTGTCCAAGTTTTCCAAATTAAATAAGCATGGTTTCTGTCTTAATTCAAATCATTAATTTTAATAAGTCATATTCATTCGAATAGGGCCAGATTCTAGAGTGCTAGGCCCAGAATGGGAAAAGTATTTCCTTATTGCTATTAACCCTTTTGGTGTGTGCTTGTTCAAGTAGTCAGAGGTGTTCGTGTCTACCCTCCACGTCTTCAGCATGTCTACAAGCATTTCTCGAGAGACTTTTATCACCTACCTTTCAGAAACCAAGATGCACTGCCCGTGGCATCCTCCCACCTGCCGGTCTGATCGCCTGATCTGAAGATCCTACAGAGAGCTCGGTTTGGCTTTAGAACATCCAAGCTGACATACTATAAATTCCTCGCATCCTTTGCTCAGCACCTAGATTCTACTTCACTTGATCCTTCGCATATTGGTGCAAAATAGGTATTGCTCTCCCCATTTAACAGATGAAATCATTGAGGCATTGAGACAATGAGATGTATGATGGCTACTCTGTACAGAGTGTTTACCCTGCACCAGGCATGATTTGATGTTCAAAATACCCCTTAGGCAGGTAGTGTCGCCCCCTTCTGCAAATGAGAAAGCAGGCTCGAAAATGGACATGCTTCTCGTACAAATGTTCAGAGAACAGGGTCTTAGAAAGCCCCGAACGTGCCACTTCAGCCACCTGAGACCCAGGGCCTTTACCAGCCAGCAGGTTGCCGGGTGCTGGGGATCCCTCAGCTGCTGCATCCACCAGGCCTCCCCAGCCAACTTCACTTCTGGCAAGAGCATCTGTTTTCCAGTTTATCTGGGAGGCTCTTGGCTTTGCTCTGAAATGTCTGCCTGCAGAAAACCAAGGCTTCATTTGCCAGGTGGGGCTGGGGTGGCTATAAGTGACCTGCCACCTTAGTGGGTAATTTAGCAAAGGCACCTGCCCCACACAGCAGCAGCATCAAAGGGCAGCGCAAAATCCCACGGGCAACATCATTCTGCCATCCCCCTGCCCTGGCTCGCTGCGGTGTGGGAGCCCTGCCAGGGAGCTGCCATAAAATGCTGGAAGGAGATGATGGAAAGCCCGGCTGAAAATGAGGTCTTTTCCCCCCGTTCACCCTGCTTTGCTGCTTTCTTGGCTTCTGATTTTGTCTTTGATCTTCGACGGTTTCTCTCTTCTTTAATTCCGTTTAACTCATTATGGCACACGTGTTAGGAGTCAGGTGCTCTGTGTCCCGAGGGACACACGAAGATGAAGAAGACCAGACCTCTGCCTTTGGGGGCTCCTATTCTAAAGATTATAAATGTGCGATCCTGAGGAAGCACACAAAGGAGCTTTTCTCCCCCTCAAGATATTTTAGTAAGGAAAAATGGTTTTCTTCACTGCGGGAAAGATGGGAGCGTGTCTTGTAGGCAGTGAGGAGTCACGAGAGGGTTCGGGCCAGGAGGAGAGTGCCGTAGTCAGCTGTGGAGATGAGATGAACAGCCGTAGATGAGATGGGATGCCGTAGTCAGCTGTGGAGATGAGATGTGAAGAGTAGAAGGCAGAGAGGACGGCAGGAGGCACTGCTCTCCGTTGGCAGACCACCTGGCCTCCCAGCGTGGCCCTGCCTGACCCCGCGTCCTGTGCTGGATGGGTCACTGCTCTGACTCAGAGGGGAGCACCCCTGCCTTCTGTGACTTGTGGTGACCCAGGGAGAGGGATGGGTGACACGGGCCCTTTGCCTCCCCACGGGATTTCCCAGCGCTGCTCCATGGCCCAACTCCAGGGGATACCACTCCCATCAGAGTCCCTGTGAATGGACCCCCACCCCCGAGAATCATGCAGGCACACCCCCCAACCAGGACAAGTCAGGAACACTGCAGACAGACAGCCCCTGGCTTCCTACCCACCATGATCTCTCCTGCCTTCTCTCACTCCCCCGTCCTCCCCCTCTCTCCTCCTCCCTCCCCCTCCTCCCTAGTTCTGAGTCCTCCAGGCTCACAAATAGAGCGGTTCTGACACAGACTATGTGTGTGGTGCAGGGTGCCTTCTCCGAGCGTTCACACGCCTCCCCTGCCTCTCACAGACACCTGATGTCACTGTCGTAGTTCTGCTTCGGGGCGTCTGGGGGCTCAGGCGGTTAACTGTCCGACTCATGATCTCAGCTCAGGTCTTGATCTCAGAGCTGTGCGTTCAAGCCCTGCGTTGGTCTCCACACTGGGTATGGAGCCTTCTTAAAATAATAACAATAACAATAATAATAATAATAATAATAATTCAGCTTCAGTGGGGAGCTTTTACACGCAAATATTCCCCATAGAGGTAACTCATTGCTTTAAGTCTCTAATAGGAAATAAATAACTGGTAACAGATTTTGCTAGGGAAGTAACAGGAAAGACACTGGGAAGTTAAAAAGACTTGTTATGGGACAACCCTGGAGAGGGGGACATGGAGAAAGGGAAGGCCTGGTCCATGCTTTACCACCTGTTATACTAGAAATGAGGTCTAAGGCAAGATGAAACCAGAGAGGGAGACAAACCATAAGAGACTCTTAATCATAAGAAACAAATTGAGGGGGGCGCCTGGGTGGCTCAGTCGGTTAAGCAGCTGCCTTGAACTCAGGTCATGATCCTGGGGTCCTGGGATCGAGCCCCACGTCCAGCTCCCTGCTCGGCAGAGAGCCTGCTTCTCCCTCTCCTTCTGCCTGCCACTCTGCCTACTTGTGCTCTCTCTCTATCTACCTGTCGAATAAATAAATAAAATCTTTAAAAAAAAAAAGAAACAAATTGAGGGTTGCTGGAGGTGGGTGGAGGGCTGGGGTAAATGGGGGATGGGCATTAAGTGGAGCACATGATGTAATGAGCACTGGGTGTTGTATAAAACTGATGAATTACTGAACTCTACCTCTGAAACTAGTAATACACTAGATGTTAATTAATTGAATTTAAATAAATTAAAAAAAAAAAAGAAATGAGGTCTAAGGACTCAAATTTGTTCCTGATCATTAGGAATGAATAGAAGCTGGTTCAATAGAGACCCGGAGAGGAGTATGCCAACTTGGGGAATGCAAGCAGAGCAGGAGCATGGGGGTTACAGGGAAGGAAGAGGAGGAGAAGTATGAGAGGCGGGACTAGAGGTCAGACCACAAGAGGCCTCTACACTATGCTGGGAGTCTGGATTTGAAGTCGAAGGCTGTGGGGAGACAGGGAGACACCAGGACTGTCGAAAGCAAGGGAGTGGAATAATTACCCTCGAGTTCCAGTAGATGGTCACAGCCGCCGCAGTGTTGAGAATGGACTGGAGGGTCCGACTGAAGTAGGGAGGCCCATTGGGAGGCTGATGTGGAAATACAGTGTGAGATGGGAAGGCTCTGATCCAGGTAGTGAAGCAGAGAGAAGGGGCAGGTGCGAGAACAATGGGGCTTGGAGACTCTCTGGATATGGGGGTGACAGAAGGAGGGGATATTAGTAAGAATCTTTAGTTGTAAGTAACAAAGCAAAGGAAAGGGGTGGGGAAGGAGACTGATTATAAGGATCTAGGGGTATCTCACAGAACCCAAGGCTTCGGTGTCACTGGGGTCCATACAATAGACAGAAGGTGCCCAGGCCCTAGGTACTTGAAGAAAGTAAGGCTTTCTCCTTCTCGGGCCAACTCCAAACGCCCAGGGAAGGGGATCCCATCCAACATAGATCAGGTGCCCAATCCTGAACTAGTCACAGAAGGTGAGTGTGGAGGGGGGTAGGTCACTTTGTAGAAACTTAGTTAACATAAATTCATCATCTTATAGAAAAGCAAAAATATCTCCTTATAAGAGACAATCCAAATTATCCTGCATAAAAGAGAGAGAGAGAGAGAGAGAATCCAAATTAGTATCTAGGAATATCCTAGGCAACTCTTCTGTGTGTCCACATCCCTAGGAGATAGATATCTTTTCCAGCTTGGCATGAAACTAGTCCAGATGTGACTTCTCACCATCCGGGGCAACAGGTTAAATGGTAGCCCGTAGCTCTGAGCTCGTTGTAGATACGTCACGTGGTCGGATAGCCACTGAAAATGTTCAATCCATACATGTTCTCTTTAGGATGCTTTTTTCCCTTCACTGGGGCGCATGAACAGCATTTAATTCTAGCCTCATCAGGCAGCCTGGAGCCATGGGGAGCCTGGGCTTTGGGGTCAGACAGATGGGCTATGAAATCTGGCCTTTTCATACTTACGAGTGACCTAGGGCAAGTCACTTCCCATCTGCGAGCCTTGGTCTCTTCATTCTAACATGGGGGTCATATAAATACCATCCTTTGCTTACTATGTACTCAGCAATGTTCCTTTCTTTACCCTTACAGGAATGAACGCACCCCCAATTCCAAAGCTAAAAATAATGAGGAATATAAAGATCACAGGTGGCTTATTAAAGGTCTTCGTTTTAGCATCGAGAGGAAACCCAGACACGGATCCAAAGGTGAAGGTTTACTTGGGAGCAGGAAAGGTGATTCTAGCCTGAGCTTTGTAGGGCCTTCAGAAGCACAGACCTGGGTTAATACTAATTCTGCTACCTATCTGGTGGGTGATCCTGGGCAAGTTTTTCTCTTCGAAACCTTACTTTTCTAATATCACTAGGTTGTTGTGGAGATCAGAGATACATAAAAAGGGGCGCCGGGGTGGCTCAGGCGTTAAGCGTCTGCCTTTGGCTCAGGTCATGATCCCAGGGTCCTGGGATCGAGCCCTGCATCGGGCTCCCTGGTCGGCGGGAAGCCTGCTTCTCCCTCTCCCACTCCCCCTGCTTGTGTTCCCTCTCTGGCTGTCTCTGTCTCTGTCAAATAAATAAAATTAAAAAAAAAAAAGGCCTGACCCATTGCTTGCCATGCTCACAAATAGGAGCAAATTAAATGTTGAATGACTGATAACATGGTCATCATGGATTAAATGTTGGGATATTATTATTCCCGATTCTGATTCACCATGGGAATTTAGTAGAAACTCTGTGCCTCAATTTCCTTATCTGAGAAAGAAAACTATCATTTTTTAATCTCTGTTCCTTCTACCCGGCGATAGTGATTTAGGTAAGCAGTTTTTCCCTTTTTGGGGGGTTTGCTTTGCTCCAGGGACTAACGTCTGAACAGGTAACTTTCTAAAGCTTGAGCAGCTCCTGTGGTGTGTCCTCAGACACGGGGCTCTGGAGGCGGCTGGCGGCCCCCTTGCTGTTGTTGGCAGGACAGCCCAGGCTCAGCTGGAGGCTGCAGCTACCCTTGAATAGGGCTGGGGGTGAGGGTGCAGATGGGTCAGGGAGGGCTTCTCGCGAAGGACCGACAGCAGAGCCCGGAGCTAGGCAGTGAGCAGAGCGAGGCTGCCACAGGCATCCCTGGCCTGATGCGGAGTCCCCTGGAAAACCCAAGAGACCCCTCCCTCCAGACAGGAGGAAACCCAGCTCTGTGCTCTGAGAGCCAACCGTCCCATCCAAGGAGAGAGACACCTAAAGTAGTAGCAACGCGATTGGGACAGAGCAGCATCGCCGCAGAGTTCCAACTCCCGTGACTTTCTCCCGCTTCCTCTAAATAATTACTTTCTTCCATTTGAAAACCCAATTCGGGGCGCCTGGGTGCCTTAGTCGGTTAAGCATCTGACTCTTGATTTCGGCTCAGGTCATAATCTCAGGGTCGTGGGATCGAGCCCCGCGTTAGGCTCCATGCTGAGTGTGGAGCCTGCTTGAAATTCTCTTTCTCCTTCTCCCTCTGCCCCCGCCACCCTCCCCCATCTCTTAAAAAAAGAAGAGGAAGAAGAAGAAGAAGAAGAAGAAGAAAAAGAAGAAGAAGAAAGAAGGAAAGAAAGAAAACCCAATTCAAGCTTGTTTCAATTAACCTTGGAGCTCCCCCACCCCCTCCTCCATCCATCCATCATTCCTGACCATCCTTCATCCCATTGATAGCACCCAGCTTTCCTTCCATTCTTCTTCTTCTTCTATTTTTTTTTTAAGATTTATTTATTTATTTGTCAAAGAGAGAGAGAGAGCACAAGCAGGGGAGTGGGAGAAGGAGAAGTAGACCCCCTGCTGAGCAGGGAGCCCGATGAGGGACTTGATCCCACGAACCCGGGATCATGACCGGAGCCAAAGGCAGGCGCTTAACCGACTGAGCCACCCAGGCGCCCCACCTCCCATTCTTGCAAGGAGAAAGCCACTCAGAGCTGTTATCTCGGTGGTAAGTGTGGCTCCTGAACAACCGTGCACTGTTCATGTTTTTCATTCCTTCACAGGAGATTTTTCAGTGTCTGAGCTTCACTTCCTTCTGACCTAGAATTGTGTGTCCAGCGACAGGCTGCCTTTGCATAACTCCAGGGGGACCATACTGTGTAAATGTGTGTCCCCCTGAGGTTCAGGATGGTTTGAGCACCGACTATGGCCGGTGCAAAAATCTCATGTTGTCCTCACAACCATCCTGTGCTGTACGTGGTGTTAATTCCGGGCTGCAGGTGAGGAATCGGAGATAGGGAGATTCCCTGACCTGCCCAAGGACAAAAGTGCACAACTAGTTAGTAGCAAGGTAGCTTCGATCTCATGTCTGTCTGACTCCAAGCTCATGCTGTTCGTCATAACCAACACACATGCTCCAACATTTAACCTTTAAAACTCAACTTCAGCTTCTCACCCACACGCAACCTCTCCTTCTGGAATTCTGTACGCAAGGCTCCCCGACCACGTGCAGGCCAAGTGGCACATCTATGGAAAAGCAACTGGCTGTGGCTGTGAGAAGTCCCATCGGGAGACGTGGCACCCAGTCCCAACGCTCCTGCAGTGGGTGTGAACGCCGGAAGTCAATGACCTCTCGAGGGAATCCTGGGCCTCAGTTTTGCCCATCTGCCAAGAGAAGTGGTTGGACTGAGTGGTTTCCAGGTTGGTCTCTTGCAGCCCAAATATTCTGGATTCCTCGGTCCAAGCAGCTTGATTTATTGATCCTTCTCTAGTGTGTTCTGAAATGCAGCTGGCTTGAATGTCACCGCCCAGAGAAAATAGTCATTTTGTGTGTCTCTGCAAGGCCGTGCGTCACTCTAGAAAGTGTTCAATATTTAGGAGGTGAGCAGGGTAGACATTCGGTGCGTTGCATGGCACATTCCTCAATACCTGTGCATCCAGGGTTTCCTCAAATTATAACATGGTGGTTGCATAACCATCACATGCACCTTGAAGGTAGGTGGGAGAGGGGTGATGAGCCTCAGGGCCGCCCCAGGGCTTGCTGGCTGGTCTGGGCAGCAGTGGGTCACTCACTGTGAGCATGCATCCTGGCCCCAGGCAGCAGGTCCTGGCCCTAGATCTCCCACCATCTCACTCTGGGATGGGGACAAGCCAAGCAGGGAGGGCAGTGTTCACAGCAACACCACTTCTCGGGTGATTTAGATGTACTGTCACGAATTCTCAAGGCATTGCTGGGAGGCCGGTGTGGTTCTCTCTATTGTAGAGATGAGAACACAGAAACTCAGACAGTGGAAGTGACTAGAGCAAGGTCACAGAGTCTAGATTGGAACTCGGGGCTTATTGATTCAAAGCCAGGACTCTGAAACACTAAACTGCATTCAGGCTTTCGTAGGAAAGTCAAAAGGAAGAGTCTAAATAAAAAAGTGAATTAATTTAAGATCTATTTAAAGAAAAGGGTTAAGTCAGTCTAGGTGATATGACAAAAACCATGAAGTGGGGACCTTCACGAATGTCTGAGGTTTGGGGAGCCCTGAATCAGATAATATGCTCCCATGTTCACTGGTTCCATGCAGATAGAGCGGGACCATGGCCTTCCTGAGCATCTGGCACTGTGTCTCCAACTCTTGGGCATTTGGAGCCCTTTGAATGGGGAAAAGAAACAAATTGTTTACAGAAGCCTTATCTCCTGCGCATCCAAGACTTTGCTGTCAGGTATCTGTCAACATACCCCTTGAGAGAAGGGCCTAAGTCATAGGTTGCAAGGTGATTGGCCAAAGATGTATTTAGTTAGGCCCGCACAGTGATTGCTTGTTAATTTCTGAATTTGAATGTCTTTAGGGAGGGCACACAATCCAGTTTGCACAGACCTCACTTCTCCACCTGATACCATCCTTGGTAACTCCAAGGGCATGTGAGCCTGTGACCTCAGGTTTAAGGCCTTACCTTCCCCAAGATCAACATCCTCAGGGGTGGGTTTCAGGGCGTAGAGCCCCCAGGAGCCACCAGCAGCTCGGATGTCTGTGGCACAGTGAGTCTCTGATGCTTGCTGGGTTCTGTACCAGCCCTGCAGGAGACCAAGTCGGGACAGGAACCCAGGCCGGGGGGGGGGCCACAGAAGGTCACAGCTTTTTATGGTCCTCTAGTAGCTCAGTGGCAGCTTTGTGATGTTCAGCCTGGGAGTAGAGTGACACCTGCTGTCTGGTGTCCCTCTTCAAACACAGCAATTTCTAGTCTCCATCCTCAAACCAGCTGCTCCTCCTCCCCCGGCTCCCCTGGGACCGGGCTGCAAACATCATGGCCATCGGTCACTGACAAGGTCATGGGTCCTCGACAATGCTTTCTTCTCTCTCTGCTCCCACAACCCATCTGTCGCCACGGTCTATCAGTTTGACTTGGGCTGATTTTATGTATCTTGCCCCTTCTTGTCACCGCGTCTTTGGGGCTCATAAGTTCATCTCTGTTTTCTTAGATGGGAGACCCTCTGATGGCATGGATGATGTTATACTTGTTTTTTTTCCCTCAACAGGGGTCTAGTACATTCTGTGTATTTTGGTTGCTCATTAAATGCTTGCTAATTTGTCGGTTGACTTTTTCTCTCAAAATGAGGCTATTTCCCCCCTTTATTTTCACTTCTTTATTATTTTTTCCTCTCTTTCAATCTGTCTGTGACCCAGAATGTTTCTTTTTGCATTTTCTATTTTTTCCTCCCCACTTAAACTCTCAGGTAACTAAGTGTGGCTGTGAGTATTGCGTTTCAGGTCTAGGCTCTCTTGAGG
Organism: Phoca vitulina; assembly: GCF_004348235.1. NCBI lineage: Eukaryota > Metazoa > Chordata > Mammalia > Carnivora > Phocidae > Phoca > Phoca vitulina. The sequence continues at coordinate 454,101 of NW_022589729.1, forward strand.
CTAAGAGACTGTGCTATTCTAGAATATATGAAGATCATGTAACAAATGGAGATAGTGTGTCCCCTAGACACTCTCTGGGCTATGTCACTGGACTTCTTATAGACATAGGGTAACCTTGACTAGAGTGAGTCCAAAGCGGATGAAAGAAAGATCTTTAATTACTACAGACAGAAAGGGTATTTAATTTAATAATGTTACACAGGGGCCCATAGCAGCCATATTCCTCCTCAGTTCATTTTTTTCTAGGATTCTCTTTATCTAGATGTTGTCCCCAAAGTGCCACAGCCAGAAGACTAGGCTCACAAAATTCAGCAGTAACAAAGGACTATACAAAGACATGAACTCCCCAGGTGGTAGACTGAAGATGTCCCTCCCCCTTTACATCTTCATCCCTGGAAACTGTAAGTGTTACCTTATTTGGAAAAAGAGCTTTTGAGATGTTTTCAAGGATCTTGGGTTGAGGAGATTATCCTGGATTATCCAAGTGGGCCCCAAACGCCATCTCAAATGTCCTTGTGGGAGAGAGGCAGAGGAAGAATTGATACACACAGAGGAGAAAGAGAGGAGGAGCAGAGAGAGATTTAAAGTTGCCGACTTTGAAAATCGGAGAAAGGCAAGGAATACCAGCATCCACTAAAAGTTGAAAGAGACAGGGAACAGATTCTCCCCTGGAGCCTCTGGAGGGGGTGCAGCCTTCTCAACACCTTGATGTGGGTCCAGTGAAACTGATTTTGGACATCTGGTCTCCAGAGCTGTGAGAAACTAAATTCCTGTTGTGCTAAGCCACCAAGTTTGGGGTGATTTGTTACAGAAGCCACAGGAAAGTAATACACCACACCAGTAAGAAGACAGGCCATTCCATGATGACAGGTAACCACGGGGGGGCATTGGCAGAGCCCGTTGGAAGAAAGAAACGTATCATTACTGTTTTGGTTGTTAACGACCCTGACATTCAAAGTAGAAATGAGCAACTTTAGACAGAGGCTAAATGATAGTTGTGCCTCTGGCAGGAAAGGCGCTGATAAAGAGGTGTCCTGCCCAGACTCATGTAGAGCAAGAACAGCATGGGACACTCAGAAGAGGATCAGCCAGGCTAGACAGCGCTGCTAAAAAAGGGAAATCGAGGGGCACCCGGGTGACTCAGTCGGTTAAGTGTCCGACTCCTGATTTCAGCTCAGGTCGTGATCTCAGGATTCTGAGATCAAGCCCCCCCGTTAGGCTCTGCGCTGAGCTTAGCCCGCTGAAGATTCTCTCCCTCTCCCTCTCTCTCTGCCCCTCCCCCTGCTTGTGCTCGCTCTCTCGCGCTCTCTCTCTCTCTCTCTCTCATAAATAAATAAATAAATAAATAAATAAATAAATAAATAAATAAATAAAAACAAATAAATAAGGGAAATTGAGATTGTTCCGGAATAGACCCAAGCCTCTTAGGCATGCTTGGCTAACGATTTTTCCACTTTCTTTATAAGGAAAATGTTGAAGTTAATACATAAAAAGGCAAATGTTAAGCGATTGTTATTTTATGCCTTACTAATTGTAACAAGTCGTCCTTCACCCTCATTTGCTGAGCTGAGTTCAGTTACTTGGAATTAGTCCTCGTGCTGGTTTCGTAATCTCCTGAGGTAAAACCCTCCTCCCAATATTGTTATGGTTAATGCTGGTCCCGGTGGTACCTGAGGATCCAATTTAGGTCTGTCGCTGAGGTGGTTGTGCTCTGGTTGGACAGCCCGGAGGAACAGTGCCTCTTCCAGAATACTGGCTTCACAAGACTCTCGTTTCGGGGTGGGCGGGCAATCCAGTTGGTAAAGCAAGAGTGGGAGGCTGATGGTTTCCATCAAAGCAGAACTAAGGGAAGCTCCTTTTCTCTAAAAGGAAAACATGAGATCCAAAATGTAGGAACCTGCCCTACTTAAGTGGCAACAGGAGGATGATTCCCTCTCCTGGCAGGAACGGGGTAACGGACAGCAGACTTGCACTCCCAATGTAGAGAACCCCCAAAATTGGACGAAGTGTAAGAAGCAACTGCTGAGGTCATGGCGCACCAGGCAGCATGGAACTGTGATCCCTGAGAGAAAGGAAGCAAGCAAGGTGAGTCCTACAATTATTAACACAGTTTCCTGCCTGGAGGCACTTTCTAGAATGTGGTGCAGAGGTGGGAAACCCAAGAAGATCCCCGCAGTCTCACCGAGCTGAGGAGACAGAGTTCAGGCAGGTGAAGGTGGTGTGGATATGCAAAGCAGAGTACCAGAGAGAAGGGAGATAAAAAGAGAACGATTCAGAAATCTTAAGGTTTCCTCTGGAAACCGTGGCTGAACACTGAGCTGTACGTGTGTAGAATAAAACTCCATGGAGCCTATGCAAATAAAATTCTGAGAGAAGGAGCAGTGACTGGAAATATATGATGAGCAATTCTCAGAGCTCCCATAGGATGGGCAGATGTTCAATTTCTCACCGTTCAGAGTGGAGGACCTCTTCCAACACCCATGCGTTCAGTAGAGATCCCAAGATTGTTATGCTTTTGTTTTAGGGCTACATGGGACCAGAGTAAAGGCAGTGTCATGTTGCAGCGGGCTCACATCGTTTTTGAGAGCCAATCGTGCACATCTCTTCCCAGCTACACCTTCAGGGACATTGTATGGGTGACTGGACATCCGCCATTATGGAATATTTACACCAAGGAAATCAGCGTACATGACATACACTACAAATCAGGCTTTTATTTTCCCCTAGAGCATTGGTAAACGGTTACCAGCATACTTGTGGTATCATAGAAAAATACTTGGTCTTTGTCCCTGGTTCCTAGCCCAGAGCTCCTAAAACCATTGGAATTTCCTGAGTGATAAGGGTAATAGAGCGCCTTTTGTTCTAATGAGGTGCCTATTGACAGGCCCCTAGACAGCTTCAGGATGAGGGCTGGTTGCCAGAAAGATCAAGCCTTGATTGGAAGCTTAGGACTTTTAGTCCCACTGCCCAACCTCTGGGGAAGGGAAATGGACTGGAGATTATTAAGTAAGTCACCAATGACCAGTGATTTAATCAGCTGTGCCTACATAATGAAACTTCCATAAAAACCCCTAAACAATGGGGTTTCAAGAGCTTCGGGGTTGGTGAACATATCAATGTGCTGGGAGGGTGGTGTGCCTCCCTCCCCCACTGGGCCCTGTACCTCTCCCTCTACATCTCTACCATCTGGCTGTTCCTGACTTATATCTTTATAATAAACCACTAATAGTGAGTAAGGTGCTTTCCAGAGTTTTGTGTCTAGTCTAGCAAATTATAGAATCTGAAGGGGGGAGGTGTGGGAACCTCTGACTTTGGAGCCAAGTTGAACAGAAGGGTGGGTACCCTCAGGACCCAATCCTTACTGCTGGCGTCAGGAGCAAGGACATTCTGGTGGGACTGAGCCGTGAAACCTGTGGAGTCTGACACCATCTCCAGCTAGTTAGTGACAGAATTGAATAGCATTGTCGGACGTCAAGTTGACATCAGAATTGGTTGGTGTCAGAGGAAAAAAACCTCTCAATACCCCTGAGTAAAACCTATTCAAAGTCTACCCTAAAAAAGCTTAAAAACAATTCTCAAAAGATTCAAGGTGGTCTGAAAATAACTGCACCTGAACACAAAATTAAACTTTCTTAAAAAAAAAAAAAAGGCATGGGTCACCTGGCTGGCTCAGGTGGTAGAGCGTGCCACTCTTGATCTCGGGATCATGAGTTTCAAGCCCACATTGGGTGTAGAGATTACTTAAAAATAAATCTTTAAAAAAATATATGTTCAGGGGCACCTGGGTGGCTCAGTTGGTTAAGTGTCTGCCTTCGGCTCAGGTCATGATCCCAGGGTCCTGGGATCGAGCCCCACATTGGGCTCCCTGCTCAGCAGGGAGCCTACTTCTCCTTCTCCCTCTGCAGTTCCCCCTGCTCGTCCTCTCTCTCTCTGTCAAATAAATAAATAAAATCTTTTAAAAAATACATATATATATGTATATGTTTAAGATTTAATGGAAAAATACATAGATTATCCCAAACAACAAACAAATGAAGCAAGCCTTAAGAAGGTGTAATATGGGAGCACCTGGCTGGCTCAGTCTTAAAGCATGTGACTCTTGATCTCGCGGTTGTGAATTAGAGTCCCATGTTTGGTGTAGAGATTATTTAAAAGTAAAATCTTAAAAAAAAAAAGTTTAATGTAAAATACGAATATAAGAAGAAAAATGAAAGACATAAAAGAATCAAGTGGACTCTCTAGAGCTGAAAAATACATTCACTGAATGGACTTAGAATATTAGAAATTATAGAAAAAGAGATCTGTAAACTTGAAGATAGCAACAGGAATGATCTAAATTGAACCTCAGAGGGGGAAAAGCTGGGAAAAAACACAAGTAGCCACAGTGACCTGTGGGATAATTTCAAGTGGCCTATTTTGTGTAATTGGAGTCATAGGGTGGAGAAGAAAAATATTTCAAAACACAGGAACTGAAAAACTTCCATTTTGATAAAAACTACAAACCTAATTATCTAAGGAACTAAATAAATCCCAAGTAAAATACACGCATCCCACACACAAAAACCACACAAAGGAATGTAATCATTAAATTGCTGGAAACCAGTAGAAAGGAGAAAATCTTAGAAGCAACCAGAAGAAAAAAAAAAGGCACACTATATATAGCAAGGCAAAAGTAAGAATTTCTTGATTCTTATCAGAAAAAATGCAAGGGAGGAGACAATGGAAAGCACTCTTTCAAGTGCTGAAATTTATTTATTTATTTTTAAATATTTATTTATTTATTCCAGAGACAGAGACAGAGACAGAGAGAGAGCAGGGAGTGGGCGGGAAGGAGAGGGAGAGAGAGAATCTCAAGCGCATTGCAGGGCTTGATCCCAGGATCAAGATCATGAGATCTTGACTGGGGCAGAAAACAAGAGTCAGATGCTTAACCAGCTGAGCCACCCAGGCGTGCCTCAAAGTGCTGAAACTTTAAAAAGAAGAGCCTATCAACCTAGAATTCTATATCTGGCAAAAATACTCTTCAAAGATGAAGGCAAAATCAAGACATCTTTAGAGAATCAGAAGCTGAGAAAAGTTGTCACCAGCCGACCTGCATTAAAATAAACGCTGAAGGAAGCTCTTCAGACTGAAGAAAAACAATACCAGATGGAAAGGCAGATATACAAAAAGGAAATAAGTAATCAGGAAATGATAAGTAAGTAAATAAATAAATAAGAGTTTTTCTAATTTAAAAATATGTTTAGGGGCGCCTGGGTGGCTCAGTTGGTTAAGCATCTGCCTTCGGCTCGGGTAATGGTCTCAGGGTCCTGAGATCGAACCCCACGTTGGGCTCTCTGCTTGGCGGGGAACCTGCTTCTCCCTCTCTGCTCAGCAGGGAGCATGTTTCCTCCCTCTCCCTGCCGCTCCCCCTGCTTGTCCTCTCTCTCTGTCAAATAAATAAATAAAATCTTTTAAAAAAATATGTTTAAATGTAATTGTTTAAAGCAAAAACTTCCAAAAAACAGTGTATTCTGAGGCTTATAACATTAAGTAGAATAGCATAAAGGATGCATAAAGGATGGGAGGGGAAATTTAAATATACTGTTGTTTCTTATATTATACCTGAGATTGTATAATATTTGGAAGTAAACGGTGATGAATTAAAAATATTATAAACTCTAAGGGGCGCCTGGGTGGCTCAGTCGTTAAGCGTCTGCCTTCAGCTCAGGTCCTGATCCCAGGATCCTGGGATCGAGCCCCGCATCGGGCTCCTTGCTCCGCGGGGGGGCCTGCTTCTCCCTCTCCCACTCCCCCTGCTTGTGTTCTCTCTCTTGCGGTCTCTCTCTCTGTCAAATAAATGAATAAAATCTTGAAAAATAAAAATAAAAATATTATAAGCTCTAAAGCAACCCCTTCCAAATAAGATTAAGAGGTATATAGCTAATGTTTTAGTTTCCTAGGGCTACCATAGCAAACTATTACAAACTAAATGGCTTAAAACAGCCAAAATTATTCTCTCACACTTCTAGAGACTAGAAGTCTGAATTCAAGGTGTCGGCCAGGCTAAGGTGACTGAAGGCTTTAGGGGAAAATCCTTTCTTGCCTCTTTCTAGCTTCTGGTGGTTGCGGGCACTTGTTGGCATTGTTGGTTTGTAGACATATCACTTCAATCCCTGCCTGCCTCATTTGGTGTTCTCCTGTGTCTGTGTGTCTCTGCTTTCTCTTCTTATAAGGACACCAGTCAATGGATTAAGACCCATCTTCACCCAGTAACACCTTATATGAACTATAGCTGCAAAGACCCTATTTCCGAATAAGGTCGCATTCTGATGTTCCAGTGAACATGAATTTTGGGGGACACTATTCAAAACCAGTACAGCTAATAAACCCAAAGTAGAGATTAAATGGAATTATAAAAATAATCAATAAATTACTTGATTATTGGAAAGTAGACAACCTCCCCAGGTGTGAAAAATAATCCAGTTAAATCTCTAGAGAGCTAAACTGGCCAACTATTCTTTTCATGCCCAGTTCAGGCATTTTAGTGAATGGAAGACATGGTTTATTTGTTTATATATTTATGCCCATTTCCGTTCCTTTTTTCCTTCCCTTTTTTCCACAGTGATCCATCTCTTACCCAAGCGACTCGTCAGAAGGTAACCCTATCCCCTGTTCAGGGTTCAGTCTTGATTGGCTTAAGCCACTCAGATTAGTCCCATGTCCATTGCCAGTTACTTATTTAGGGATGAGCATGTGGCACAGTTCCAGCCAATGAAATGTGGTGGGCACTACTAAGATTTTTCTGGGAAAAGTTATTCTCACTCCTACGGAGGACACACTAGGAGAGACAATCCCTTTTCTATCTGTGAATGTGGCCTTTGAGTACCATGTTTAGAACTCTTGTGGCCATATTACTACCAGAAGTTTCCAGAGAGGAGGAGTTGGAGCTTGGTGAATCATACATGGAACTTCCCAACTTCTGAACACTTTATTATAGGGCAAAGTACAAGTCCTTTTTGCTAAAGCCAAAATGAATGAGGATGTTCTGTTTCTGATGCTAACTCACAGAATGGGTCTGCACAAGGCTTTGGTGAATAAGTCTAGAGCTTTATTAGTTACCGCTGTATGAATGGGAGATGCTTCCCATTCTTGGGCTATAATCATGTATTATCTTTTAAGGGCCAAGAATGAATCAGCAAACTCCTACCAAAATAAAGAAGAAGATTGTCTACTTTTAATGGACACTGTCTTGAAAATCTGGTATCTAGGGGCGCCTGGGTGGTTCAGTTGGTTAGGCGTCTGCCTCCGGCTCAGGTCATGATCCCAGGGTCCTGCTTCTCCCTCTCCCACTCCCCCTGCTTGTGTTCCCTCTCTCACGCTCTCTCTCTGTCAAATAAATAAATAAAATCTTTAAAAAAAAAAAAAGAAAATCTGATATCTAATTGTGATTTTCTACACTAATTTTCTTTTTCTTGGTCACATAATTAGCCTACTTCTTCCCTCTGTTGGTGATTTTTTTTTTTTTAAAGTCATTGAGCGATTCTTTTTTTTTTTTTTAAGATTTTATTTATTTATTTGAGACAGAGAGAATGAGAGAGACAGAGCACATGAGAGGGGGGAGGGTCAGAGGGAGAAGCAGGCTCCCTGCCGAGCAGGGAGCCCGATGCGGGACTCGATCCAGGGACTCCAGGATCATGACCTGAGCCGAAGGCAGTCGCTTAACCAACTGAGCCACCCAGGCGCCCCCTCTGTTGGTGATTTTATCAACCACATATACTCATACATAAATGTCTTATCAAAACATCCTATATATTGTGTAGATGTAAGAGTAAGATGAGGATAAATCTGACATTATGATTGTCTGATGTCATAATAAGGAAAAATCTCATATTTATATCTTTCTGTCATAATTTTTTAATCTCGCACTTTTATTTTGAAAGTATTTTATAAGTCAGACTTAAGGGTATTCTAGAACTGGGCTCACATCTACATCTGTGTTGATGATTGCATTGTCACCCAGTGATCCCCTCAGTGAGAGCATTGTTGCAATAAAGTCTGATATGTTCTAATGTCCAAACAATAATTGACCCATGACTGTTGCTGCTACCATGTTAAATTCTTCTAATAAATTTTTTTTTTTTAAAGAAATCTCTATGCACCCAATGTGGGGTCAAACTCATGACCCCGAGATCAAGAGTCGCTCACTCTACTGGCTGAGCCAGCCAGGCACTCCTGAATTCTTCTAATAGTTTAAGGACAAAACTTTTCTTCTGTGATGATAATTCATGCTGCAACATCATCTAGTCTTCCCTTGGTATGAAACATTAGTCATATTTTTAAAGAAGTAAAACTCCCAAAGTAGAGTGTTGATACCTAAAGTGCAGTTATTTTGAGTTCAGCATGCCTGTGCCCTGGGACTCAGTTCTTGCCCCATTTTTCTCTAGTTGAACTACTGTTCAAACAGTTTTAGTCACTGCAATTGCATTGGACTCCACTTGACACAAATGCAAATGCAAACACAGGTCTTGGATGTGGCAGTATTTGGTTATATGATGATAATGATGATCTCCAAATACACTTTTTTTTTTTTTTTTGCATGTCTTCCTTTCAAAAATGAAACTGAAGCTCAGATGTTAAGTAACTTTTCGAGGTCAAATAACTGCTCAGGGGCAGAACCATGATTTGAATTTAGGTATTTCGCTTCCAATTATAGTGCTTTTCCCACTATGAGAGTATTTCCCAAGTTGGTATGCATACCACTCTGTCTGATAATCTTAAGTGACAAATGGGAAGACTTTCTTATTTTAACAGTTGTCTTAGTTAAATGTGTATTAGAAAATATAATTAATTATATTTCAAAACTCTGATGTCCCAGGCTTTTGCATAGGACAGGGTTAAAGTAGTTAGCGCCATGAAAATCTATCTTAGTCAGAATTCATAAAACACAGGATATGCTCAGGCAAGTATATGGATGTTTCCAAATTCCAGTAACCGAATCTTCTGTTATATAAAATCACTGATGTTAGAGATGACATAGATCACTTATATGGCTCCTCATATAATGAGTTCTTGTATTCTTTTCAGCAAAATACTGAAGTCTTTGGTCCATAAACTTTTACTTATTTGCAAAATCAATAAGAAGACTTATTTCTCATATATAATCTATTGTAGCAATAAGAAAATGTACTTACTTATGTAAACACGGAGAAGTCTTTCTCACTGGAGAACTGCATGAAGATTTAACAAACCTGTTAAAAGTGTCAATCACATTATAATGAATTATTGATTTTTTTCTCAGATAGGTGGTGACCATGAGCAACATTCATCTCATACAAAGTTCAGTAGCTTTCCCAAGAAAAAGCCCTATCTTGTCTATTCAAGTTGCAAGAAGAACTTCAGGACTTCCAGAAGGAACCCATCCCTCTGTAAGGTCGTGGGCATGATTGGGACTAACTTTGCAAACTAGCTTATCTCACAGATATATTTGCTCATTTAAAAAACTTAAATTTTTCCTTTCAAGGCAAGCCTATGAAAATAGACCATGTGCAAAACCAAGTGCACACAATTCTCATGAAACTAGAGTATGGGATACATGCCATGACTGTCTGGTCTTAGGTTCTTTTTATCTAAATTGTCTGTTATTGCTTTGATTTCTGAGCTTCCCAATATCATTTCCTTGTATGTTCTCCCTGTAGATTCACATTGTGTCACGTGGCTTGCCATGCCCATTTATTACTTCTAGTTTACTTTTTATAGATTCTTCAGGACTTTATACATAGGTGATCGAATTGAGAAATAAGGCAGCTTATGTCTTCCTTTCCAATCCGTATGCCTTTTATTTCTTTTTCTTGCCTTATTGCTAGGGCCTCCAGTAGGGCATCGAGTAGACATGAAAGTGGACTTGTTGCCATTGTTGGGGGTGTGACATTGTGACTTATAATAAACGTATATTTGGTCTTCATCCAGTTTCTGGTACCGAGCTCCTAAACCCCTGGAATTTTCTAAGTAATGAGAGCAATAAAGGTGTCTTTTTTTGTGAGATGACTTTAGACCTCACCCAATGGCAGAGTCTGGTTGCCAGGAGGACCAACAACGTGATTGGAGGTTTGGAACTCTCAGTCCCACCTCCCTAACCATTGGGGATGAGGAGGGGCTAGAAGTTCAGTCAGTTGCCAAAGGCCAATGAGTTAATCAATCATGCCTATGTAATGAAGCCTCCATAAAAACACAAGAGGACAGGTTCAGAGAGGTTTTGGGTTGTTGAACACATAGAGATTTGGGGAGAGTGATGCACCTGGAAGGGGCATGGAAGCTCTGTGCATTTTCCCATACCTTGTATTATGCATCTCTTCCATCTGGCTGTTCCAAAGTTATATCCTTAATAAACCATCTAGGTAAATAAAATGCTTCTACGAGTTCTATGAGCCATTCCAGCAAATTAATCAAACCTAAGGGGGGGGGGGGTCATAGAAACCTCTGATTTATAGCCATTTGTTCAGAAGGGACAGAAGGTGACAACCTGGACTTGAAATTGGCATGTGAAGTAGAGCGGGGCAAGTCTTACAGACCCGAACCCTTAGCCTGCAGAATCTAATACTATCTCCAGATAGATAATGTCAGAATTGAGTTAAATTATAGGACACTAAGCTGGTGTCTGAGAATTACTTGGTGTTTGGGACGGGGGTGGGTTGGGGGGTAAGCCCTACACATTGGAATTGGTAATTAGAACCCATTAGGAGAGAAAGAAAACAGACTTTCACTGTAAGGATAATGTGAGCTGGTTTTTCATAGATTTCCTTTTTTGTGTTATCTATTTAATTCTCCCATCAGGGGGCGCCTGGGTGGCTCAGTTGGTTAAGCATCTGCCTTGGCTTGGGTCATGATCTCAGGGTCCTGGCATGGAGCCCCAAGTCTGAGTCCGGCTCTCTGCTCAGCAGGGGATCTGCTTCTTCCTCTCCCTCTGTGCTCTCCCGCTCTCTCTCTCAAAAAAATAAATAAAAATTTTTTGTTTATTTTTTTTAGTGTTTTATTTTTTATTTTTATTTTTTTAAAGATTTATTTATTTATTTATTTGACACAGAGAGAACCAGAGAACAACCACAAGCAGGAGGACCAGCAGGCAGGGGAGAAGCAGGCTCCCCGCTGAGCAAGGAGCTGGACGTGGGGCTCGATCCCAGGACCCTGAGATCATGACCTGAGCCGAAGGCAGACGCTCAACCAACTGAGCCACCGAGGTGCCCCAATAAAAATCTTTTAGAAAATTAATTGGGGCGCCTGGGTGGCTCAGCTGGTTGAGCGTCTGCCTTCGGCTCAGGTCATGATCCCCGAGTCCTGGGATCGAGTCCCTCATCGGGCTCCCTGCTCATCCGGGAGCCTGCTTCTCCCTCTCCCTCTGCCTCTCTCGCTCTCAAATAAATAAATAAATAAAATTTAAAAAAATAAAAATAAAACAATTCTCCCATTAGGCTTAGTGTTTGGGTAAAATTATTCCCATTTACAGATGAGAATACTGAGGCTCAAAGAAGTTATGTAAATCGCCACAATCATGCAGCTAGCAAGAGGCAGTCAAGACTCCAATGCCAGGGCTGTTCCAACTGTACCGATGATCCAATTTGTTGAGTGCCTGGTGCTTTATTTGATTTAAATTAGTTCATACAGTGTGCTTTAAATGTGCAGAGCACCGAACGAAAGTTATTTACTTGTATCAATCGTTCTAAAATTAAGGTGATTACCTTTGTTATCTTTTTAAGAAAGGTTTGCCAGATGTTCTTACATGGATTACTTAGAAAGATAAAAGAAAGTCACTTTCCAGATGGAAATTCATGTTCAAGCAGGGTGGTGCCTCCCATTAGGCGTCAAAGAGATGCTGAGTTTTAGTTCTTAAGGCATGAGTTTGTGTCTCCAGAGGTCATCTGTGATAACAACTACGTATCTGATGGCTCTATTTATCTGCAGTGAGGAACCCAGGATTTCCACTTGGAATACACGTTGTACTCAGGGAAGAGCACGTTGGTTGGATGCTTGCTGTTGTCCTCTTGAAGCATTATATCAGAGCATGCTCTTCCATTCTGATTTTATCAGGAGTTAGTTTATTCATTCACATTTTAAGCATTTTAGATGAGGAAATTTTCATTTTAGGTACAGGTTTTAAAGAAAATCGCGGTACATATGTATGTTCTAATCCATTCATTCTAAATCGAGGGGATAATTTGCAAAGTAAAAATCAGTTCATCTTTCTTCTTCAGATTATGAATAAATATGAAGCGGAAGGTGAAGATTGTTATAAGAAAAGAATCACAGAATGTCAGGGCTGAAAGAGACCGTGGTGGTCACCCCGTCATTGTACAGATGGGGAAACTGAAGACCAGGAAACATAAGGCACGTGTCCAAGGTTACGCAGCTACTGTCCAAGTGGCAAAGCCAGGGGTTAAACGCAGGGCTTAACCTCCAAGGCCGGCATTGTTCCCACAGGCTGCTGAACGCCAGATGAGCAGCTGGGATGGTTTACTTAAAAAAAAAAAAAAAAAGATTTTATCTATTTATTTGACAGAGAGAGAGCACAAGCAGGGGGAGTTGCAGGCAGAGGGAGAAGCAGGCTTCCCGCTGAGCAGGGAGCCCGACGTGGGGCTCGATCCCAGGACCCTGAGATCATGACCTGAGCTGAAGGCAGACGCTCAACCAACTGAGCCACCTGGGCGCCCCCAGGATAGTTTACTTTTAAGGACCCTTTCAACTCAGAGTCCTTTATTATTTTTTCTATTATATGTAGAATTTTATTTTTTCTACAAAAACTAACATTTGAAATATTTCATGCTATTATCTCTGAAAAAAGAAACATTTCAAATAAAAAGCAATAGTTGCGGGGCACCTGGCTGCCTCAGTCAGTGGAGCATGCGACTCTTGATCTTGGGGTTGTGAGTTTGAGCCCCACGTTGAGCACATAGATGACATAAAATAAAATAAAATAGAAACAACAGGTTTTTTTTTAATCCATTATAGGGCACCTGGGTGGCTCCCCTCATGCTTTCTCTCTCTCTCTCTCACTCTCTCTCTCAAATAAATAAGTCTTTAAAAAAATTAAAAAGTAAAAAATCCATTATAGGCCAGTTTAATTAGAATCACCACCACCTTTGAAGGAAAGCACTCAGAATCCGTGTGCATGTTTTAGTTAAACAGAATACTTTTGTATAACTGCTTGTGTTTTGTAAGATCCGTGTTGTCCTTCTACCACCTGTTCCATAAAGGACCTGTGATTCCCCTGCCACACTGGGGATATTTACCTGCAGTGACTCCACACATCTGTGCCTAAATGAGCAGCTCAACATTTCGATTTCTTGAGACACAAAATCCGCCTCAAAAATATAAAAAGTGTATCGCTGCTTTAAAATGTAAAATGTGCACTGCCAAGAAATGAATATACATATTCAACTTCTGAAAGCTCTATGATAAGATTATATCAAGCGACACGAATATTTTCCTTAAAAAAAAGATTTTAATTTTTCCTGGATGGTGATAGAAATCATTTCTATTTCTGTCAAATCCACCAAACTGTAGCCTCCTAGCCTGTTATCAGCTATGTCCCCAGCACCTTCTGGAGAATTACCTGGTCATGCTGATGAAAAATGCAGATTCCTGGTCCTATCCCAAAGCACTTTTCTAGTTGGGGCCCTGGGACTTTGCATTTTGGTACGCTCTCCTTCCCGCTCCCACTAAGTTTAGATCATCAGCCTGGAGAACAGGTTTTTTTTGTTGTTTTTTTTTTAAGTAATCTCTACACCCAATGTGGGCTTGAAACTCATGATCCCGAGATCAAGAGTGGCACGCTCTACCACCTGAGCCAGCCAGGTGCCCCTTCATCAGCCTGAGGACAATTTAATCTTAGTTTAAACACCACTAACCACGCAGGGTGCTTCGTACTGCATTCTCTGATGATGATCATGCAATGTCTACCAAGCTCCTGCTTTGCAACCCCTTGTAGTTAGAGCTAGCCCAGCCCCTACCTACAGGCCAGTCCCCACCTAGGCTCTTGGAGCAGTCCTGTACACAGTCAGGGAGAGTTTTAGAGTGCACAGGTCCATGGCCAGGGATTGGCATTGAGAATGATGGTTCTGTAACTTCAGTATCTGTTCTGGCCCTTGTTCTCTGTGTTTGGTACGAAGTTCCAGGGAAGGGAGAGGGTGAATACTCTAGGACCCCCCTTACTTCTAGGGGGCCCACCCTCACTAGTTAGTCGGTTCATTTCACAAAGCTTACCATACAGCCCTTGCACTGAGCCTTCCCCTCCTCTTCTCCCCCAGGTCCACACAAAGGGACTGGTCAGGCAGGATCTTAGGCTTGGGCAATATTTATATCTATTCTTTAAACGATTTTATCTATCTATCTATCTCTATGTATCTATCTAGAGAACACAAGCAGGGAGAGGGGAAGAGAGAGGGAGAGAGGGTCCCAAGCAGACACCCTGCTGAGCACAGAGCCTGACGCGGGGCTCAATCTCATGACCCTGAGATCATGACCTGAGCCAAGATCAAGAGTCAGATGCTCAACCGACTGAGCCACCCAGGCGCCCCAATATCTATTTGTTGATTGAAGAATGAAGCATTCATCATTATAACCAAAACAGACTGTTTCAGGTCTTCAAACAGATCTTAGAACTGTCTCTACACTTTAATGACACTATTTTCAGTAGCCAAATTGCCACTCAATTTAAAATATATCATCGAGGGGCGCCTGGGTGGCTCAGTCAGTTAAGCATCTGCCTTCGGCTCAGGTCATGATCTCAGGGTCCCGGGGTCAAGCCCAGAGTTGGGCTCTCTGCTCAGCGGGGAGACTGCTTCTCCCTCTACCCCTCCCCCCTGCTTGTGCGTGCGCGTGCTCTCTCTCTCTCAAATAAAGAAAAATATTTAAAAAAATAAAATAAAATAAAACATATCATCAAGTCATCACCTCTAGGTATGGAAACCCACACCCTGGATCAGAAACCCTTTGAGGTTTAGGTCTCATATTTTAAAGGAACAGGTGCAGACACCAGGGGCCTCAAATCCAGTTCTCTCTGAGCTGGTGAAGGCACCTGTGGGAGGCCAGGGCTTCCGTTCACCTGCCTTGATTCCTCAAACCACATCTTCCTTTAGTGCCAAATACAGTGTCTCAGGCAGTCCTCTGCCTTTCTCAGCTCAGAATTTCTGGAACAGGGAGCACACTTTTATCTGTGACCTGTCTTTATGCAGAATAAACGATAAGTCAACAATCCTTTTTATTTCTCTGTGTCTCATAGCAGAACTTTAATGCCTAATTATTCCACAGTGCTGTTTGGGCGGGGATGACTAGCCTAAAACATCACACTCCCTTCCAAGATGCAGAGTTACTGCCAGCAAGCAGCTGTCCCACCAGGGACCCCAGGTCTCAGCTTCCAGCGCGTGTGTGAGGGACCATGTGGCTGGTTCTCACTGCAAAATCAGGGGCAGAAGTAATGTGTGAACCCCCTGGCTGAGCTGTGTAAGTTCCTGAAACATAGCCTTTCACCTCTCTGACTGACTGTCACCGAGCTGCGTTCAGAGGATCCCGTGGAGATGACAAGGCAGAGCCACAAGGTAGAAGGAGCCTGGACCCTGAGGCGAAATTGAGCTAACCATCTTAGCAGACAGCTGTGCAGAAGAGCTGCTTGACCAGAAACATCCACTTCAAATTTGTGTGAGTGGGAAATACTTCTCGTGTGCTAAGTTACTGAGCCTTGGGATCGTTTGTTACAGCAGCTGGAGTCCATGACTCTGACTCATACAAGCATCTCCCTGAGAGTGAGGTATGAGGATGAGAAAGACAAAGCAGGGATAGAGGAGGGGACAACCCCATGGGTCACATATATAAGAACAACACGCCTAATCAGAAACCCTAGGGCCTAGAATTCCACACTTTGCACGCGGAATCAGCATCTCTAATTGTCCTGCCTAAAATCACACTGCTCAAATCTAATACTTACCAAGCTGCACTGCGCTGGCCAAGCAGGATGTCTAGAGACAAATGTGTTCGAGTCCCTCGAGTGTCTTGTGGAAGTACAGTGCCTGCCAAAGAGAAACACTCGATAAATGTTGAGTTGGATAGTTTGAGGGTCAGATATGAAATGAGTAATGACATAAGTTAAGTGTCCAAATAGGGCAATGGAAACAGATAATAGAATAGCTAATTTTGCTTACATACAGTCTATATCAGTGGTTAGTAAAGAAAGGCCGCCGTTTCTGGGTGGTTCTCACAGAACAAAGACCTGGGAACTCCCAGGTCTCCCCAAATCTTGACTCTTCCTTTCGTGGTCTTTCCCATCCAAGTCACCCTTTGCGGATCCTCCTTCTTCCTTCCTCCCCGCCCCCCATCCCTGCAGCATCCTCACATCCTCCCTCCCCGACAGCACCTGGGCTTCTGGCTCCACAAGGATGTTCCCGATTTCCCTGCTTGATTGTCAGCGCCCACTGTTCACCAGCGCTCTAGACCCTGAACACTCTGCTCTGGCTCCTGGGACCCAGAGGGAGGAAACCAGCACCCCCTTCTCCAGCTGAGGCACCTCACACTTTCCCCTGCTGCGCACGCATTTCAAGCTCAGGCTCTGGGGAGGCTCTTCTGGGAGCAGGCATTTGGCAAGGCCCCGTGAGTCTACGGGCCTCCCAGGGGTCAGGCCTGGGTCTGGCCTATGCTTTTGAAAGCATTAGGGGCAGTTTATGTTTCAAACATATTTTGACATGCTTCAGCATGTTTCATGATCTTCAAAATGAAAAGGTGATTCCTAAGTATTCTGTAAAATTGGGACGGAGGTGGATCAGAGTGTTTACGTCTCAGGCTGCTTCCAGATTCGGTCTCGTGTGAGCAATTCTCCACTACTCGGTTCTGCCCCTTGAGGGCACCAGAGACTGCTTTACTGTACAGAGAACAGCCCCCTAGAAGGAAAGCAGACAGGTTCTGGGGAACCAGGCGGCCATCCACTGAGAACGGTCCGTGCTTGGCCGGCCAGGGAAGTCCTGCCGAGTTCTGCGTGGCGGGTAGATAACAGCCATGTTACTGGGATCACAGAAGGACCCAGAAGCCCGAGTTCCAGCTCCAGCTATGCTATCAGTGAGCTGTGTGGCCTTTCAAAAGTCACTTAACTTCCCGGGCTTTAGTTTCCTCCTGTGTAAAAGGGTGGGGTGGAGGGAGCTAACCCAAAAAGTGTCTTCCTCCAGTGTTTTAAATTGCTCTAAATAGTAAGGGAAGGGGTGCCTGGAGGGCTCAGTCGGTTAAGCGTCCGACTCTTGCTTTCAGCTCAGGTCATGATCTCAAGGTGGTGAGATAAAGCCCTGCACCGTTGGTCTCCTCACTCAGTGAGGAGTTTGCTTCTCTCTGTCTCTCCCTATCTCTCTCTTCCTCAAATATATAAGTAAATCTTTAATAGTAAGGGGAAATGGGAAGTGATAGAATAGCATAGATTCTTATTTCCTTGAAACTTGGACTGTGTCCCCGCCCTGGGCACAGACCCCAGGGTGACCAGGAGCAAGTATGGCAAGAGGGCCGTGATAGGGGTGACGTGAAAGCTGTGAATGACAACACAGGGAAATGAGGAGACAAACTGGGGGTGGAGATCTCACAAGGTCTCCCTAATCCAGGATCTCAGCCAATGGTGGGAGCAGGATCTGGAGAAAGATTAAATAACCTTTGTGTAACCATCCCAAGCTGCCTAGTGGTGCGTGGAATAACAACTGTGAAGCACAGTATAACCCAAACCTGCTCAGGGGCGTTCCATCACTCACTGGCCCCGTTGCAATGTGGGCGGCTGTCTCAATAGTATTCGGAGGCCCAGGTGAGCTTTCCTTGACAATTCAGTTCCACTCCTGAGTTATGCATGATAGTTCAAATCATACCCACTCACTGGGGCGGGGAGACGAAATGCATGTATGTAACACTGTTCCTGAATGAATGAGTGAGTGAGTCAGTGAATGGGAGGGAGAGTGAGCTCTGAGTGGGAGTCTTGGCTGTGAGGAGAGTCGAGGCAATTCTGACTGAGGCATAGCCCTCTGGGGCGTTAGTCTCCAGCTTCTGAGCAGAGAGAACATGGTGGCCGGTCACTGAGGTGTAGTTCACTGCGCCCAGTGGTGTATGTAGGTTAGACTCAGAGTCCGGGGTGTGGCAGGCGACTCTGAAAAGACTCTCTATGGGAAGACCACGTTACCACTCAGCTGGGGCAGTATCAGGCATTTCACTCCTTGTTTTGTAAGGATGTCAGTTGGGACGTGGGTCAGTCAAGCAAGACAGAGGTCTGGGGAAGAAGATTGCATACGAAGAGACATCAAGGCTGTGGGATCCTTTCTGAGAGGGCGTTGCTCTCTCAATGTTCAGAGTTGACCACTCTTCCTGAAGAGCCACGAGGAAGGCAAGGACCCTGTCTTTGGTCCTGACTTTGCAAATATGCCCATTTCCAGAAAGTCCCTCTCATCAATGGAGCCACAGGCAGATAGATTTACAGAGGAGTGGGGTGTGGGGGTCAAGGACTAAATAGAAGGAATGCGGGACACCTGGGTGGTTCAGTCTGTTGAGCATCCAACTCTTGGTTTCGGCAATCTCTATTCTGCTCTCTCTCTCTAAATTTGCCTACTCTAGGTATTGTTTGTAAGTAGAGTCATACAATATTTGTCCTTTTGTGACCAACTTATTTCACTTAGCATAATTCCTCAAGGTTCATCCACGTGGTAGCACGTGTCAAAATTTCCTTCCTTTTTTGGGAGCCTGGGTGGCTCAGTTGGTGGGTGTCTGCCTTCAGCTTGGGTCATGGTCCCAGGGTCCTGAGATTGAGCCCCATGTTGGGCTCTCTGCTCGGCGGGGAGCCTGCTTCTCCCTCTCCCACTCCCCGTGCTTGTGTTCCCTCTCTCACTGTCTCTCTCTGTCAAATAAATAAACAAAATCTTTTAAAAAGTTTTTTCCTTCCTTTTTAAGGCTGAATAATATTTCACGTGTGTATACACCACATTTTATTTTGTTCTTCTTATTATTTTTTAGATAGCGAGAGAGCATGGGGGAAGGGGCAGAGGGAAGGGAGAATCTGAAGCAGACTCCCCTCTGAGAGAGGAGCCGATGCAGGGCTTGATCTCATGACCCTGACACTTGACCAACTGAGCCACCCAGGCACCCCTATTTATCCATTCATCTACTAATGCACATTTGGGTTGTTTCTACCTTTTGGCTCTTGTGAATAATACTGCTTAAAACTTTCTTTTAATGGAAAATTCCAAACAGGTACAAAAGTAGACCAAAAAATATGATGAACCGTCTTGTACGCTTATCAACTCATCAATAAATATCAACTTATGGCCAATCCTGTTTCATCTGTATCCCCACCTGATTCTCTCATCCCATGTTATTTTGAGGCACATCATCACGCGATTACTATTCCCATTTCAAAGATGGGAAAAACTAAGGCACGGAGAGGTTAATTATCTTATCAAGGTTACAGAGCTCAAGAGAGATGGGCCAAGTGGCGGGTGGGGGCTGGCTGGCTCAGTAGGTAAAACATACAACTCTTGATCTCCGTAGTGGTGAGTTCAAGCCCCACACTGGGTGTTGAGCTTACTTAAAAAAAAAAAAAAAAGAAAGAAATATAAAAAAAATTAAACTCAGGCAGTGTGACAGCTGGGCTTCTCCTCGTAAGTCTTCGCCACAATTCTGTGTGTGTATGTGTGTTCACGTATCTACATACATGCATCAGGTCAACTTTGGGCAAAATTGTACATTTGGAAAAGTTTGTCTCTGGTGCCTCTTCCTACGTCTTTCCCCACACTTGGATGCTGTGTGGGATTTGGAACAGACAGGCATTGACTTTGAAGTCTTAGTTCTTAGTTCCAAGAAGAGTCCGCGGTCTCCAACCTCCAGAGTTGTGAGAATTTAATGAGATGAGGTCAGTGTCAGTGCTGGGCACCTTCCAGCATGCGACGGGAGATCATTCTGTGTACTTTGCCCTTCCCTTCTGGGTGGTGGTGGGGGGGGCAGGCCCACCTTCCCTCCACAGAAGCAGACTTCAAGAAAACACACAGCGAGAGTGTGACTCTCAGAGCTCAACGTGTAATCGCTGCTGGGAGATTTGTATTGTGAAGTAAAGGAGTCTATCCTTTTGCTTTGCAGTGCGGGGTATGGGTGAGTACAGAACAGAGGTGGTCCGATTCCTTCTTGCCCCTGAAATCATGGATGTGTGTGTTATGTGTGTGCACAAATGTGTAAGACAGGCCTACTGACAAGCTCAGGCTTCATTCTCTGCTCCAGAGCATTACATTGTCTTTCTTTTCTGTAATTGTGACCTTTTTTTTTTTAGATTTATTTATTTTTTGAGAGAGAGAGAGAGCGAGGGCACGGTGCCGGGGGGGGGGGGGGGGGGGGAGTGGAGGGACAAAGGGAGAGGGAGAGAAAGTCTCAAGCAGACTCTGCACTGAGCATGGAGCCTGATGCGGGGCTCGATCCCACGACGCTGAAGATCATGACCTGAGCTGAAACCAAGAGTCAGACGCTCAGCTGACTGCGCCACCCAGGCGCCCCTGTAATTGTGACCTTTAAACAAGCAACCACTTTTTCTCTTTTTCCTCTTGGTGGCTACAATAGGAGGAAAAGCTCTTTGTTGGGATCCTATCATTTTCTGGCCGAATAATGCAAAGGCACAGGATGGAGGTCTGAGCTCAGACAGGTCTTGGCAAATCTTGCTCAGCCCCTTCTGCACCTCTGTGGCCAAGCCCCTTGAGTTAATTTGGGATGGGCCAGCAAAGCTCAGTGGACAATTGAGCAGGGCTCACTGGCTGATGGCAGAGGAGTCTCAGGTAACCTCAAAATGCATCTGCGGAGGATGGGGTCGGGAGGGTCTACTGCCTCAAGTATATGGAGTGACCGCGAGAGTCTCACTGGCTGTTTCCTCTGCCTGGAATGTCCTTTTCTGACCTTGCCCATGAAAGTACTACAGTCCTTTAATGCCAAGCTGAAATATTGCCTCCCCTACAAAGCTTTCCCTACGTCACCTCCCACCTCCCACCACCACGTACCCCTGGCTGCCATAGAAAGTGACTTCTCCCACTCTGAACCCTTCGAAGCACTTTTACAGCAATATTTTGGCACTATCTGAATACCAATCTTAACTCCGTGATAGGTCAAAATGAGCTCCTCGAGAATAGGAATCTTTATTATTATTATTTTTTAAGTAGGCTCCACACCCGGCGTCAGGATGGACTCATGACCCTGAGACCACGAGTCACACACCCTACTGACTGAGCCAGCCAGGCGCACCGAGAATAGGAATTGTTTGATCTATTTCTTTCTGCTGTTCAGAGTTGTTCATGGGGCACACAGTCAGCGACTAATGTCTGTTGAATGAGCGACGTATGTCACAGCAAAGTCACATAGTAGGCACTCAATAAATGCATACGGAATGAAATAACATCCATCTCCAACAGCTGGGAAATGTAAGACTTTTCACCATACCCTTGAGGTTCAGATGGAAATCCGTTTTCTCTAACACTTCAAGCTCCAAAATCTGTCAAAACTCCCATGGAGGGACGCCTGGGTGGCTCAGTCGGTTAAGCGGCTGCCTTCAGCCCGGGTCGTGATCCCGCGGTCCTGGGATCGAGTCCCACATTGGGCTCCCTGCTCAGCAGGGAGCCTGCTTCTCCCTCTC
>NW_022589729.1:475840-729561 GCF_004348235.1 Phoca vitulina
GCTTGTGCTCTGTCAAATAAATAAAATCTTAAAAAAAAAAAAAAAAACTCCCATGGAAATAACTGTAAGAACTGCCTTGAAGTAGCCCCTGAGATGGTCTGAAATGGGGTTTCAGGTATTCTTAGATCCCCAAGTGTCTTCTTATTTAACAGCTTTCTCGTTCAACACCCCGACTCGTCTCCAGAGGAACTTGAGATCTCACAGAGTATGTGTCCCGTGAGAACATCTGATTACCCAGAGCTTTCCTGCTCATCAGCAGAGCGATGATTGACACTCGTAGTGGTGACCCTGCAGTTGTTCCACAAGAAACCCACATACTTTAAGGAAGTGTTACAATATCTCCAGAAACATGCTTTTTATCTTTTATTTTTTTAAGATTTTATCTATTTGACAGAGAGAGAGAGAGCGTGATCGAGTGAGCACAGACAGGGGGAAAAGCAGGCTCCCCGCTGAGCAGGGAGGCCAATGCGGGGCTCAATCCCAGGACCCCGGGATCCTGACCTGAGCCTAAGGCAGATGCTTCACCGACTGAGCCACCCAGGTGTCCCCAGAAACATGCTTTTTAAAACCATTTAAAAATGTACAATTCAGGGGCGCTTTGGGTGGCTCAGATGGTTAAGTGTCTGCCTTTGGCTCAGGTCATGATCCCAGAGTCCTGGGATCGAGCCCCACATCGGGCTCCTGGCTAGGCAGGAAGCCTGCTTCTCCCTCTCCCTCTGCCTCTTCCCCTGCTCATGCTCTCTCTCTCTCTCTATCTCTGTGTCTCAAATGAATAAATAAAATCTTTTTAAAAAAATGTACAATTTAGGGGCACGTGGGTGGTTCAGTCGGTGAAGCGTCTGCTGACTTCCGCTCAGGTCATGATCTTGGGGTCCTGGGATTGAGCCCCGCATGGGACTCCCTGCTCAGCGGGAAGTCTGTTTCTCCCTCTCCCTCTGCCCCTCCCTGGGCTTGTGCTCTCTCTCTAATAAATAAAATCTTAAAACAATAAAAATAAAATAAAATATACAATTCAGTGGCATTAAGCACATTCACTGTTGTACAACCACCAGCACTAGCCATCTCCAGAACTTCTTCATTATTCCAAACAGAAACTCCACCTACTCTACTATACCTCCTCCTTCCCTCCTCCCCTCAGCCCCAGATAAACTCTATTTTACTTCCTGTCTCTCCGAATATGTCTATTCTAAGGTACCGCCGTGTAAATGGAATCATACATATTTGTCCTTCTGTGACTGGCTTATTTCACTTAGCATATTCCTCATTCACGTTGTAGCAGGTGTCTGAATTACATTCTTTTTTTTTTAAAGATTTTATTTATTTATTTGACAGAGAGAGAGCACAAGTAGGCAGAGCGAGCGGCAGGCAGGGGGGCAGGGAGAAGCAGGCTCCCCATGGAGCAGAGAGCCCATGCAGGGCTCCATCCCAGGACCCTGGGATCATGACCTGAGCCGAAGGCAGACGCTTAACCGACTGAGCCACCCAGGCATCCCCGAATTTCGTACCTCTTAGGGCCAAATAATATCCATTGTATATATATACCCCACATTTTGTTTTTCCATTCATCTGTTGATGAACACTGGGGTTGCTTCTGCCCTTTGGCTATTATGACTGATGCTATGAACACAGGTGTACAAATATCTGTTCAGAAATGTGCTTTGTATCACAGTCTTATTCTCCTTGGTAAATCCTATATCCATGGTAACGTCCCACTAACCAGAAAATTTGACTAATTGGCATAGTCCATTCCCTCGTTAGGCTCGGTGAGGACTTTTCTCGGAGCACGTGTTGGAAGCACAGTAGACAGCGATGCGGAAGGATGCCCGGCTCACAGATGGACTCGGGCCACAGCGGGCAGACCACTGGACCCCAAGAGCACATCAGTAGTGTGCCCAGCACCTACTACGGACAACCAGACCCGTGTCCAGAAATCCCATCCCACTCCTACCTCTCCCCCACCCTGTCAGGGTTCTAGCTGTTAGACTGGCAGCTTTTCCAAAAAGGTAAGAACTTGAGGAACATTTGTTCTGAGTTAAGCTTGGCTGCAGTTACAGTGTTATCATGTACTTAACAGCTCAAATTACAGAGGCCGCCTCTGGCCAGTGAATGGCATGGCAAGGCTGCTCAGAGAGGTGGAAAATTCTGAGGCCCCTCCAGCCCTGTTTCAGGAAAAATGCTCTGAGTGGTGTGGAGAGGAGCCAGCTCGTGATGTCAAGGGATTTATAAAGGAGATTTCAAGACCTTTTAAGGGAGTGAGGCAGTTGCTGATGACGGAAAACTGCCTAAGCTGGGTCTGGATAAGGCCTCAACACTTCATTTGCCAGTTGTCCTGAAATGCCTGTAATTTTCAAAAAACATATTGTGCCACTCCCTTTGCATGCAGTTCAAAAGGCAACATTAGGTTGTGGGGAGAGGAACCTGTTAAGGTGATCAGAGTCTGGGGTCACGGAAACTGAGCTCTCAGAGCGTGCAAAGCCCAAAGTGGGTGATCTGGGACCTGGGAGGGAAGATTAAATGCCCGAACACACCTGGGTGCATTGCACACCTGTATTTTTCTTTCTTTCTTGTTTTTGTTTTTGTTTTTTTTTAAAGCACACAATTGGGGGGTCTGGAGGAAACTTATTTTTTAAGCAGCTACAAAGCTGCTTAGCAGCTTTGCACCTCCAAAGTGTGATCTGAAAATAAAATATTTACTTACATTGCATTTCCAAGTGTTTCCATAGTCTTGTCAAAATGGTCAGGCCTTCCCCGCCCCCTCCCCCCCCATGGCTTCTTATCTTAAGAATGTGGGTTTTATAAAGAGGAACCAAGATCGATTACAACCACAGAGTAGATTGAGTGGAGCAGATAAGCTCCAACTCTAACAGCTGGGCTTACTTTGTGTTTTAAATAGATAATGAAGGAAAATAGTCCCAGATTTAGGAACAGAGATCTAAGTTTGGAGGAATAAAAGTGAAGGTCCTAAAACCAACTTTGTGCGGAGCAGCTAAACTAAAGAAAATTCTCCTTGCCATCACGGAGCACTAACACAAACAAATAAACCACACAAAACCAAACGGAAGACCATACAAATAATACTCAAATTGTCACCCAATGGGAAGGCCCGAGGCTAAAGCGGAATAGAAGCAAGAATTAGGAAGCATCTGGAAGCAAGCGATGGGGAGGTACTTTGGGGCCCACCATCCTGAGGGGAAACTGGTTGCATCTCTGTTTTCATTATCCTTCATTTGTGGGTACGGGAGAACACACTCTCGTGATAATGGAAAACCCAATCATCTGCTTTAGCGCCAATTTCTCAGTTGTAGCTGAAATAAAAGAGTCAGGGGACATATGTTGTTTTCTTTTTCTTTTCTGAGGGGTGATCTTTCTGAATTAGCACCCCGGGTCACATCCCCGTTCAAATGTTTCCCACGGAGGAGGGCCGTCCTGGCAGCCTGGTGTTGATGGCGTGTCTGCACACTACTCCCAGATTCTGGGGCCAGCCTCACCTCCAAGGGCACTCGCTTGCAGGCCTCTCCCTCCGGGGAGCTGGTCCCCTCACTGTCTCCCGAAGACACTTCGTAGATTAATGTCTCTACGGACCTGTCTCCACATCTTCCTCGCTCCTCCTGCTGTGTTATTAAATCCTTTTCCTGTTTCAGACCGGACTCGAGCCTCACCTCCCTCTTGAAGCCTTCCCTTCCCTCCCAGGATTCTTTTTATGTTCAGATCACACATTACCTTCCACCCTTCAAAAAGTGTCTCCTTGCGGTGTATACCTCTCTGACACCCCCTGCCCCCCAAACGAAGAAAATATTGTTAGTTTTTGTCAAATATGATTGTATTGCCTTTGATCAAAAGGCTCTTTGGCAAAAAGCTATTGAATTAATAAAAATTTCTCACCTGAAATATTACACAGGGCCAAGAAACACAGCTGTTAGCTTGAAAAGGAAATCTGAATTCAAAAAGCAAGGAATCGTCACACCATCCGGGAGAGATTAGAAGAATCTCCATGAGAAAGGGAGCTCAGACCCTGCCTGGCACCCAACCTTCTGCCTTCAATTGAAAATTCGGCAGACCCATCGCTTCTTGGCCTTTCAGCTAAGATCAAGTGCAAAATTCTGCAGCCAGTGCTCCTTTCTTAAGATCTCACTCCACGAGTGTTCCAAGAGAAAGACAACTGTGAGGCAGCGTGCAGACCCTCCCAGAATGTCCCAGACCTTCAATACTATTTGTTTTTTGCCTCTCGGGTCCAGGGATGGGTGGGAAAGTGCTCCAGAAGGCCAGAGGGCAGGAGCTGCAGCCGGCCTCCCCACAGCTCCGGTCTTCCTGCCTTGTTCCCCTGCACTGGCCAGTTGTGCGGCCAAGCCTGGAGCACAGACCTCCGTGTGGAAGTCGATTTGAAAGAGTATTCAATTTACAAAAACGTAACATGCATAATTTTGTCGACAGAGGCTCACATTTAAAACAAATAAATGGGAAATGTGGCCTGCCCTTGGCATAGGGGCGTGAGTCACAGGAGTCAGTTTTAAGGGGAAAAAATAATGTAGGCCAGGATCAGAATGTGTGCGATCTTTAGGATCATCTTTCTTATGGGGCAAACATCCCAAATTACTGCTTATGTAATAAAACATCATAATAAACCATTGGATTGGGGCGCCTGGGAGGCTCAGTCGTTAAGCGTCTGCCTTGGGCTCAGGTCATGATCCCAGGATCCTGGGATCGAGCCCCGCATCGGGCTCCCTGCTCAGTGGGAAACCTGCTTCTCCCTCTCCCACTCCGCCTGCTTGTGTTCCCTCTCTCGCTGTGTCTCTCTCTGTCAAATAAATAAATAAAATCTTTAAAAAACAAACAAAAAACCATTGGATTAGACACGATTAGTGATAGGATTTTTTTTTTTTTTTGCACAGAAATCACTTAATATCTTTATTGCCACCTTTTAAAATGGGCTAATGAGCAGGTGACAGCACAGTATGATGGAGAGAACACTGGACCAGGTTTTTTTTTTTTTTTTTTTTACAGCCAGGATTCTAGTCCTGCCTTTGCCATGAACTGAGATCTTAGGCAATCTGGGCTTTGGTTTCTCTGCTGTCAAATAAGAGATTTCAAGGATCTGTACTGGTTTTTCCAGTTCTAAAATCTTATGCCAATATTATTTTATCATGTATTTGTACGCCCACCCTAGATATCTTTGCAAATTTTTTATGTGAAACTTTCATTTATTTATCATGAATAAATTCACCATTCTATAAAGTTAAAAAAAAAGTAAAAAAAAAAACCAAAACCAGAGAAACCCAAACCCAAAACAAAAAACCCAACTCTTCAGTCCTTTGTTTCAGCAGATTTGAGCTCAGATTGAGTTCTGAACCCTGAATTCTGAGTTCTCTCCCCTACTGCAATAGCTTTGAACAAAGTCTTCCTTGTCTACTGAGGAAAAAAAGGAGGCTAATGATTTCTAGCTCTCTATGCCCCAGGAGACATCTTCAACTTAAAAACAATGCCATGAGAAAAGAATCTGAACTTTATGGAGCTACACGTTATCTAGCAGGAGGAAATCATTATGTGTTCTTAATATCTGATATGATTTCTACAAAGAGTTTGAGTTCTATCCATGTGTGTATCTGAGCAGTACTGGGCAAGCTGACATCATCTACATTCTTTGTTGGTTAAACTCACAGAAGGATTCACAGGACTGATTGCTCTACGACCTATACAAGTTACTTCCCTTAGTTTCCTCATCTGTAAAATGGGTATACTGATTGTACTTACCTCATATGGCCAAGTAAGACAATGCACAGGAAGTACATTGAGAAGCAGGTGTTTTACGACCAAAGGCAAATGAATTTTCTCAGTTCCAAATATGTGTTAAAAATAGTTTGTTGTCAATTTACTTATAAGCCATCATTGTATAAGGAAAAGATCACTGAGATAGGAGCTCTAGTTTATAGTGAGGTCTAGGCAAACTACTTACTCTCCCCAGGTTTCTGTTTCTTTGAGGTGGATTAGGGGCACCTGAGTGGCTCAGTCAGTTGGGCGGCTGACTTTGGCTCAGGTCATGATCTCGGGGTCCTGGGATTGAGCCCTGTGTTGGACTCCTAGCACAGCAGGGTGTCTGCTTCTCCCTCTCTTTCTCCCTCTGTTCCTCCCCCTGCTCATGCTCTCTCTCTCTCATAAATGGATAAAATCTTAAAAAAAAAAAAGGTCACTTACTAAAAAAAAGGGGGGGAGCTGGATTAGAGAACCTCTGAGTAACTTCCAGTTCTAAAGGGACTTAGGAATTTTTTTTCAATTCATTTTTAAACAAAGTTTTAATACAATTTAACATAGCAAGTATTACACGCTTTAGCAATTTATATTTTAATTAAATGTACTTCAGATTAAAATTGTATTATGCAGTGTTTAAATACAGAAGGATATGGAAAGTGATAAAACTTGATTCGTTTAAAAAATAGATTTGGAAATGCTGTGGGAAATTCAATTATATTTAAACGTGCAAAAACAAGATTGAAATCACTGCTAAAAAATAAGGAAATTTACTTTGGATGTCCATTGTTTCTGGAAGAAGGGTGTTTTTTTGCCTGTGTGGCTCTGACGTATTAGGTGGAGGCCAAAGCAGAGAACAACCTCTTCTTTTTGGAACATTTCATCTAAGTGAAGTGGAAAGAATATAGCTTAGCAACAATACACATCTAAATAAAACATGGACCCTGAATTTGATATGCATCTCGTTTGCAGTAAGAAGACTTTTGTGGCAATCCAGGCCACGATGGAAACGCCTCGTGGCATAGAAATGGATTCAAATTCTGGCTCCTCTCCTTTCTAAGTGTGTGAACTTGGGAGAGTTCGTAACCCATCTGTGCCTCAGTTTCTTCAAAAATGTGATGACCCTTAGGAGTATTGTCAATATTAAATGAGATAATACATGTAAGGCTCTAAGAACAATGCCTGACACATAGAAAAAGCTCAGTGAACATTAGCTATTATTATTCGACTCCATAAATTACTACTAGATGTCTACTACGGAGTAGTCACTGTATTAGACCCTGAAATATCTTTGGGGTTTCAGCTTTTTGTGTCTGGTCTACCATGTGTTACAGAGTTAGATAGGAAATTCCAAAAATTCAGCAGTCCAATGGGACCCAAGGAAATCTAGAAAAAAGGCCCTTTGGAGTCAAAAGACTTTAAATTCAGGAGGGAAAAGGAGAGGTCAATGAGTAGTTGCTTGAGGTCTTGCCTTGAGGTTGTGGAGTTCTGTGCCAGGTTTTAGAGAGCACGTTAGGATGCATATATTAAAACTACGGTGGCATTCAAAGAGTCAGATATGCCTAATTAGACTTTCATGTTCTGTATTTATAAAGATGTTAGTGGTACATTTCCTCAGTGCAAATGATTTTTGGCTCTTACTAATATTTATGACTATAATAAACTCTACACAGCATAAAGTATGTGATGAATTTGTTCTAGTCATCAGCTTGCTTTTATTTAAGGGGATATCCCAGAAGATGCTACATCTTGACAAGTACTTTCAGCAGATAGGGAGTAAACAAAATTTAGGCAAGGACAATTGTACTCTAGCACTATGAGACAAAATGAGAAATAGAATTATAGCAGTAAGGCACTCCGTTATATAAATTTATCATGGAAATGGCGTAGGAAGATATGCCTTTTGCAAGCGATACTGTGTTGCTTTGTGGGGATTCCAAGCCTTGCCCATGTAACAATCAACGACATTTGGTTTGAGAGTTTCCTTGGGTGGATGTGTCCACAGGGCATCAAAAGCAGGTTGAGGGTGATGAATTCAACCTTCGGGAGCTGACCATTCGGTCTCAGGGATCTCAGGTTGGACTGGCGTTGGCACCAGCTTGTTTGGTTGCTTTTGGTGACTTTGGGGTAATGTGAAGGCACAGAAAATCATAGTTATCCTGTACGACTACCTATGAGGTTTGGCAGATACTCCTCTGACCCTTTCATTTGCACGTTCCGCAAGGCAAAAGCTCTTGATGTCAAAAGGGTCTCTTCTTAACAATAGGCAAATTGGCTGAAGCATTTAGGAAGGAAGAATAGAACAGTCAGAAATAACTTGGAAGTTCATCTTGTCCATACCCAGTTACAGAAGGTTTAATTAAGAAAAATAAAAAGGCTGAGGATTCTCTTGTCCTTAGTATTCCTTTTTTTTTGGCCTACTCCGTTTCCACAGGCTGATGGCTTTTTAATATTAAAACCTTTCCAAAAGGCATTCCCCAGGCCCCATTACACAAGCCACAAATCACCGCTCCGAAGAACAAAAAGCGCCCGCGATGGGCCCCCACTGGGTACAGTCTTGATTCTCCAGGGAAAGGGAACTCTCAGAATTAGTGATTTGGATGTATTTGGGACAGGACTCGGGCCTTCCTCGGAGAACATACACACACAATAAACACCACCCCTCCCCCCCCAACAAAAACAAAACATCCAAGGCGCTGCGGCAGCGGCTGACCCTCGGCAGCTCGGCTCCGAACGTGACCGTAAAAACAGAAGCAGGGCTGAGCCCGGGCTGAGGGCACAGCTCGCGGGCCGGGCTGCAGGGTTCGCGGGCCGGGCAGGGCGGGCACCACGCTCTCGGGCACTTTCACCTGCTCGGCGGGCGGGCGGCGCGGGGCGGGCGCGGGGCGGGGCCTAGGAGCCCGCGGGAGGAGCCGGCCCGGGTCCCGCCCCGCAGGAGGAGCGGCTCGCCGGCGGCCGATCCAGCGTCTCCGTGACAGGCACCCCGCTCCGCCGCCGCCGCCGCCGCTGCTGCCGCCGCCGCCTTTTCTTCCTCGTCCCGGGCAACCGCCGCGCCGGGTCCCGCTTCGGGCCGCGCGCCCACCGCTCCCCTCCCCCGGCCCGGCGCCGCCCGCTCCCGCCGCCGCCGTCCTCCTCGCCCGCAGGAATCGCGCGGCCACAGCGCCGCCCGCAGCCGCGCAGCCCGCTGCCGTCCGGCCCTCGGCGCTGCTCGGGTCCCGGCTCCCGCGGCCGCCGCGCGCGCCTTCCCTCCCCTCCCCTCCCCTCCTCACCCCTCCCGGGTCTGGCCAGTCCCTTCCCGCCGCCGCCTCTGGAGGAGCCGGTCCCCCGCGGGTCACCACCATGCCCAGCAAAACCAAGTACAACCTTGTGGACGATGGGCACGACCTGCGGATCCCCTTGCACAACGAGGACGCCTTCCAGCACGGCATCTGCTTCGAGGCCAAGGTGAGGGCCCCCCCGGGGGGGGGGCAATGCAGGGGAGGCGGCACGTCCGAGCGGACGCGGGGCTGGCGGGCCAGGCTGATGTGGGGGGCCTTTCTGGTAGGGAGGTGACTCCCCTTGTCGGGACTGAATTCCGCGGGCTCCTGCCCAGAAGTGCTACAGAGCAGCTGCGAAGTTTGGGCGGTATTGCTTTGCCCCCTCCTCCCACCTGCAGACGCCCCCATCCTCACCTCTCCGGACTGCCTGACTTCCCGATCCCTTCTTCCGAGCTGGAGAAGCCAGCGGGGGAGCGCTGCCTGGACCCCTGGTTCTTTAGAATCGCTTTAGGAAAGCTCTGGTGTTATTTACCTGCTGGGATCCCATGGGAGAGGTGCTTTCAGGAAGGTTTTTTTTTTTTTTTTTTTAAAGGGGGAATGTCTACTTCCTGATTGAGGAAAATAATACAGGGGTGTTTTTGTTTTAGATTCCAGGTACCCGGGTCCAGGTGTCAGTCACTTCTTCATTGCCTTATTTGCCACGACTCCTTTGCAAGTGCCAGTCATTGAAGGGGGAGGGGTGAAAGCTGCCCATTTGCTCGTTTTGTGGCGTAATGTTAAGTTTCAGCAGCTCGTAGGGGACGGCTTTTGAAGAATTTAGCGGGGATGACTGGAATTTTCAGCGCCGAGGCCAGAGCCCCGGGTCCGTCTTTGGGGAGGGGGCGGGGCGCAAGCCTCGGGACTGGACTGGGAGGTGCGCGATAAGCCTGGCCCTCTGAGATGCACTTCCCAGAGGGAGGCGTTCTGGTTCCCGCAATCACAGCTGGGGCTCCCGCTGCCCATCGCTTGCGGAAAGTGCTCTTCCTTCATGCCACCTGACCCCAAAGACCCAGAGTTTCTCAGCACCTGCAGTGTGCCTGTCGCTGATAAGTGACAGAAGGTATTGCCCCTCCAAGTAGGTTTGTTTTTTAGGTTCTTGCTGATTTTGAAAAGACAGTACTTTCGATGTGGAGACAGTTTTACTCTTCGTTCCCTTTTTCCTTCATGACTTTGAAGATGCATGGCGTTATCTCAGGCAAGGATGATTCCATCAGGTGGCTATTTCCTTCAATTTGTGAAACATCTTTCAAGTGTCTGATATGTGCCCAGTGCAATCAGTTATCTTTAGATTTTTTTTTTCCTTCTCATGGGGATGTGTGAATTGGTGAATCTTAACTCCCCCCCCCATAACCTTCCCCCAACCGTATTTGCTAGAGCTAGGACACCCCCTATCCCCCACCCCACTCAAGCCCTGCAGTGGAATGCAGAGCCGAATTACTGGGTATGGCTGGGACCAGAGTGGGGTTGTAGCCAAGATCTTATCTTGCTTCTCTCAGAATAGATCTGGTTGGTCTAAGATGGGATGTTTGGGTTAATTTTTGTCCAGGCCTGTTGCTCTAGTGAGCAAGTTTTTCACTTTACAGCATGGCTTTTCATCATGATAATAATTCAGTTTTCTTGGATATCCATAAACTGGGGGATTGGCTTTGTCTTGTTTGGTTCACCAGTGCTCTGTTTCACAAGAGTGAGGGCAAGGAGGGGGATCAAGAATTAAAGTGTTTTCAAACCTTTTAAATTCTTTTTGCACAGTTTCTGCCTTTGGTCCCGACTAGGTCTCAAAACCCGGTAGGCATAAGAATCCTATTGAAAAGTCTAATTCTTGCCACCCCCAATTTTAATTTGACACATCTGGGGGGAGCCTGGGACTGGGTACCCTTAATGGGGATTGTGGGTGATTTAATGCAAGTGGCTGGGACCAGACTTTGAGAAACATTGGGCTTGAGGCTTGCCTCCACCTTGCTGGATCTTACCTTCACCTTCCCCACATGGAATTTCTTTTCTAAGCAAACGTCTGGGGGCTGCATGATGTAGTTCCTATAGGAACTTCCCTGGGTTCACACACAGTGGTGCTTGATTAGAGGAAGGGGGAGCCACAGCTGGTCCAGGCTGTGTTCCCAGTGCAGATCTGAGACATAGGGGGACGAAGGGGTTCTGCTCTGAGAAAGGACAGGGACCGAGGACTGGGTCCTAACTCCCAGCCCTTTGGAATCGACGCTGGACACCAGGACGTTCAAACCCCGTCAGCCAAGACCTGAGTATAGGTGGAAGCAGAAACTTTTCTGTCCCAGGTGCATCCAGCAAGTGTCTCCTCTGCCTGGTTTCCACCTCCCACCAGAACAGTGTCTGTGGACCTGCACACTCACTGGGATTTCACCACATTTGTCCCTTGTTATGGAAAAACACAGGCTGGAAAATGTAAACGTCTTCTTGCTGCCTTGTCAGATCCCCTTGGAAAATGAGCCCAGGTCTTTCTCTCCCAAGGGCTGGCAGTTTTTCAGAATCAACACCTGATGGAGTGACTGTTTGGATGGCTGCCACTCATTTTTAGGCTCCTGCAGAGATTGAAAGGTTACGGCTGGGGTTGAAGGGTATCTGGGAGTCAGAGGGTCTGTGCACTTAAAAGCATCATGAGGGCGCCTGGGTGGCTCAGTCAGTTGAGCGTCTGACTCTTGATTTCGGCTCAGGTCATGATCTCAGGGTTGAGAGATCGAGCCCCTCATTGGGCTCCATGCTGTGTGAGGAGCCTGCTTAAGATTCTCTCTCCCCTCTGCCCCCAGCTCTCTCTCTCTCTCTCTCAAAAAAAAAGTGAAAAACAACATCATGCATTTAGTGATTAAGCAGAATCCTAGATGTTTTTCGCATGCAGTTTCACGTAATTCTCACTGCTTCCCTCAAAGTGGGTCTCCTTATGTCTTATAAATGAAGATATAGGCTCAGGGAGGTTGTTGTCTGCTTTTGTGCACACAGCTGTGGGTGGCAAAGCCAGCGTTTAAACCTGGGAGCTTTGACTTCAGACTCCCACATCCAGTGCTTATTTAATCATTTTTATGGAGTGTTCAGTCTGCTGGGTGGTGGTCTGATTCACAGCTCACATCCTCTGGGGCATCCTCAGGTTGCTGGCCTTTTGGACTCTGATGTAGGAAATTTCTTAAACTTTTAATGCTGGGCTGTTTCCAGATATCCCCCTGGACTAGCAGCTGCTCCTAAGGGGTTACCTGCTCTCCGTCAGCACGGGTGCCTAGCCCACTGATCATTGCTGGGGGGTGGGGGGTAAAATCTCACTCGGCCTGATGGCTGGTACGGCCCCTCTGTACCTGCCTCTCCCTCTTTCCCTGTGTGTCTTCCTGGTAGCCAGTGCCATTGACCAGCTGTCTCCCCTTGCTGGGTGAGGAGGAGACTGGGAATGGCTTTGGTACAAAGAATATAATACAAGTATTAGTAGCATAGTTATGCATTTTGTAGGTGATTTTTTTTTTTATTTGCATGGGACTTTCCCATACGAAGCCTTTTCTTCAGGTAGAAACAGAAACATTAGTGTCCTCTCCGTTTCTCAGATGAAAAAAATTGGGGATCAGAGGGATTAACTCGTCTAGCATCACAGAACTTCTAAGACGATATGATTCTAGCTGATATTTAGTGAGGACTTACTAGGAGCCATGGCGCTGCCATGGCCCAGTGCAGGTGTCTTCTGGTCCATGGCTCCTCCTCCTGATGCTCTGTCTCCACAGCGCTCATCGCCTCGCCCGTTCCCGGAAACCGCGTGAATGGCGCAGATTGTCACAACTGGAAAGCACCTTAGCTTACCTGGTACACAACCCCCTCCTTTTACAGATGAGGAAATTGCAGTGCAGGGGGAAGTCGTTGACCCAGGATCACCTCCTGAGATAAGAACAGAACCAGGACTCGTCCCTGGTTTCCTGGCTTCAGGTCAGTTTCAGTAATCTCTTGCCGCTTAGCCAACGACCTGAAAACGAAGCGGCTTTACACAACATCTGTTTATTTCGTGGGCCAGGAATTCAGGCGGGGCTTGGCTGGGCTGTTCTTCTGTTGTATGTGGTGTTGACGGGCTCAGTCATTGGGCTTCATTTAGCTGTGGCTGGGCTGGGCTGGAAGGTCCTCGAAGGCATCACTCACATGGCCGGTCCTCCCTGTGCTGGTTCTCTCCACAGGGTAGCTTGGATGTCCTCAGAGCGTGGTGGCCCTTTTATTTGGCCGCTGGCTTTCAAGAGGGAGTGTTCCAAGCAGTGCAGGCAGAACCTCGAAGGCCTGGCCTCCAAAGTTAACACAGGGTCATTTTTTGTATTCTGTTGGTCAAATTAGGCCATAGGCCGGCTCAGGTTCAAGGCGGGGGGAAGTAGACTTCATTCCTGAGGGGCGAGCGTTAAGGTCACATTGCACGGGTGCACATGGGGTGGGAGAGATTGCTGAAGCTGTCTTTGGGTCACAGTTGGCTGTGAAATTTTGTGTTCTTTCCTGTCTGCATAGACCTCCTGCAGTGATGTTGAGTGTTCTTTGAGGACCTGTCTTCTGCTTCTGCATAGAACCCCCTGCCCCAGCATCAGGTGCATACTTAGCCAGCAATAACAAATTATTTGTCAAGTGGAAGAAAGTACCAATTGTAGAAAGTCTGAAAGCAGTAAGGATATTGCCATATTGTAGAGTGATTTTGCAGTTGGAGATCTCTTGGTCCAATCTGAACTCAGTTGTCTGGCCATATTTCCCTCCTTGCTAAATGGTTTCACTGGCTGGTGTTTTCCATGAGGTGAATTTTAGAGATTCCAGAAACCCCGGACAGCAGGCTGCCTGTGGATGCCTCTAGAGCACGCTGTGGTGAGGACTTCCAGATTAGGACGTTAGTTACATTATCGGCTCACCGTAAATGGGGTGCTCTGACTCATACTTGAGCCTGAAGCGTGGTAAAGAGCTCTCACCCCGACTCCACAATATCCTGGGTGTGTGAGCTCTGCCTCCAGGGTCTTGTCTTCTGTCTGGACCAGTGGGGGTTCAGATGGAGGGCCTGCTGTGTACACTCATACCACCATTGAAGCAAAGGTTCATTTCACCTTCTTATGTATTTGTCCAGATGCTTTTAAACCCATTGTTATTTTTTTTTTTTTAATTAAGTAAGTTCTACCCCCAACATGGGGCTTGAACTCCTGACCCCAAGATCAAGAGTCGTGTGCTCTACTGGCGGAGCCAGCCAGGAGTCCCTCCCATTGTTATCTTCTGCCCAGACCACTTTTGGGGGGCAGTAAGTTTCAAAGATACAGCGTTGATGTGAAATGATGCCTGTTTTTATTCGTCCAGGTACCCCCATGTGCTCTTCCACAGCTAGTGTTTGGGGATCTGGTGGGCAAGTCTGTTTCTACCTAGCCATACATTTCGTGAATTGATGCCTTTCAGTCTTGTCTCCTTGGCCCAAAATGTCCCAGTCCTTTCAGTGGTGCAGATCATGCAGCCACATGTAATGTTGACCTTTGCCAGTCATTATGTCCAAGACCCTAATCAGACTCACCGTTTATTATCCCTTACTCATAATGCTGCTACTTCCAAGAACTCGAACTTTCAGAATGCTTTCTTTGACTGTAATTATCTGCCTCCTCACGCCCTCATTGCCTCAAGGCTGCCTTCAGCTCCCCAGTGACCTCGCCATCCTTGTCCTGCTTCCTGGGGCTGCCTGGGGCCAGGCCCGTGACCCTTTCTGCCCCTTCCACTTTCCTGCCCGACATCACAAACTTGGTCTCTGCTGCTTCCCTTCCTCCTTCCTCTTTTTGGTAAATGAGCTTCCTTTCCCCTGCCTTTCTGAGAGTTTTATTGAGACATAAGTCACATACCATACAATTCACTAACGTAAAATATACAATTAAGTGGTTTTTAGTATATTCACAGTACGTGCAACCATCACTGCAGTCAGTTTTGGAATATTTTCACCATCTCAAAAAGAAACCTCTATAGCCTCTAGTTAGCATCCCCCTACCCTCCCATCCATCCCAGCCCTAAGCAACCATTAAACTACTTTCTGTCTCTAGATTTGCCTATTCTGGACGTTTCATATCCATGAAATCATATAATATTTTTTGTGTGTGTGCACATGTGCATGTGATTGGCATCTTTTTTTTTTTTTTACTAAAGATTTTATTTATTTAACAGAGAGAAAGAGAGAGAGAGAGAGAGAGAGAGAGAGAACAGGCTTGGGGAGAGGCCAGCAGAGGGAGAGGAAGAAGCAGGCTTCCTGCTGAGCAAGGAGCTCAATTCGGGGCTCGATTCCAGGACCCTGGGATCATGACCTGAGCCAAAGGCAGATGCTTAACCGACTGAGCCACCCAGGCGCCCCAGCATCTTTTTTTTTTTTTTTAAGATTTATTTAATTGAGGGATGCCTGGGTGGCTCAGTTGGTTAAGCGACTGCCTTCAGCTCAGGTCATGATCCTGGAGTCCCACGTCTGGCTTCCCTGCTCAGTGGGGAGCCTGCTTCTCCCTCTGACCCTAACCCGCTTGTGCTCTCTCTCTCTCCCTCGCTCACTTTCTCTCTCAAATAAATAAATAAAATCTTAAAAAAAGATTTATATAATTGAGAGAGTGTGCATGCACGTGGATGTGGGAAGGAACAGAGGGAGAGAATCTCTAAGCAGACGCCCTGCTGAGCGTGGGGCCTGATGAGGGGCTCAATCTCACCACCCTGAAATCACGACCTGAGCTGAAACCAAGAGTCGGGTGCTTAACGGACTGAGCCAGCCAGGCACCCCGCGACTGACATTGTTAACTTAGCATGTTTTCAGTCCATACTATAGCAGGTGTGAATGCTTCATTCCTTTTAATGGCCGAATCATACTCCATTGCACCGATATACCACGTTTTGTTTATCCATTCATCCATTGGTGGACATTGAGGTTTCTTCTTTAGCTCCTGTGAATACTGCTTCTGTAAGCACCGGTGTCCATGTTTTGGTGGGGATGTCTGTTTTCATTTCTTGTGGGTAGATAAGTAGGAGTGGAATTGCTGGGTCTCCTAGTAACTAGGTTTATTTAACCCTTTGTGGGAACCGGCAGCGGCTGTTTCCAGTGTGGTTGCCCCATAGGCACCAGCGGGGTTTTGGTTTCCCACATCCTCACCGGCACTTACTATAGTCTGGCCTTTTGAGTCTAGCCAGCCTAGTGGGTGTGAAGTGCTGTCTCATTGTGGTTTTGATATGCATTTCCCTGATAAAAAATGATACAGAACATCTTCTCATGTGTTTATTGGCCATTTATATGTCGTCTTCGGAGAAGCGTCTATTCAGATCCTTGACCCATTTTTTGGATTGTCTTTTTAGAAAAGTTATAGAGTTCTTTATTCTGTATTCAAGTCCTTTATATAGATGTGTGCATATTTTCACCTATTCTGTGGGTGGCCTTTTTGCTTTCTTGATATTGCCCTTTGAAATGTGGAAGCTTTTCATTGTGATGAAGTCCAATTATATATTTTTTTCTTTGTCCCTCCTTTTTGAGATTCATCTGTCCTCCATCCTCTGCAGAGTCCTTGTTCAATATCTCCTTCACTGCCCACCCCCACTGTTCCCTGGGCCCACCTCCCTCCCCACCGGTTCACTCCTCTCTGCCCAGGAATGCACTGTAGCCTTCCCTATGTGAAGACTCACTTCTCTGCACCTCTTTAAACAAATGTCCCTCCCTTCCTTTCCCAGCTCAGTCCCGGGACCGGGAGAGAGCGGTCTACTCTCTGCAGTTTCTCAGTGTCTGTTCAGCTCCTGGCAGTGTGCTGACTTCTGTCCTGGCTACCGTATAGAAACTCTTGTACTGTCCCCCTGCTCTGTCCTCATTCCTTTCTGATTTTTCTTGCTGTGCAGCCTGTCCTCCTCCTTGCAATGCCTCAGTCCGCTCTCTGAGCAGGCTCTCGGGTGGCCATGCTCTGCCTGTCCCTCCGCCTTGCCCTCCTCCTCCTTGCTGGCTGCCCTTTTTCCTTCCTTGGACCTCTCCGGTTAGGGCTTGTTTGCATCTCCTCCTCGCTGCTAGGCAGGTTGGCTCCTGGACCTCTTAACTCCAGTCCAGCCTCCAGATCTTTGTTGGCTACTTCCTGCTGGCTGTCTCTGCCCCAAGGAACGTGTTGCTGACCCCTTCCCTCCACAAGCTGGATAGCAAATCTCTTTGACTTGGGACTCATCTTAGTGACCCCACCATGCTCTCGGGCACCCAGGCCTGACACCTTGGAGCACTGCCTGGACCCTTTGGTATAACAGCCGACTCATCGGCTGGTCACTGGATCCCCACTGTGGCCAGGCTCTTCTCTTCCCGAATGCTCACATCAAGTCAGTTGCTGCGTTCTTGAATCTTCTCAGTGACCTCCACCCATGCACCCTGCCCGTTCCATCCTTTCCCGCCTCTGGCTGGTTCAGACGCTCACCGCCTCTCCCCAGATTGTTTGAATAACTTTCTGGAGGCCTCCATTTGATCCTATAAACTTTTGCTCTGGTGATTTTCCTCCAATATAATTATGTTGTCCTCCTACTCAAAAACACAAGAGTCTCCAAGCCTACTGTATTAGATCCAAAATTCTTAGCGTGATATTCAGGGTTCTCCGTTTTTGAACAATTCCCCTTACCACCCCGTACTCCGACCCGATCAGAGTACACCCCATTCCCCAGGCCCCTTGTCATGTTCCACTCAGACCTAGCCCCGTGTCACTTGCTGTGTTGAGGAGCCTGACCAGACCCCACTGTGCGGTTGAGCAGCTTGTCTCTGTCTGATTTTTTTTCTCCCTGTGTCGTCATCAGGGGCCTTGTCACTCTGTCCCTCCCCCCCACATGCCTTCTGCAGTGCTGAGTGCAGTGCCTTGCATTGAGAATATTATTTGCAGTAAATGAACATAATTTCTGAGATGCTCCCTACGAGGAGGGCCAGGAGGGCTCTGACATGAGCCCAAGGACTGGACAGGCCTCAGCTGGCTCCCGTCCCCTCCCGACCTGGTCTCTTGCTCTGTGCCTGTGACGCGCAGTCCCCTGGCCTCCCAGGATGCACCCCCACCCCCACATCACAGAGTGCCTCTTCCTTCCAGAGGAAGTGCCGAGTAAGCATTTTCCCTGAATTAAATGGAATTCCCATGATGGATGTGCCATGGAATTAGAATCTTTGATTACAGAACATATGGCCAGTTTCAGGAGGAGATAATTGTCATTTATTAAAAGAAAAACATTTTCAGCCTGTTGTGTTCTCATTAATGAATTGATACCTTTTCCCCCTAATTCATTGTTTCGTTTCCTTTAACTTGCTAGTTTATAATCTTAGGGACATGGATTTGGTTGACCGTATAGCATAGCATGGATTCAGGAACCAGACTGTGCTTGGGTCCAAATCCCGGCCCTGTCCCTCTCTTGCTGTGTGACCTTCTGCGAGTTACTCAGCATCTGTCCCGTGGTACCCTGTCTGTAAAAAGAGGGTACACGTATCACCTACCTCCTGGGGTAAATGAGTTACACATGGAAACGCCTCGTGCAGAGCCTGGCACAGGGTGGGCGGCTATTAGTCATATTAGTAGTATTGTTATTATTTTGTCCTACAGATTGCACCATAGGTTTCATCTGTGCGTGGTTGTAATCTTCGGCGTTAGTAGATTAATCCTTTGATAAGTCGGAGGCCTGGTAGCGCATTATCTTCACGCTGCACGCCTGTTTAAAGCTCTAGCTCCGGACCGCCCTGATTCCCAAAGTTGCAACTTAGACAGTGTGACTACTCTGTGGGCTTAAAATAGCTGTCAGCCTCATCGGGAGGGAATTAAAAAAAGGGTTAACTAGCTTCTGGTGCATGCCCCCATCACAAGTGTGCCAGCCTTTAATCCTCGTTAGGATTTAAAAAATCACAGAATCTCGTGGCGTGCGGTATGCTGTCTGTCTGCACTGTCTTTCCCTGTCTTGGATAAATATTCCTTAAGCAAAGGTAATCGAAGCAGAAGGAATCTTGCATCATGGGATTAATTAATATCTTGTGATGCTTACATTTCCCGTTTCCATTTTTCGATTCAGCATCATGTTTCCTTGTAAGCTCCGGAGCACCTGGCTTTAGAAGTTACTTACGGGGGCACTTCCAGCAAGTTTTGTGCCCAGAGCGTCCGAACACTGTGGACCCCCCTGCTTCCCTACCCTCGGCGTGTCAGCCCGTTGGTTTTCGGTGGCATTTGACTGAGGCTTGTGGGTCTTAACACCCTGATGGTCTATCTGTGCGAACGGAGGGCCGTGGCTTCTCCCCATTTATTCTGGAGGCTACGGTGCTTTCCAGGAGGACTGTAGACCTGACCAGCCTTGAGCGCTGAATTAGACCTGGAACTCTCTTGCACCCAGTGCAGGCTGTCCTCAGAACATTCTGAACCGAGTTAGCCTGTGTGTGAGCACACGAGAGGGAGACGCATGCTTGCAGAATTGTCCCATGTCCTATATTCTGTGCTGCTGTTCCCTGCGGGTCTCGTGTGTGCATCTCCTGCTCTAGTCCGTAAGCTCCTCTAGGGCCCAGGGGAAGCTCCAGAAGCCTGCCTCATGCTGTCCACATCGTAGAAAGCCAACATAATAATCGTCATTTTAAAAGCACTTACTGTGTTCCAGGCCCTGTTCACATTCTGTGAAATGATTCATCTTCCCAACGGCCGTGGGAATGAAGGTACTGTTATCACCCATCTTACAGATGGGGACGCTGAGGCACAGAGAGACAGAGTTTACTAATGGATGGGTCCAGGCAGTGGGGCTCAGGGCATCATCACTGCAGATCTTTCAAAATACCAAGAGCTAATGTTTATCAAGTACCATATTCTACACTTGGTTCTCAGTGTTTATGTATGTTAACTAATGTTTACAGTGGCCCCATGAGGGTAGGGGCTGTTGTTCCCATTTTGCAGATGAGGAAACTGAGACATATTTCTTTAGCCTGGATCGAATGGGCAAATGGTCTATTAGAGGTGGTGGTCTTCACAGCTCCCATCCAGGTCCTGCCTGTGACCCAGGGACCGGTCTGCTGCTGTGAGCCGTTGGGCAACAGGCCACTTGCAAAGAGTCCTCTGGTGCGCCATGTTGCTGGTCTCTAGGTATGGACATGAGGCATTAGTGAGTGGGACAGCCACTGGGCGGAGAGGAGCTTGGGAGGCCCTTCCTTCCTGGGGAGTGCTGTTGTTTGCTGGGCTCTTGCTGTGCACTTCCTTTGTAGCCGTGGGCTCCTCTCCCCCTCACCACACCTCTTCCTCCCGGCCTCTTCCACGCCCCCTTCCCGGCCTTTCCCGGCTCCCGTTCTGAGGACCCATCCTCTCTGCCCGGGGCCCCTCCAGGAGAGCGTAGGTGCCGGCCAGCTTCAGCTGAGGAGTGGCTGTTCTCGGCTGGAAATCTCAGCCCACAGTGCACCACAGAGAGGCGCCTCGGTTGTGTCCTTTTGTTCTGTTTGGTTATAAACTCTTTCGTTTTTGTGTTGGCCTCTTTGGATGGGAAGAGGCGCTCATGTGGAAGCGTTTTCTTTTTCTGCCAAGAGGAAGATTAATGTCTCCCAGGGGCCAAGTGACAGGTGACATAACATCTCACTCCCACGCTCTTTCCACATACTCACGCGCGACCTGTACGTGGGCTCTAGTGACGTTGTCAGGCTGGCCCCCCATGTGTGTGGATTTTCTTTTCTTAAACTTGGCAGCGCCGCTTGAACACGTCGTATCCTGGGCACCCGCATCCGAAGTATGACTGAAACTTGACCTCTGACTCAAGGTTACTTAAATGCAACTCTTTCCTCCTTCAGGTCAGGAATTTTGCAGCGTCCTTCAGTGAGGAGAATCTCCCGCAGATGCCTTCGATGAGTGAAAGCAGCTGTTCTCAAACTTTGGGGTCTCTCAGAATCACCTGGAAACCAGTAAAAATACAGAGACCCGGGCTTGTTGAAGTAGCACTGGGGCCTGATCTGTCCTGATCACGTCTTCTGGGCGATGCTGATAGACACCCTGCTTTGAGAAGCTGGAGCTTCAGCTGGAGCGGCTGCTCTTCGGGGAGATAACAAAACAGAACACATTCGGGCGCCTGGGTGGCTCAGTTGATTAAGCGACTGCCTTCAGCTCAGGTCATGATCCTGGAGTCCCGGGATCGAGTCCCGCATCGGGCTCCCTGCTCGGCAGGGAGTCTGCTTCTCCCTCTGAC
Source organism: Phoca vitulina (assembly GCF_004348235.1). NCBI lineage: Eukaryota > Metazoa > Chordata > Mammalia > Carnivora > Phocidae > Phoca > Phoca vitulina. The sequence goes on from NW_022589729.1 coordinate 497,023, forward strand.
CCTCCCCCCTCATGCTCTCTCTCTCTCTCATTCTCTCTCTCAAATAAATAAATAAAATCTTTAAAAAAAAAACACAACAGAACACATTCTGATGGCGGGGTGTTCTCCGCGATTCTAATTCAGTTAGTAGGGGGTGTCACCTGGGGGTTGCAGTTTTCATGTCTTCTGTTTCTTGACTGAGGCTGTTCTCCCCCGCCCTCCCCAAGCATATTACTTAAATGAAGGCTGCTTTAAAACTTTTTGTCAGATAATTCTGACATATCTGTCATCTTGGTATTGGCATCTGTTCATTGTCTTCTCTCATTCATGTTGAGATTTTCTTGGTTCCTGCAATGATGAATGATTTTTTTTTTTAAGATTTTATTTATTTCACAGAGAGACACAGCGAGAGAGGGAACACAAGCAGGGGGAGTGGGAGAGGGAGAAGCAGGCTTCCCACCAAGCAGGGAGCCTGATGCGGGGCTTGATCCCAGGACCCTGGGACCATGACCTGAGCTGAAGGCAGACGCTTAATGACTGAGCCACCCAGGCACCCCGATGAATGATTTTTGATTGAAACCTGGACGTTTTGGGTGTTAGGAGATTCTGGATCTTAATTAAATCTTCTGTTTCAGCAAGACTCCTCTGCCCGTGGCGGGGGAGGGGAGCGCTGTCCCCTTACTGTCAGGTGGAGAGAGAAGTCTAGAGTCTTCATTGGCCTCGGCTGAGGCCTCGCCGGAGCCGGGCGGGAGTGCCTCACCGTTGCTCATGGGGCCTCCGCTGCTGCTCTGCCTTTTTAACCGCTGGGTGGTGGTGAAAGTTCTGGACTTCCGGCTAGGCCTCTTCGGCCCCCCAGCAGGGAGGGGTGGAGGCCGTGTTACCCTGGCAGCCCGGCTTCCCTTCAGCCTTCCCGGATAGCCCCAGGAAGAAGGTAAGGGTGGAGCATCTCCTTCCAGCCTGATGAAGGCAGACGTCAGGTTTCTTTCTTTTTTAAGATTTTATTTGACAGAGACACACAGCGAGAGAGGGAACACAAGCAGGGGAGTGGGAGAGGGAGAAGCAAGCTTCCCGCGGAGCAGGGAGCCTGATGTGGAACTCGATCCCAGGACTCTGGGATCGTGACCTGAGCTTAATGCAGACGCTTCACCAACTGAGCCACCCCGGCGCCCCAGAAGTCAGGTTTCTTGACCCAGCTGGTGGGGGCACGGTTTTCTTTTGTGGCGTTGGGCTGGAGTAGGGCTGTTAGTGTCTAAAATTTCTTTGTCGTGTGAGGCTGTTCCCGTCCTGGTCCTTTGGGTGGAGAAAGCAGGCTCTTCTTGGGACTTTTTAGAAATTTTTAATTTTTATTTTTTTAGTGATCTCTACGACCAGCTTGGGGCTTGAAGTCACAACCTGGAGATTGAGAGTTGCTCTTGATGCTCTTGCAACTGAGCCAGCCAGGTGTCCTGGGATTTTTTAAATTATCCGTCTGTTGGCGTTTCTGGGTCTCTGGCTTCTCCAGCAACCAGTTTGGGATATGTGAGGCAGAAAGAAAACCCAGGGAACCCAACTGCCACGTCGTGCCTTGGGTGCTGAGGTCCCTGGCTGGTTGACCTTCTTTCCATCTTTGAGTCATCTTCTGCATGTTTTATGTGTAATAGCTGGGGTTCTTGGTTGTTGTCAGCAGGAAGAATAGAGGGTTGGGTGAAATAGGTGATGGGGATTAAGAGGTGCAAACTTGCAGTTACAGAGGAAGTCAGAGATGAACAGTGCAGCTGGGGGAACATGGTCAATGGTATTGTAATAACATCGCAGGGTTATGGGATGATGATAAGAGTAACAGGTGGACTTGTTGAAGCAGTGGGTACACCTGAAACTAGAACCTTGTCAATTCTATGTCGGTAAAGCTCCCCCAGGTGATTGTAATCAAATCAGGATGCACAATTGAGAACCTCAGGGTCAGCGCGCTGGAGCCGGCCAAGGCAGTTTTGGTGGAAAGACCAGGAGGCCCTGGTCTCTTCCCCAAGTGCTGGTCTTTATGAATCCTTGTGTACTCCCTCCTAAGTCCTTAAGGCCCTTATATTCACTTTCCTTCCATAGATTTATTTCTTCCCTCCATGTAGCCCGTTCTGAATCTAACTTGTGTTCCCAGGATATACGTTCTGAATTGCAGGTGTAGAAATAGATCCAGTTCTATAGGAAGTATTTATTGTGCTTCTCTATTGGGGGCACAGTGCTTGGTGTTGGGGTCAGAGAGCCAGAAGACCAGATGGTGACTGGAAGGAAATCCTGCTAGCTGGGGAGATACAGATGTGTGGAAAGACGGCCACAATGGTACCATTAGGTATTAAGCACGTACTATGTGCTGGGCATTCTTCCAAGTGTCTTATACCCTTTCGCATTCAGTCCTTCTAAGTACACTGCATGATGGATGGTATTTTTTCTTGTGGTGGAGGAGCCTCCGTATTAAGTGACTTGTCCAGGGTCACTCCATCCCCAAATCTGGGCAACATTGGACCACGAATTTGCTAAAACAAGGCCTTGCTTTTTCCAGTGGATGTCCCACTGAGCTTTCTTCATGAGTTGTGGGTACTGCTGTGCTGGGGGAGAGCTTATCTGTTTATAGTCTTCCCCAGACCCAGGACGGTGTTCAGAGGCTGCTATTAGTGGCTTGGTCTGTGACTTTGAAAAGGGTCTTGCAGGGGCATGAAATGATGATTCTTGAGTGTAAGAATGTCACTGTAGTTGTGCAAAGAGTGGGTTGCGTGTGTGTGTATATATGTCGGGGCGGGTAGTAATAGACCGGTGAGAGCTGGTAGCGGCTGGAACCAGGGCCCATGTTCCCCTCTGGAAGTTGCCAGGAGGTACAAGGCATCCTTCAGTTTGGAAGGACCACATGTATGAATAACGAAGAGCGTGGGCAGCTTTTAGAGAAGTGAAGGAGCAGGGAAAGGTGGTCCTGTGGTAGGAGTGGGGGAGATGAGGGTTTATACGTAGGGCTTTAGTCCCCCCCACTTTTTTTTCTTTTAGAATAAGAAAACCACAGATAATGAAGAAATGCATGAGGTAGGAGGACCCATACCCCAGGAGGCTTTAAATACCAGGCTTGAGAGATGTGACTTAATCTTGTAAGCAGTGGGGAATAAAAACTGTAGGGGATGACCTACGCGCATGTGTGTATGCATGTGCGTGCACACACACAGTTTCTTGTATTGGGACGAGGAAAGGGATGAGCTGTTTGTAAAAATAAAGCAAACGGAGGACCAGTGCTAAACACCCAGGTGTAGGACCTGAACCAGGGTGATGAAGGGTGGGGGGCATGGAAATGAAGGGGTAGAAGTCAGAGGAATTACAAAGACTAGGGCCAGGCTATACTGGGGAAGGAGAGTCAGAAAAGATGCAGAATTAAATAGTCTGTGCTTCCTAGGAATGTGTATTGGATCGTTGGAACTCCGTGACAAAGCTTTAAACAACCTCCATTTGGAGGATCCTCTAAGATCTGAACTGCATGAGCTTGAAAGGTGGTTTCACCTGCCTCCTCTCTCTCTCTGGCCTGAAACTGTTGGCCAGGGGTTGGGCCCTTAGCTGTGCCACGTCCTGATGTCCCGTGTGGCATTCTCTACCTTCTTCGAGCAGTCCTGACGTCTCTCACTCCCTCAGAGTTGGGGAAGCACGTTTAGGCTGCTGACACGTGGCAGTTTAAGGTCCGTTCAGCCACACGATGAGCATGAGCCTGTTGTCCGTGGGAGCCCCGCGTGAAATGAGGAAAATTCTGTAAAAACACAGACCCTGGGTAGCTGACCTCCGAAAGCTGGGATTGGGACGGCCCTTTCTCCCTCCCGGTGTCTTCTTGAAGTGGAAGTTGCTGAAACATGAGAACTTCAGGCAAGGGATTCTAGAAGTCACTGGTGACAAATCCGTAATGGGTTCCTGAGGCTAATGAGGTTGTTAGAGGTATCAGACAGCAACTTCTGGTGTGTCCCTAGGCCTTCTGCTAATACTCCCTGCCTGCATCGCAACCACTTCTGTCTGGTATGGTCCCCACCCCCCGCTACCCGCCTTGGTGGTACCCTCTGGCTTGTGAGATCCCAAAATGAGTACCACGTCTGATCCATTATGGATGCATAACAGGTGCACTCTTGACCTTGAATGAGTAAGCGGGTGAGGCCGACGTGCCTAAGCATGCACCGCTTCGCTCTTCCCCATTTCCCTGGGTGCCTTTGTCTAGAGTGGGATCCTCGGCATGACTTTTGCTGCCTCAATTCTGCTTTTGCCCAGCCCACTTGTCCGCTGAGTCCTGTTGGATGTATTTCTCAAAATGGTTTTTGCAGAGAGCGTGTGGTGTTGGACTTTGCCCTCCCAGATGTTCCCTTGGCAGGATGGTGCAGACTTTTATGGTTGGAGGCTTCTTTTCCTTCTGCTGAAGGTGATCCAGCCTGTGGCCTGAAGCTGGCTTTGTTGTTGCCCACCTAGGATGGATACATGAGCTCCATACTCCTCTTATGGGGCTTACCTCCTCAAAGACTGTTTTCTCCACTGGTCTCCCAACTTTGGGTGGTGGTCTTCCTCAAATTGCTGAGCACTGTTTGGTTTATAGTCTGTTGTTTGCGTATGTAGCCTAGGCCCTGTACAAGGTGGTTGAACTTTTGGGTTTTTAGCAGTCCTGGCAGAGGGCCTGACATGTAGTAGCTGCTCAGTAAACACACGGAGGTGTGAGTGGAATTCAGCAAGGATTTGGTGTGTCGGGATGAGGCTGCATCCCTCGGGTCCTTCAGAGGTCCAGACAGTGATGCCTTCTGGTGATGGTTTCCTTTTTCCAGAGTAGCTTGTTTTCCATTAAGATGTCTGATGTACATGCGTGAGGCTGCTGACTCCCCTCTTCTGTGGGAGAGGGCTTGATGCCCTGGGTCTGCACGTGGGAGGGATGCACCTCCCTTTTCCCAGTTAGTCTTCTCTTCACCTGTGTTTCCTCCTTACCCTGGGAGGCCAGGGTGGGGGAGACCAGGATGTGGCACAGAAGAGCCCTGGATGGCAGCAGAGCCAACCCTACCCTTCCTTGGATCAACAGCCTGGGCCTTGTCACTTTCATCTCTTTGTACTTCAGGCCCCTCACCTGTCAAATACCAGAGCTGAACTCAGAACTGAAATCTCAGGTGATCCCCTGAGCTCCCCTCCAACTCCAACACGCTGATTCTGTTGGACTCTTCCCATTCCTTCTGCAGACCATCCCCCTTTCCCGATGAAGTCATATCCCAATTACCTAATGTCCACATACTGGTTGACAGATCAATTAGAGCAAACAGCCAGAACACAGCCAGACTGCACGCGGTGCTCACTGTGTTCCCGGCCGCGGTGTGCCCGCTTTCGGAGGCGTGGGAGGTGGGATCTGGTCCTCCTGCCCCTAGCTGTTCATCAGTGTGTTGCTCAAGTAACCACACACAAGCAGAATGTATTCACTACCTTGTCTTATGTTCTCAAATATTTACACCTTTTGCTCCTCTGTGGAAAAAAAACCTTTTAAGTCTCGGTTGTCCATTTTTCCCTATTGCAGCCAAAAGAGAAGTTTTGAAAAAGCAATAGAACCCTACAGGGTCACGTTCTGAAAGAAGGCAAAGGAGGGAAACAAAGCCTGAGCTCGGTCTTGGATTTTGTAGAAATTCAGGCAGGGGGAGGCCTCCGTGTGCCTGCCAGCCCTGGGGGCCGGGGCCTTATTGCCCACTTCATATTACCACAGTGCTTTGCAACTCAGCTGTACCTTTGGATCACACGAGAACTTGTAAAATAGAGCTGCCTATGTCCCCTAGGGATTCTCACATTCTCTACCTGGGCTGAGGTCTTTCTATCCCTGTGATTTTTAAAAGCTCCCGGGCGTGCAGCCAGGAGAAAGGAGGTGTATGTAGGAGGCACATCTGTGAGCAGACGTGGGTTATTCAGATTGACAAGCTGATTGGTTTTACACTGAGACCCATAACTGAATGAGGGACTGGGTATGCTTGCGGATGCGAACCCAGCACTTGCCTCCCCGCAGGGAAGAGCGTGGGGTTCCAGGCGCGTAGATCTCCGTCAGAAGGTGGGCTGGTAGGTTCCATAGCAGCTGGTCAAGAGGGTTTGAGGTTCGCCCACACGACGATGATGGTTTCCTCAGCAAAGCCGGAAGATCAGAGTCTGTAGGCTGAAGTATTTGGCTGGACACCTCCAACAGTTGCCTTTATGTGTCGTGTGTGACCCACCAGGGCTGATCCACGTCTCCTTCCCTGTCCTGTGATACCGTCTTTCTTTACCTTGATGAATACCTACCACCTGGTACTGGCCTCTCTTTTGGGCCTGGGAGATTTTTCTCTTCCTCTTCCCTGCTCTCTTGCTGTTCTCCTTCCCCCTTCTCTGACTCCTCCTGTTTTTTCTGCCTCAGACTGGAATCTGCCATTTCTGGTATCTTTTATTTATTTTTATTTATTTATTTTTTAAAGATTTTATATGACCAAGAGACAGCTTGAGAGGGAACACAAGCAGGGGGGCGTGGGAGAGGGAGAAGCGGGCTTCCTGCAGAGCAGGGAGCCCGATGCGGGGCTCGATCGCAGGACCCTGGGACCATGACCTGAGCCGAGGGCCGCTGCTTAACTGACTGAGCCACCAGGTACCCCAATGCTAACTTTTATTTCTAGATCGTTTTCAGTGGGCAAAGCTAGGAAAATACATACAAAGAGAGCACAAGAATGAATGTGACAGATATAAACATACTTGTGAGTTCATAGTCCTATTTCCAGCTACAACTCAAGACTGAGGTTTCTTTTTTTTTCTCTTTCTTTCTTTCTTTCCTTTCTTTCCTTTCTTTCCTTTCTTTCCTTTCTTTCCTTTCTTTCCTTTCTTTCTTTCCTTTCTTTCTTTCTTTTCTTTTTCTTTCGAGTGAGAGTGTGCGAGCAGGGGTGAGGAGCAGCAGAGGGAGAGGGACAAGCAGACTCCACACGGAGCCTGACTTGGGGCTCAATCCCAGGACCCTGAGATGATGACTTGAGTCAAAATGGAGAATTGGATGTTTAACTGATTGAGGCCCCCCTTCCCCCCCAGGTGCCCCTAGACTATGAGGTTTCTACTTAACCTGTATTTCATCTTTTTTTTTTTAAGATTTTATTTATTTATTTGACAGACAGCGGGAGAGGGGATACAAGCAGGGGGAGTGGGAGAGGGAGAAGCTGGCTTCCTGCCGAGCAGGGAGCCCGATGTGGGGCTCGATCCCAGGACCCTGGGATCATGACCTGAGCTGAAGGCAGACGCTTAACGACTGAGCCACCCAGGCGCCCCAACCTATATTTCATCTGTTCTGTCACACTGAATTCTAGTTTTCAAGTACATAGGGGATGATAGAATTCAATATCCCGTAATTACTCATTTGCTCTATCCCATAATACTCAGGCTGCAGTCTCAGAATAGCGGATACTAACACCAGCATCAATTATAATGCTGAAAACATTCAAAAACCTTAGTTGCATATGCCATCCCTATCCTCTGCCATTCAGAAGAATAGCTGTCCTAGCTCCTTGAAGTATGCTGAATAACATACGGCCCCTCGTGGTGTCCACATCCTGATTGCTAGCACCTGTGGATGTTACTTTATATGGCAAAGATTGCATATGTGATGAAGGATCTTGAGAGGGGAGATGATCCGGGTGGGCTCTAAATTCCACCATACGTGCCCTTATAAGAAGGAGGCAGATACCGATCACTCACAGAAAAGGAAAAGACAGGGTGATCCTGGAGGCAGAGATGGGGTGATGTGGCCACCAGAAGCTGGACGAAAAAGGAATGGATTATCCCCTAGAACCCTTGGAGAGGGGGCAGCCTGCCAGCCCCTTGATTTTGGTCAGGTGAAACGGATTTAGGACTTCTGGCCTCCAGAACTATAACAATAAACTTCTGTTATTCTAAGTCACCAAATGTGTGATAATTTGTCATAGCAGCTGTAGGAGACTGATATAGTCGCATAGCCTTTACACATTGTAATCGCTCCCTTTTAATGCCCACTTAGCCTTATTCCTTAATAACTATACTTCAAATACTTCTATCCATGTGTCTTGTCATTTTGGTTATCTGAAGTTCATTCTATACGATGCTTAGAAAGGGCTCATGGAACAATATTCCTAGGTCTAGATATGCCTTATAGTTTTCTTAGAGTATGTTTTTATTCTGAGTCCATGTTCTCAGGTATGTAATATGCTCTCTATGAGGTTTTAAGTACATATATATGGGGGTAGTTTGAGTTACTGTTCTTAGAATTCTATTCCCTTGCTTTGATTTTGTTTTGCAAGAACCCCTCTTAATCCTATGTTGGTTCTTCTTTGTCTGTCTTCAATATTTGTCACTTTCAAATCCCTTTCATCTGTATTTTTCATTTGAAAACGTTCTTGACTTTTCAGGAGTTTTGTTAGATCTATTTTTTTCTTCTAGTTTAGTTTTTGTTTCTAAAATGATTCTTTTTAAAATTTCTGATTCTTTCTTGAATTTAGTCTCTTCTGAAAATTCTCATAATTCTCATTTGTTTTCATGTCTTGCATAATTTACTTTTTAAAGTAATTTTAGCTCCTTTTGAAATGTTACATTTTTAACATTTTTTGAATGTCTTTCTGGCATGTTTTCATTGTCCCACATCTCCAGAGATATTTTGGTCCTTATTCTTTTTCTTCTAGAACTGCCTACGGAGTTGACCCTGATACTTTCTTTAATTTTTACGTGAACTTGTTTTCCTGAATTTTTAAAAGGATTCTAAGTTCAGGAGGATTTCCGACTTCATCGTTCCTCTTCTGTTTTCAGTTAGATTAGGACAACATCGTGGCGCTGTTCCCTGCTCCCACTTTTTTCTGAACCTTTTCTTTCCTATGTCCCTGTTGCCTGCCCCACTCAATTTTGATTTTGCTCTGGGTGGTTTCTCCTCCCTGTGGGATCCTGTCCTGGTGAGTCCGTTGAGAGGTCATGGGGGCTGGGGCTGCCCCCACCCTTTGGACCTCATTGTGGGCCCCGCACAACTAATGCGGTTCTCCACTTTTCCTACTGTGGTCTTCACTGAGTACCTGTTGACCCTTTTGGGGTTCTCCTCTCACTGCATCCTCATGGGCCCATTGCTTCCCTTTGTTTTCTCCCACACAGACACTGACACCATGTTGGCTGTTGATCTGTCCCCATCCACGTGTACTATGGGGATTATGGGGCTTCCTTGTCACCACATTTTTTTTCTTGGATGTTGTCCGTGAGTTTTTAGTTTTGTTACTTAGCTGCTCTGTTTTTAAGGATTGCTGAGGATCCCCATTGCTTCCATTTTCCCATAATTGGGGTACCATCTTTTCATTTCCCCTACAACTGGGCAAACTGCTGAGATTTTAAAAGTTGTTTTCTTCCCCATGAAACAGCAAAAGGTGTAAATATTTGAGAACATAAGACAAGTAGTGAATAAATTCTGCTTACGTGTGGTTACACTTGAGCAACATATTGATGAATAGTTAAGGAAAGAAAGAACACCAGTTCCTTCCTCCCATGCCTCAGAGAGCAGGCACTCCACAGCCAGGAACGTGGTGAGCACCACGTGCGGTCTTGCTGTGTTCTGGCTGTTTGCTCTAATTGATCTGTCAACCAGTATGTGGACATTAGGTAATTGGGATGTGACTTCATCGGGAAAGGGGGATGGTCTGCAGAAGGAATGGGAAGAGTCCAACAGAATCAGCGTGTTGGAGTTGGAGGGGAGCTCAGGGGATCACCTGAGATTTCAGTTCTGAGAGTTCAGCTCTGGTATTTGACAGGTGAGGGGCCTGAAGTACAAAGAGATGAAAGTGATAAGGCCCAGGCTGTTGATCCAAGGAAGGGCAGGGTTGGCTCTGCTGCCATCCAGGGCTCTTCTGTGCCACATCCTGGTCTCCCCCACCCTGGCCTCCTGCTGTGTAAAGGGTAAACAGACTATTGTCAAGTGAAGAGGGCTTTTGTAGAGTAAATTGAAGGGTATTCACTCTCTTGTTTTAAGAAGTTCAGTGTTTCAGTTAGTGGGTTTTCTTAAAATAGAGGCACACATAATTGGGGGTTTGTGTGGAATAATTGAGGGGTGGAACAGAGGATTTCATCCATGGTATCTCTGCTCTCACATGGCAGGATCAAGAGCAGAACCTGTAGGCCTGACCTTGTCCCACTGAACTTTTCACTCCAGCAGTGATAAATCTGGTGTTTGTTGACATTTCCAAGAAGAGGAAGTGTTTCTCTGAAAGCTCTATGCTATCCATTGCACAATAGTTTACGACTGATGATTTAATGGATTGACATTTATTCATCTCAACATATTCTCTCCTTAATGGTTGTCTTGTTTCTTTGGCCACGGAGATGGTAATTCATATTTGTGGACCCAGAGCCCGGTACATGATTTGTGTTCCAATGTATTACATGCATTGAGTGAATCTGGAGAAATGAAACTAATATGGGAAAAAGAATACTCGAATTCCATGCATTATTGAGCACTAAATAATCCCCAGATCCTCAGAAGGTGCAGGATGGCATGCCTTCCTGGATGAAATGGTCGAGAGGATTTGAATACTAATCCCTCTTCTATGCTCCCAGGCGCAGGCCCTTACAACCACCTTCCCGTGATAGTGATGGTAAATCAGAGAAGACCACAGCAAAAGTGTATTTTGCCATCAGAGAGAAATGGTTCCTTGGAGAGGCAAGTGTTTGGCAGCTGCTTTTTCTTCTTTTTTTTTAAAAAACATTTTTAAGTAATCTCTACACCCAGGGTAGGGCTCAAACCTACAACTTCAAGATCAAGAGTCGCATGCTCTGCAGACTGGGCCTGCTTTTCCACCTCCTTCCTCATGGAGCCTGCCTGCTCCTGCGGTTTCTCAGACACTTGAATTACTGTGTTTGATATGCAGGTCCTTTGAGACTGTTACTTCTACCTACAGGTAGGAAAATTAGGTCCTAGCCTCCAAGTGTCCTTCATCCCTTGGCCAGTGAAAGGCTGTTTCCAGTGGAACAGGGACTCCAGAGCCCCTGCCATATTGCATGCCATCTCTCCGAGCTGGTTCTGAAAAAATGTTCCCCCACCCCGGTCCCCCAGCAGAGGACAAGTGGGAATGTGCTAAGAGTAGAGGATCATGAAAGATAATTTTGTTGCAGTCGGTAAGTACTTTGAGTGCTATGGCAAGCCAGGTACAGTGGTAGGTTTTAGGGCAATAATATTTAAAACTTTTTTAAAGGTTTTATTTTAGAGAGCAAGCAGGAGAGAGCACGCCCAGGGGAGGGGCAGGGGCAGAGGGAGAGAGAATCTGAAGCAGACTCCCTGCTGAGCAAGGAGCCGGACGCAGGGCTTGATCCTATGACTCTGAGATCACGACCTGAGCTGAAATCAAGAGTTGGATGGTTAACCTACTGAGCCACCCAGGGAAGATGGACTCTTAAGTTCCTTTTGGCATTCCAGTTCTTCTGTAACTAAGCACTCAGTAGGTGTAAAGTGCTGGTCTGTAGCCTTCCTCAAAGTCTGTTACATCCGTGCGCAGGCGCGTATCCTAAGAGGGAAGTTGTGCTGATGGCAGTCCGTAGCTCAGCTCTCAGCTGATGGGTGGGACTGAGTTGTTACCCCTCGATAACAACGTATCTTGCCTCACCCTGAAAGTGGACTTGGCTCTCTGACGGGGTGGCCCTGATCCTTCCTCCCCGTGCACATGATTCCATTGGCACTAATCTCCCATGGGGACAGCGGCTGAGTTGGGGGGGAGGGTGGTCTCTGCTTGTTTTGTAGACTTTGGGTCTCATTTAAATGTTGGCGGTGTGTGCTGGGTTAGGTTTGGTCAACTCCTGCTTGATTGATTCTTCCCCTGGAGCCCACAAAACCCATAAAACAGAGTTAGAGAACCAGTCCCTAATCATGCTTGTTAGGGCTAACCGTAAACACAGTCCTGTTGATGGATGGGTGGTTTAATAAATATCTACCGAGTGTCTGGGTTGAGGCTGCAGGCATGCCCTGGGCCTGTTCAGAACCTGGCCAGAGGAGGCTATGGACACGTGGCAGATTCTTGGACATTTTGAAACCATCTCTGCCTTTCTTTTGACTTTGTGCTGGTTGAAGCTCAGGAGTGGCTATGTTTGGTGATTTATCTAAGATCACACAGCTAACCACTTTACTAGATGTTTCAAGACTGCTGGAGGGAGGTAAATTGACAAGCGGCGTACACTTGAGTCTTTGCTTCACCCTTGCTCACGTTTGGTTCTCTTAGCCATTTTTTTTTTTTTTTTCCGAATATGCTGGATGTGAACTATCTTTCAGAATTTGCGTTTCCCTCATTATTAGTGAGCATCAGTTCTTATGTTTTGTCATTCTTTTTTTTTTTCCCTCATGTGAATTGTTCATCGCTCTTGTCCATTTTTCAGTGGAGTCTTTAGTGTTTGCCTTGTTGAGTTGTCGAAGTTTTATCTGAATGCTGAGCTTGGTTATGTGTACTGCAACTGTCTTTTTCCAGTCTGGCTTGTCTTTTCACTATCATTGTCGTATCGTTTGAGGTATAAAAGATTTAGATTTTAATATAAAATGCATTGGTCTTTTCATTTATGCTTTCTTTGCCTTTTAAAAACTTCTCCGTACTCTGAGATCATAACGGTGCTATTCTATATCTTGAGTTTTATAAGATTTGCCTTTCACATTTAGCTCTAGAATTTATTTTTACGCATGGCTAGAAATAGGAGTCTAATTTTATTTTTTTCCTCTGTGTCGATAACCAGTTGTCCTGGCACCATTTTAGCCTGTCTATTCACTCCTTTCACTGTGCTCTGCTGTCCTATATCCAGCGTCTACGAAATGTGGAGGTTTCTTTCAAGGCTTACTGCTCTGTTCTCTTGGTCTCTTTGTCTCTCATTCCTTTAGAACATCTATTTTAATTATTATTGCTTTATCATAAGTCTTGTCATTCCGTAGGATGATTCCTTCCCAACCTTATGGTCTTCATTATTCATGGGACTTTGCTCTTTCATAAAAATTTTAGAATTCGTGAGTTCTTCAAAAATCTCAAGCCAGAAAGACAAGCCAGGGGTGCCTGGCTGGCTCATTTAGTAGAGTGTATGACTCTTGATCCCGGGGTTGTGAGTTCAAGCCCCACTTTGGGTATAGAGCTTACTTAAAAAGACCAATCAGTACAGGAGAAACCGATATAAAGATCCTTATTTTAATCAGAATTAAATTGAACTTCTAGAATAATTTTGGTGATAACTGACATCCTTATGATATTCAGTCTTCCAGTTAATGAATATGGCATATCTCTTTATTTAGATCTTCATGAATGTCTTTAAATAAAATTTTATAATTTCTTATCCACCTTTCATTGGATTGATTTGTAGTGCCTTATAGTTTTGGTTGCTACAGTAACAGGTATCTTTTTAAAACTTTTCTGACTGGGGGCTTGTATTCTGTGGCTCTTTTCACAAATAGGCCATCCTACATGGTCCTCATCTTCCCCGTGGCAGAGGTCTCTGTTCTTAAGCTGGTCAACAATAGACCTTTGAACTTCTTATCAGAAATAGGAAGAATTTTTATTACAGATGGCTCATAACCATATGAAGGTATGCTCAACTTGATTCCTAAAAGTAATCAAGATTACACCGAGATCTCCTTACTTAAAAGATTGGTAAACTACAAAAGTTTGATCACCTACTCTGTTGGCAAGTCTGCTGGGGACATGGACACATACATTCCCATTTGCTGGGGGAAATGCAGAATGGTGTCATACCTGTTTTTGTAGGGGAATGAGCAATACCTAGTAAAATCACCTATGCATATCTTCTTCGATCTAGCAATCCTAAGCTTCTATTTCAAAGATTTACTGGTTTGTTTGTTTGTTTGTTTATTTATTTATTTTATTTTTTGCTAATCTCAGAGAGCGAGCACGTATGTATGAGCTGGGGGCAGTGCAGGGAGAGGGAGAGAGGATCGCCAGGCAGACTCCCCGCTGAGCTCGGAGCCTCACACGGGGCTCGATCTCACTGCCCTGAGACCAGGACCCAAGCTGAAATCAAGAGTCAGATGCTTAACCAACGGAGCCACCCAGGTGCCCCCTGACAGAAATATTTTTTGAAAGTATGCATTGTGCTGTTGAAGCACTATTTGTAGTAACAGACGGCTGAACCTGACCCGCATGTTCTTCCCTAGAGCATGGGGTGGGTAAACTGTGGTGTCTGAGGAAGGGAATGGAGGATGTATCTGTAATGCAGTAATCTCTCGGGTATATTAAGCAAAAGGGCAAGATACCGTGTATCTAAGAAGGAGAGAATATGTATTTGTTTCCATTAAGAAAAATGGTGGGGCACCTGGCTGCCTCAATTGGTAGAGCATGTGACTTTTGATCTCAGGGTTGAGTTTGAGCCCTGTGTTGGGTGTAGAGATTACTTAAAAATCTTAAATTAAAAAAATGGTAATTAAAGTAATCTCTAGGAGAAGAGAAGAAATAGCCTGGTGGGAAAAGGAATAAAACTTTATCTTTGAAGATTCCTTGTTTTGTTAGTGTGGACCTTGAGTCATGTAAATTTTTAACATAATTTTTAAATAAAAAGCAAGCAATCCCTGAGAAAACCAAGTGAATCTAACTGCATTGAGCCGGTTGGCATAACCCACAGAGAGAAACTGAGGAACTCTGCCAACTGGCTATAAACCACAGTGATTGGATTGTACATTCTTCGTGGCACACACCATAAAGTTACCAGAAGTGCAGAAAACATTCCAGACTGTTTTTTAATATCACTGGTGATGGTGGTGTTGGCATTGATATTCTGAGATCCTTTATATTTGTTGTGGGATAGAGTAAACGACTAATTATATTGGTAGGAAGGAAACACATGAGAACCAGGTTAAATAAAATCCCTGCTGACCTGAATTTGAATTGGATGTGCAGTATGAACTCATGAAGCATTTCGTTATTAAAAAAATGTGTTCTAGCTTTGTCCACTGCCAAGGCCGATAAACAATGACAATGAACATTCTTGGTGTCCAGATCATGATTGCCAAATACCATTTCCCACTAAAAGGAATCCGGCCTCTTTGGAGAAAAGGCTGCTTTCAGATCTGGGGGAGATCCCCGGGATGTGCCTGGAGCATCCTATCCCACCAGAAAGCAGGGAAGCTATGAAGTTCTTCCAGGGTCCTATTGTAAAAGGACCCAGGAACCAACTTGAAGAGGCTCCCACGGGCCAAAGAGGTGACATTTTGAGCATCATTAAGGATAATACTGCAGTAGATAGAAATACATCACACAGGATTAAATACCTGAGTTTATAATGCTATCGAAGAAAATCTATCCACTTTTGTAGGATGCTTTGAAATTAACCCATTATTTTGAAAACTGGTAAAAGAAACATTTATAAATAGTACTTTAAGATTACCAAAGAACTGGTGTAGGGAAAAGGGAAGCTTCTCTCCATAGAAGTACAGCTAAGAAATGAAGAGGGAATGATAAAATCATTATCATTTTAAATACTTGCTAAACTCCTGGATCTAGGTAGTGATCAGCAATGCCGGACCACATGAAAGGGACACAACCAGACATGATGTGCCTCCTGATGTAGCCTTGCTGAAAAAATGAACCCTAATCTGATGAAGCCTCCAGATTTATTTATTTTTAAAGATTTTACTTATTTGACAGAGAGGGAACACAAGGAGGGGGAGTGGGAGAGGGAGAAGCAGGCTTCCTGCTGAGCAGGGAGCCCGATGCGGGGCTCGATCCCAGGACCCTGGGACCATGACCTGAGATGAAGGCAGACACTTAACGACTGAGCCACCCAGGTGCCCCAAACCTCCGGATTTAACAGATGTTTTTAAATGCTGTCTAAGGGGCAGAGGAATCTATTAAACAGTGCCACGGGAGTGCCGTCAGCGAAATCCAGACTGTAGGAACTCCACGGGAAAATAACCCGAGTTTTTAAAGAATGACCAATAATTTATGAAAAAAGATGGCAGGTAAACCTGTAGCTTAGAATAGATCCATTAACCCATTGAGGTGTTTGGATTTTATTTGTATCTTAATTAGAACAGTTTAAAAAAATTGGAACACTGGCTATTTGAAGGAAATTTTAATGTTAGGTGAGACAGTGGTGTTGCAGATGTGTTTTTCTTTTCAGATGTGTTTAAAGAAAGGTCCTTTATTTTTTAAAGATTTAATTTTTTTAAAGACTGATTTATTTGAGAGAGAGCACGAGCACCAAAGGCAGAGGGAGCTGATGTGAGACTCAACCCCAGGACCCTGAGATCATGACCAGAACCGAAGGCAGCTGCTTAACTGAGCCCCCCCAGGCACCCCAGATTTTGAGAGAGAGAGCGCGCGCGCACACACACACACACACACACGCACACGAAGACAAGCGGGATGAGGGGCAGAGGGAGAAGCAGACTCTCTGATGAGCAGGGAGCCCGAGGCAGGGCTCAATCCCGGGGACTCCGGGATCATGACCTGAGCCCAAGGCAGACCCTTAACTGACTGAGCCACCCAGGTGCCCCAAGAAAGATCCTTTAAAAAATGCATACGGGGTCATTTTCTCTTGAAATAAGATGTCAGCTGGGATTCGTTTTAAAATGAAGGGCTGATGAGGAAGTGAGTGAGTTTGGATGAGACCAGAGTGGCCACAAGCTGGGGGTGACTGAAACTGATGATGAGTTCATGAGAATTCATTCATTGGGACTCATGCTCTACTTTTGTGTATGTTTCAGGTTTTCAGTGGTAAAGCCTTAAATGAAAGTAGAATTCTTAGCGTAAGTATGGCTCAGGAGAATTTCTGAAAAGTTTTGTCAAATGAGAATTCTGTATGAAACCTCATTTTCATATCTTCTCTGTACATTAGAGATATAGTCCTGGAGGGAAACAGAACACACGCTGGGTGTCTGGAATTAGTTCTGGTTTTGGTTCAGTGATTTAGCCGCTCACCAAGACCCCGAGGCTCATGATTGCTGAGGGGGTGCCCCGAGTTTGCTCTCTTGGAAGACCGTAAGACAGCTTCTTGATGTGGATAATGCTTCTCTTACTATCTGGCTCTGTCTTTTCTCCTCGTCACCTGCAGCCAACTGCAGACTTTTAGTGTCTCTGGATGGAAAAGAACCTGTTTCTCTATCCCCAAGTGTTGCAGGGCCTTTGAAAAGCCAGCCACCTAGGGGTGGTCTGTGACCTCCCAAAGTCCCTTGGCCATTTGGTGGGATGTCTGGGATTCGAACCCCAGTCTCTGGACCTCCACTGCCCTGTACTCGATGCTTTCTTCTTCTTTGAGAAGTTAAGTTCTACCTGGTTGTTACCCTGTGTGTTGAGGGGTGACAGTACTGTTTTTTGAGCCTGCAGTGTGCTGTTTCGAGAGAGTCTTTGCCCCGAATAATTTATACACCACCGTGCCTGTCCAGGTACACGTTCACTAGCCAAATAATTTTTTAGGTGCCCAAGGAAATGAGCACTGCTTCCAGTGTCTGAGGAATATTAAACCGGGGACAAGAACATTTTTAATATTGATAATACTCATAAATATAGTGCCTTAGAGTTTAGAAATTGTTTCACATAAATCTACCGTCTTGTTTGTTGTTCTTCACACCTGCTGTTACCAGTGATGGAATGGCTTGTCAAGTTGGGGTCTCCTGACTCCAAGCTCCATGCTAGCTCCCCTTTGTCACACTGCTTTAGTGGAAGTCGAGAATGGTAACGGTTGATCTCTTTAGACGCCAATGGCCTGTCGTCATTATGGCCTAGGCTGTCACCGTCACCACCATCTTTATCAAATGAGTAACGATTACTACTGATGTCAACTTAGGACTTCGTGTCTGTTAGGCATGGTGGGAAGCTGGAGTCCTAAGATCTTAAAAAACCTGATTCTCCTACAAACCCCATGGCACACATACTGAAACCTTATTAGCTGTGTGATCTCGGATAAGATTAGTTTCTCAAGGTCACAGCACTAATGAAGAGCGGAGGCAGCATTTCAACCCAGGTGTGTCTGATGCCAGGGCATGCTCTGTAACCGTGAAATCCATTCACTGACGTTCGTTCATTCAGTTAACAGGTTGTTACTGAGCATCTACTCTATGCCGAGTACTTTCCAGGCATTGGGGATGTAGTCGTGAACAAGACAGACCCACTCTCTTGTCCTTAAACAACTGACGACTCGTGGGGTGAGACCGAGTAGAGTAAGCAAGATATTTTTAGGCAATGATGAGTGGTTTGAAGGAAATGAAACCGGGTAATGTGACACAGAATGTCTCGCACATATGACTGGGGTGCTTCTTTTTGCTGGTCAGGGGGCTTTTTGGAGGTCAGGTAGGACTTGAGTGTTTTAGACAAAAGAGCAAGTGATCGCTAAAAGTCGTGCAGTGGGAGCTTGTGTGGTGTGTTTGGGGAGCAGAAAGCGTACAGGAGAGGATGTGGGAGCTGCTGGAGAGGGAGGGTTGCTTGTGGTCATTGCTCATTGTGGGTCTAGATTTGCAGTGAACTGTCCACAGTCCCTGTCCTAGGCCCCTGGGGACCCAGGCATGGCTGGGGCGAGGACTGTTGCCTTTCACCGTGGAGTAGAGCACATTCACCTGTGACAGGTCTCCTTTCTGCGAAACAAAATCCACCCCAGAGAAGTGGTGTGTTTCTTCAAGACTCTTGGCTCTCTAGTCTCAACACCGGTAGGACAGGTCTAAGCTGTAGAGACCTAAAATGTGTGAAAACAATTCTAGGGACTTAAATGTCATCAGGAGGAAGTGACGTCAGCAGTGTGACTTGGTTGCCAACAAAGTGGCTGCAGTCGGAGGCTTTCCTGATGGATGATGGAAGGAGAGGTAGATGTCTGCCACATAGAAGGAGGATGTTCCTGGCCCCAAATGGAAGAGGTTTCTTTGGAAGCCGATGCATGCCCCGGGTGGGGAGAAGCTCCGCTGCCCCTTGTGAGGAGTGGATCTGAGGATTCGAGCGTGGCTGCGGGCGGGGGAGGAGCTGAACGTGGGTCATCTCTGCGGGCCTTCCAGCCTGCAGTCCGGACAGCCTCCTTGCCAGGGTGGCAGTTGGTGGTGATGGTGGTTAGTAGCAACTTGGGGGAGATAAAGGACCCCCCACTTTTGTTCCTGTCTGCCTCACTCTCAAGGCCCGGGCTCCCTCACGTTGCAGCACCGTGTACGGTCCCTGACTTTCTCTGGGGTCCCTATTATTTTTAGTGGTGTCTTATTTAATGCAGTTCTAGATTTCCAGCTCACTGGCACCATCTGTCTGTAATCACACTTCTCAGAGCTGCCTCCTTGTCACCAGCCTGCCTGCCTCGCTGATGGGCTGGGAGCTGGTTGTGTTCTCTGTACTTGCTGTACTTTAAGATTTTCACTTGGCATGGTCAACCAAGGGACCTGGGAGCATCTGTGGAAGCCTTGGAACAGAAGGCTCGCATTGTCCTCTTGCGGTGAGCGCGTCCCGGCCTCTAGCACAGGGTGCTCGCCGGGCGGCTCTGGGTTCCAGTTCCTTCATCACTGGGTTTTGTCTGTGTAGCCTTGGCCGCCTCTCTCCACACCTTTGGACCCTGATTCTTTGATCTCTACACAAGTTGACGGGACCAGACCCGTGGCTCTCTGGAGGGCCCGTCCAGCTCTTGGATCATTCAGAAGTGTTCTTTGCTTGTGTTCTGCACCTTCAGGAATGTCATTGGACTCTCCAGAGCTGACTTCTCAGGGCTTGCCATCGAAGGCCGTCTGACGTGCGTGTACATTTGAGAGACTGATCGGACAGTTTTGTCAGGAGTATGAGGAAGCTGTCACTTCTGAGAAAAGGATGTGTGTGTTTTCCTTGTGTTTTCACTACTTAGGTTAAACCGTTTGCCCCAAGAACTCCCCCGAGTACAGGCCTGCATATGCCATACACTGACCACCTTAGCACGGTGAGCATGTCCAGGACATAGTAGCTCCTTCTCACACGTAGCGTTTATGTTCTTCATCACAGCTGTGCTACACTCTCCAGTGAAAAGATGCTCGAGTTCAGAGAGGAAGTGGCCTTCCGAAGATGACGTGGCTCTTGCATGGTGTCTCGCTTCAGTGCTGGTGCTGCTCCTGTCTGGGCTGCATCTCCGAAGGGGGCTGTCGGCTTGGCAGGTGTCTTGGGTAGAGGGTGGGGGGGGTAGGTAGGGGTCACTGAAGAAGGCAAATTGAGATAGGATCACAGGAAGCATTCCTGGTGCCTAGAAATGGGGCAGGGCGGGGGAGCTCTTGCCTCCCCTCTCTGTGGCCTCGCGGGGAGAGGTGGGACTGGAGGCTGGCAGCAGCTGGGCTGTGGGGGAGCGTGGTCCTGGGGTAAGCACAGTTGTGCAGTCCAGGCGTGCCTTACTTGGCGGGACGTCTACGCATCAAGCCTCTGAAAGTATGTCAGGTGGCCCAGTGGAGTCCTGCCAGCCCCGCGGTGGAACGTGGTGTGGGGCTCAGGCCACCAAGGAGCGCGCTGCCTCTCTCCTGTCCATCCCTCGCCTCCCAGAGAGGGCAGCCATGGGAGAGCACCTGCCTTTAATTTGCTCTTGAATGCCCTTCCAAGGTGGGAGAGTTAAAAATGTATTTTTGAATATTCTGAAGGCAGTGTTCTTATAGACAGTTTGACAGCCTAGAACATACACAGGAGAACCATAAGGCAGTGGGAGAAGATTGCAAGTGGGGGGGGTACGGTTTCCTTTCCTCCTCTGTAATTTGAGTGCATTGCCAAACATGGAGCCACTTTATTTATTTATTTTTTTAAAGATTTTATTTGAGAGAGAGAAAGAGAGAGAGTACAAGCAGGGGCAGAGACAGAGGGAGAAGCGGGCTCCCTGTTGAGCAAGGAGCCCGATGCGGGACTTGATCCCAGGACCCCGGGGTCATGACCTGAGCTGAAGGCAGACGCTTAACGACTGAGCCACCCAGGTGCCCGACATGGAGCCACTTTAAACAGATACTTAATGGAAAGAACTATGGTGCCTTCCATCATGAGCGCTCCCCCCCCCCCCCCCAGTGTTGGATGAGGCCATGTTGCTCTCCTGCAGGGCAAGATCACCCAGCTTTGCAGTAGTATTAGCCAGGGGTCAACCCAAGAAATGGGCCAGGGCGCCTGGGTGGCTCAGTTGGTTAAGCGACTGCCTTCGGCTCAGGTCATGATCCTGGAGTCCCGGGATTGAGTCCCGCATCAGGCTCACTGCTCGGCAGGGAGTCTGCTTCTCCCTCTGATTCTCCTCCCTCTCATGCTCTCTGTCTCTCATTCTCTCTCTCTCTCAAATAAATAAATAAAATCTTTAAAAAAAAAAAAAAATAAAGAAATGGGCCAGTCGGAAAGACGGGCGTGAAGAGCTTTATTTTGAGCTGCTGGTGCAGGCGATTGGGGGTAAATGTGTGGGCCGGCTGCCAGGCTGGAAGTCATGGGCACGGACTGAAGCTGCTGTCCACAGGCAGAATTTTGTCCTCAGGAGTCCTCAGCTCTACTCTTGAGGCCTTTCAGCTCCCGAAACAGGCTCCTCCAGATGATCTAGAATCACCTCCTTTACTTAAGGAGGATGGTGGACCTTAATCACATGTGCAAAATACCTTCACAACAGCACATAGTTTAGTGTCTGATAGGATGGCTGGGGACTGTATCTTGGCCAAGACCTCTCCCCGTGACTCAGTTAGGAGTTCTTGCTGGGGCGGGGTGCTAGCTTCTGTTGCATCCATCTGTCTGTCTCTGGTCTGATCCACGCAGCAGCGCCCTCCCAGGCTTCTCCGTGACGGACGCTGAACGACTTCTCCCAGGTCCCAGAATGGCCAAGGTCCTTGTTCTATCTCCTTGGGAAGAAAAAGCCATTTGTTTTGTTTGCTTTTGTTCATGCAACAGATGTTTTCAGGTGTCTCCCATGAGCTGGCGATTTATCTATATACCAGAGATCTAGCAGTGAGCAAGACAAACATGATCCCTGCTCCTTCAGAGCCTTACAGACGGGCCTGGGTGTTGGGGATGTGGGCAGAGGAAAGGAGAATAACAAAGAGCCTTATAAATGGAAACAGGCTGAGTTCAGATAGTGCTAAGGGTATTGAGGAAATAGAGCAGGATGCTGTGACTAAATCTGGTCCCTTCCTGAGTTCAGATAATGACTTCCGAGTTGTGTGATGTTGGGCAAGTTCCTGTACCTCGGTGAGCCTCTGTTCTGTCCAGGATAAAAATCGCAGATATTTGTACCTGTTTTGGGACCATTACAGGTTTTTGGGGAAGAGGCCCAAGGAAGCTGAATTGTCCAGAAATCCTTTGGGATGGTTGGAGTTTTGCTCCTCAGAGTGTGGCTTATGGTGCAGCATCAATGTTGCTGGAGATCTTGTTAGAAATACAGACTCTCAGGCTCTGTCCTAGACCCACCGAGTTAAGTCTGCATTTTACCAAGATCCCCAGGTGACTTGTTTGTCAACTACAGTTTGAGAGACACAAGGCAGAGAGGCTGAGGGCAGCTCAGAGGCTGATAGAGGAACTCGTGTAAAACCTTGGATTCAGGAGGGGAATGGGGAGAAAAGCATTCAGAAGGTCCATTCTACCGGTTTTATCCTGAGTGAGGTCAGTCTGTGAAGAAGGGACTGCTAAGAAACCAGCTTATTCCCCAGATTGCCAGTTTATTATTACATCATCACGGGAGGTCAGTCCCAAGCCCGTGCCCTGGTGTCTTGGTGTCAGATGCACAAAGTAGAAGGCCGTGTGAGGAGGAGAGGATCCAGAAACTGGAATTTGGGCTGCCATGGACCCTCCTCCTCCGCTTCAGGAATGTTCCCCTTGGAGGTCTAGGTGCACGCCAAGCCCTGGCCTCCAGTGTGTGGCCTGCTGACACGGCCACCGCCCCCTTCTCCAGAGGCCGGTGGAGGGCTCCCCTCTGTGTGCCAGCCACGGTGTCCCCATCTCCCTCTGTAGTTGTGACTCTTAGGACTGTGGGGTGCTGCTCCCCTTGTATTCTTGATGCCTTGTGGGAGGTGACTTGATCCTCTGTCTGTGTTTCCGGAACAGGCTGCTTCCTGGTGAATTTGCGGGAACAGCGAACCCGATCCGTGGGAGGCCTGTTCAGTGCGCTTTGTCCTCAGGAGGGCAAACCTTTCTCCCTTGGGCATTGCTGAGTCCTGTGTTTACTTCAGCTACAGCTTAGAAAGTTCTCGGGTGAGCTGGTGGCTTAATAGGATAGCTTCCTAGTATGGTAGCTTGAAATCCGTTCTCGTTGGGCAAGACTGTGGTAGCTGTGGGGCTTTCTTTCAGAAAGATTTGTGTCCCAGAGATGACATATGGGAAAACGACAACTGGGCAGGCAGAGGACTGGCGTGGTTGGTGACTGAACACGTTAGCATCCTGATTTGTTGACTTGGGTGCTGATCCAGGACAGGTGGGGGTCTTAGAAGTTGCCCTGTGCGGTGTGAGGACAGCTTCGCTCCCTCACGCCCTCCCTCCCCACTAGCATCCTCTGTGACAAGTACAGTTTCCTCCGACACTTGCCCCCCGTGTGTTTTGAGGTTCCCACGTAGACCTGTGGTTTCTTTGGGGGGTAAGCCTGTCTTTCATCATGTCTGAATCACAGTTAAACCCACTTCATTGTCAAAGTTCCTCGAGCTTCTCCTGCAGCTTCTTGCAGATCTACACGCCACCATGCCAGGGAGGAAGACGGGAGTTAAAAGTGCCTCCGTGGACAGCATTAATCCATGTCTGGGGCCTTATCTAATCAGAAAATGCTGGCTTCGGTTTCCTGGGGATGGGAGCTCATTTTGTGCATCTTGTTCTGTTTGCGTTGGCGGTCCCTCCAGATGCTGTAGGCTTCCATATGTCCGTCCCGTCTTTATCAGATTTGTGTCGGGCCGTGGCAAGTAGATGTGTGCATGGATTTCCTTGCTGAGCTGAAACGGATCGCAGTCTGGGTCTGACACTTGAGAGCCGACTTCTTGGGAGCTATTTTATTTGTTCGTTTAAACTGATAAATTTTTGCCAGGTAATTTATCATGAATTTTTCCTTCTGTAGACAGGGAGGTATGAACTCATGTGCCCTAGTGTTTGTCCTTCCTTGTTTGAGGGGAAGGGTGGGGAGCGTGGGGAAGCCCACGGACCCTGGCAGCTCAGAACCTCGAACTCCTTGGATCCCCAGCCGCCCCTCAGATGGGACTGCTGACCTCCTTCCTCCGGGCCCCTCAGATGGGACTGCTGACCTCCTTCCTCCGGGCCCCTCAGATGGGACTGCTGACCTCCTTCCTCCGGGCCTTTGAGACAGGTCGCAGAGTCCACTGGTGAACAAATGGGCCGTTGTGCTCGGAATAAAAAGAGGGGCTGGTGCCCTGAGTGCACCTTGTCAGGCTGCTGCTAGGAGACCCTTAGGTTCTCCCTTGCACTGAGGGCCTTCCTGGGAGCAGTTGCCGGGGCCATCCCCCTCCTGCCCTTGGGAAGGTTCTGTGCAGATGAAGCTGCCTGGCCTGGCACGTGTGTGTGTCACATGGGTATGTGCGCTTGTACGTGTGAACACAGAAGGGGCTCTCACTGCTCCCTGGTAGCCTTCGAGACCCATCAGGGGTTCTTGCTATCTGAGGATGGACAAGTCCATGTACCCTTTGTCGGCCTCCACTTTCTTATCACACAGGAGTCCGCGAACCTTATTCTCTCCTCCAGGTTCTGGCACGTCCTAGGGTCCTTCTTCACAGTGGTGTTAGGAGAAGAAAGAAAAAGAATGAAATATTCCATCAACACTGGTTGCTTAGCAGGTGCTTTGCCTTGCTGATACTCCAGTTGACTCTTCATTTAAAAAAAAAAGAAACCGCTCTTGGCCTCCTGTTTTTCCTGCAAGATGGATCCGTATTTGTAGAACCCTTATGTCTCTCCACCGGTTTACGAACAGTCACTTGGCAGTTTTGAATTTGCTCCTCATGTACTGAACACCCACTGTGTGTCCAGGGCTATGCACGAGGTTGGGGGCTGAGGTGGGGGTGAGTGTGTTTGCTGGCGATGAGTCCGCGCTCTGCTCAGTCCTTTTGAGTCATGGGCCCCGTGGAAATCTAACAAAAGCTCTGGTCTCTCTTCTCCAAAAACTCATAAACCGAACCTAGCATCTCCTTTCAGGGGTCCCTGGGGCTTGTGAGAACGTTCACGGGGATTCCTAGGACCTCAACGTAGGAGCCACTTGTCTTGATGATGGCACAAGTCACGTAGGAGCTGCCTGGTAATCTGTTGTCATCTGCATTTTGGGGAAGTAGGGGTACTACTCTCTAGACCTTCACAGCATGTTCTTCTTCTTAAGAAAAACCTAGAAACTAGACCATTTCACTGTCCAAATAACCAGAAGAGGGTCTGCTTGGAGTCCAAGAAGGGGGAGAATCTTTGTCAGTAGCCCGTGAGGGAGGGCAGGGAGAGGTTTGGAGGAAGTCTACCAGACACTCCAGAGCGGTCTTTACCTTCCTCCGGTTCGTGCCTGACACGGGCAATGTGCCGTCTGCCTCACGGGGAAGGATTTGCTCCGTGGCCCCAGTGTGCACACAGTGAGCCTGCATGCCTGCGGGTCCCCAAGGGCTGAACGGGGATGTCCCTGCTTTCAGTTTCTGTTTACATGGAGCTGACGTCGCTGGGTTGCCTCCACATTCTATAAAAGCCAAAAACCAAAACAAAACACCAAATGGCAAAAATAAGCAAAGGACTTGGATTGCTGCTGTTCATTTTTTTATTTAAAAATTGCCAGCTTAGGGAAGCCTGGGGGGGCTCAGTTGGGGAAGCGGCTGCCTTCGGCTCAGGTCATGATCCCAGGGTTCTGGGATCGGGCTCCCTGCTCAGGGGGGAGCCTGCTTCTCTCTCTGCCCCTCCCCCTGCTTCTGCTCTCTCTCTCTCTCAAATCTTTAAAAAAAAAACCAAATTGCCAGCATGAACAGGGTTCAGTCAGCTTCAGTAGGAACCTACTTGTGTGACTTTTAATGAAAAATTACGTGAAAGCAGTGATGGGAATGAAGAGGACACTCATGACGAACACGGAGTGACGTATACTTGAACCACTGTAGTGTAGGCTTGAAACTAATACAACACAGTATGCTAACTGTCCTAGAATTAAAATTAAAAATTTGATAAAATGGTACACCCACACACACAGAATCACGTGAGTCTCCCTGCTCCGTTCTGCAGCGGGAGCTTTCTCGTGGGTTCTGGAGCACTTAGCCTCCAGGGCTAAGGAATCTCCATCTTTGTGAGTGTGGGAGGGTGGAGAAGGTATTCTTGTTGGCGAGGGGGTTTGCGGAGGCATTTGGGATTGCCTAGAGTTGCCCTCCGAAGACGTGGAGAGGGAAACATACCGGGGGTCCTTGGCCTGTTGGACATGAAACGGAGGGCGTAGGGGAGGCAGTGGGGATGCTAATAGCTGGTGTATGGCCAGAGAGACCGGTGTGAACCTATTCCATGAGTAATAGGATGTCTCCTCTGCTGCTGGTGGGAGCATAAATTAGTCCAACCTTAAGAAAGCCATTTAATTTTTTGGGGCTCCTGGGTGGCTCAGTCGCTTAAGTGTCCAGCTCTTGGTTTCAGCTTGGGTCATGATCTCAGGGTGGTGAGATTGAGCCCTGTGTTGGGCTCCGTGCTCAGTGCAGAGTCTGCTTGGGTTTCTCCTGTCCCTCTACCCCTCCCCCCTGCATGCTCTCTGTCTCTAAAATACATCTTTAAGAATGAAATTCGATTTTATATGTGTATACATACGTGTGTATGTGGACATATATGTAGATACTTCAACATTTTTCTACCCTTTCACCAAATAATTCCTGCTTCTGGGGATCTATCCTAAAGAAATAGAAGGGATTTTGTGCATGATTTTTTCAGCCCAGTTTTCCAATAGTGAAAGGTGGAAGGACAGCTTAAGGACTCATAACTGAGGACTATGTTCTGCAAGTGACAGTTCATTCAGACGATGGACATTTGTGCAGTTGTTAAGCTTGTTGATGAAACAAGGAAAGAATTGGGGATCTGGTGCAGGAGATGAGGGAAGAATCCTTTCAGATCCTGCCGCTGCATTCCGCCCCCCCCCATACCTTTTAACAGGTGCTTCTCCACATTCTCCATGTAGAACCCGTGTGCCTTTGTGCCTTGATCTGCCCGCTGCATTCCTCAGCAGTCTGCCTGCCACTCCAGACTCTGGCAGAAATGTTGGTGCCGTGCTCTCTGATCCCCGTGTTCCTCTCGAGGATACGGGTTTCCCACTGACCTGCAACTCCAGGGCAGAACTCTTCCTGAGGAGTTCTGCCAAAGGATCCGTGCAGAGCCCCATCGGGATTGGGGCATAGTGGGAGGCCTTTCTGCTAAAGGACTTGGAACTTCAGGATTTTTTCCATTTGAAAGACTGCCTTTGAAAGGAGTAGACTGATCTGTTCAGAGTTTGGGGGAGTCCTTAGTCCAGCTTCCTCATATTGCTGGTGGGGAAACTGAGGCCAAGTGACGCACTCCGAATCTCATAGCTGGTAGTGACAAGTGTGCCTCCTCCCTTTGACAGAGGAGGACTGTGGAGGACACTGGCTTAGCCCGTTATGAGCCGTGTGACCCCGCGAAAAATCTGAGCGTCTTAGTGGGTGCGTTTGTAAACTGGAGGTTATGAGGTGTTTAGCACCGTGTCTGCCATATGTTAAGTGTATCTACTATAAACAATGAAAATAACAGTGAAAGTCAGTAATTTTTATTCTTAATGAGGCTTCTATCATTGTCTGGACCTTCTGGGGATGTAGAACCCTCTCCTGTTTAGGGATGTGGAATAATTGTTCAGATAATGTCCCCACGTGAGAGACATAAAGCAATAATTCAGTGTTTGTAGTTAAGGTGGAATAACCCATTTCTAAACAGGACCATTTGAAACAAACACTTTATAATGTAGGTAAACCTCTATTTTAAGATAAGCTTGTATTTGAAAGCTGGAATCTATCAACAGATAAATTAGTGATTACCATAATTACAAATGACTTTGTCACTTTGCAAAACAATTTCAAAGTATGTTTTTTTTTTTCAACGTATGTTTAAGTCTGATCGAATATTATAAAATTATTCACTGATGGTTTTCCCTTGTAAATAATTAGGAAAATGAAGACGATATAAAGCAGGACATTAATCTGTTAAGTTAAAATTGTTTCCTAATGATGGAATAAATGTCCAGAAAGCATGCTTTCAGTTTTCAGTGTTTAGAAATCCTAATGCTAGAAAATAAACTATCTGGTGGGCATATAAGAAAATGAGAATTAACTGTTTTAATTTTTATTCCATACAGATTGTCCATAAATCTTGAATTATTGGGGAGAATAGTGAGCCCTCCAGAATCCAAGGTCCTATTGTGCTATGTATGCAGTAGTAGGTCTTTGGGAAGTCTATTTTAAGAAATTTTATTATGAAAAACTTATACACAAAACTAGAGCGGGTAATGTAATGAACCTTTGAATACTCATCACCTAGATTGAATTGTCTTTAAGATTTTGCCACATTTGCTTTATCTATAACATGTTCCCTTATTTTGTTGAAGTATTTTAATGTAAGTCATGAGATCCTGTTTCCCCACTGTATCCTAGAATATGAATCTCCATAAAAAAGGGGACTGTTCTTACACACCTATGAAAATTAGCAACAAAATCCGTGTACATAGTCCTTTAAATTTCCCTAGTTATCTTCAGATGTCTTTCTATACTTAGTTTGTTGGGATAAAGATCCAAATACAGTGCATGCATTGCACGGGGTGGTTAGGACTCTGGGCTATTATCTAGAGTGGATGCCCCTCCCCTCCCCCGCCTCCTTTCTTTAACCTCCTGTGACTTTGAAGAAACTGGTTCAGTTGTCTGGTAGAATGTCCCACACTCTGGAATTGTTGGAGAACCATGAATACCTCGATAATGATCTGTCCCATGTGCTTGGGTAGTTTTGCTGCCATTATTCATTTCGATGCTCCTATTGTCTCCTATTTTGATAGCGATGACTCTTTAGGTTGGCTCTTGGTCCTTTTGACATGACCCCATTTGCTTGAAAAAAAATTGTTTCCCATTAGTTTTTATGGCCTCCCTGCTTTGTGATACGCTGAGAACTCCTGGGCTGATCTGTGCATTTCCTGACCCAGCCCTAGAAGCAGCATCCCCCTCAAGGAGACCGGTTTTCACAGATGCGGGGCTCGATCCCAGGACTCTGGGATCATGACCTGAGCCGAAGGCAGACGCTTAACGACTGAGCCACCCAGGCACCCTCAAGCATGGATTTTTGCTAATCTTGTAGGTGAGAAATAGTATCATTGTATAGCTTTAACTTGCATTTATTTATTTATTTTTTAAGATTTATTTGAGAACAAGAACTGGGTGGGGGTGCAGACGAAAGAGGGAGAGAGAATCCTCAAGCAGACTCCCTGCTGAGTTCAGAGCCTGTGGGGCCCTATCCCAAGACCCTGAGATCATGACCTGAGCTGAAATCAGGAGCCAGATGCTTAACTGACTGAGCCACCCAGGTGCTCCTAACTTGCATTTATTTTGAGTGAGATGTTCAATCTAATTTATGTAAGGGCCGCTTGCATTTATTTTCAGTAAACTGTTAATATCTTCTGCCATTTTTTCTATCAGTTTTGGTCTTTTTCCTAAAATTGAGAAGCTCATTGTCTCTTAGGGACACGAGTCCTTTGTGATCTGTTGTAAATATTTCTTCTACTTTGTCATTTGTCTTTTGACTCTGTTGATGGTGTTCCATGCCTCTCACCTCCACCCAATCACATCAAGCTTTGTGTGTTTCAAAAATTAAAAAGTTGAAAGAACAGTACAATGAACTTCTAAACTCTCTACCTAGGTTCACCAATTTTTTAATAATTTTGCCATATTTGTTATGTCTTATATACACAGTTCTGTTGCATTTGAAAGTCAGTTGTAGAAATTATAACACTTTCTCACTAAATACTTAGATAAATGTTCTAAGAATAAGGACAAGCCTCTATGTAACTATAATAATACACTGAAAAAAATTAATGGTTACTTACAGAATTTTTTTGTTTCTGCCATGCTTTCATATAGTTTATGTGCTTTTTTTTTTTTTTAAAGATTTTATTTATTTATTCATGAGAGACGGAGGCAGAGGAAGAAGCAGGCTCCCAAGGAGCAGTGAGCCCGATGTGGGACTCGATCCCAGGACCCAGGGATCATGACCTGAGCCGAAGGCAGACGCTTAACCATCTGAGCCACCCAGGCGCCCTATATGCTTTTATATAGTTAAATTTATCTTTTATTTTAATGCTTCTGGATTTTGAAGCATAGTAAGATTTTTCTCGTGTCGGATGTAAAGAAATTCACCCATGTTTTCTTGTAGTACTTGGGTGGTTTTTTATTTTTTTCTTAAAATTTAATTCAGATCTTTCATTTGTTGTCCTAGTATACAAGATGAAATATTGATCTGATTTTATGTTTTTCTAAATGCATTTGGTAGTCCCAGCACTATTTTTTTTTTTTTTTTTAAAGATTTTTTATTTATTTATTTGACAGAAACACAGCGAGAGAGGGAACACAAGCAGGGGAGAGTGGGAGAGGGAGAAACAGGCTTCCTGCTGAGCAGGGAGCCCGATGTAGGGCTTGATTCCAGGACCCTGGGTTCATGACCTGAGCCCAAGGCAGATGCTTAATGACTGAGCCACCCAGGTGCCCGCCGGCACTGTTAAGTAAATCTCCCCCTACCACGGAATAGTAATATTGTCTCTACTGTATACTTCATTTCCATATACACTTGGGGTTTTTAGGTACTTGTATTTTGCATTGTCTTTTGGGCACATATTCAGTTGAATTGTTTGATTTTAGTTCACTCAACAATCTATTATCCTGTGGTGCCATTCTAATCACGGAGTGTTCATTCCTTGTGCTTAGTTACAAAAAGTTCATCATATTAGAATGAAATATTCAGTGGTATTTTATTTTTTTATTTAAAGATTTTTATTTGAGAGAGTGAGAGAGAGCACAAGCAGGGGGGAAGGGCAGAGGGAGAGGGAGAAGCAGACTCCCCCATGAGCAGGGAGCCTGATGCGGGACTCTATCCCAGGCCCCTGGGATCAGGACCTGAGCCGAAGGCAGATGCTTAACTGACTGAGCCACCAATAGGTGCCCCTATTCAGTGGTATTTTAAATATTGATCATTTTCTTCAACATTCTCCAATATCCCTGAATGAAGACTCCTCAAAAAAAATTTGTATTCCAAACTGCAGTTTATCTCTAATCTTTCTTTCAAAGGGGTCGATTTTCCTGTTTTATCTTTTTCTTTCATTTCCAAAAAGATAGGAGTATATGCTATTTACAGTGTAACTTCCCCAATACAGTGTAGCATACGAATTGTACAAACAGGGAAAAATTTGTTCCACATTCAACCTGTTTCCTTTTATTATTGGAGATTCTTGAGCCACCAGGGATCAGCTGCTGGTTGGTGAGGTCAGCCTGGGACTTCCCGGTCAGCTGATTACTTTGGCGGGATGGCTGTTGAGTCACATAGGGATGGGTCCTGACGAAGCCATTGACTCTTTCCCCAGAAGAGTCTCCTTTGGCTCCGATAACCCCTGGCTCGATTTTTTAGGCTTTAATCTGCACACAGGGATGCACGAGGACTTGAAGGTGCTAAACGTTCTGATATTTGTGGTTGCTCCCGCAGCTCATGCCCAGGTGTTTTGGGTCCCCATCTAAGCTTTTCAACCCTTAGTGTCTGTGCATACCTGCTCACAGCTCCTATGTGGACAGGCTCCGCATGGAGTCGGACCGTTCTAGCCTCTGTGCTTGGTCTCTTAGAATTCCACGCTCCCCTTTGGCCCGCAGCACACCCGCATGGGTCCTTCTATAACTCTTTCTAGGTCTCCTCCCTCTAATTGAGTAAGCTGGGCTCTTTGTCATCTGACCTCATTTTTGTTCTTTTCAATCAGCTATTATCGCTCACTTGCCCGCTCAGTGTCCTGTCGTTGCCACAAACACACCATTATGCTTTCCTACCTCTGTCTCCTGTGTCCTGTCTCCCACTTTCCCTGCCTGAAATGTCCTGCCTTACCACTTCTGTTTATCCATTTGTCCTCCTAGGGCTCAGCTCAAAGTCTCCATCCCCGGAAGCTGCCCCTGATCTCGGCTTCGTTAGCAGCTCGTACCGCCCTTGGAGAACTCTTCCTGATATGAATGCCCGTCTTCATGAGGCTGTGAGCTCCTTGAGGCGGGTGATCCCATGTCCTTAAACTGTTCTGTCTCTTGGAAGCCTGTGCTGGGCCCACAGCAGGCGCTCCCGGGGTGTTGCAAAATGAATAAATCCAAATCTTCTTTAGCCACCAGAGCCCTGCTGCGTCTTGCTCCGTTTCTCCCGCCCTGACGGAGGTGTTGTGTTCAGCTGCATCACAAACTCTCTAAACCATGTCATGCACGTATGGTCTCTGGTTTGTTTTGTGTGTATTAACTTTTCCCATCTAAATTGAGTCCCTTGAGGTCAGGAACCTCTCCCGCCGTCAGGAACACACTTGTCAGCTGAGTTGTGGCATATAAGCCTTTCAGTAGCGGAGATGCTGTGCTAAACTTCCTACATCTTAGCACCGGATTTAGTCTGGCCGTGTAGACCGTTGATTGAGCTGTTCTAGGAGCCTGCAGCTATTTCTGATATTGGCAATAAAAATAACCCTAGAAGGAAGGTGGCATTTTCTCCACTTTGTAGATCAGAAAAACAAAAGTGCAGAGAGGTTGAGCGACTGGTCCAGGTTCTCTCAGCCTGTAAGAGGCAGAGCTGGGATTTGAACCCAGGTCTTCCTAACTTTTGAGGCCACAATGCTCAGTAACACATAGGTATTGCACGAGTCTTTATTTCTCCTACGGAATTGACTGTGGTGCTTTACATCTAGTAGATACTTTCTGTTACCATTTGAGAGCTGTTTATCAGCTTTGGGTTACAGGTGATGAGTGTTCACCTGCTCTGCTCTATTTCTCAGGCAATATCCACATGGCCCTTGCTGAAAAAAGCCCTGTTTTTGTCACCTCCCAAGAATAGGAGGAACAGCATCGAGTGCATTAGGCCATCTCTGCTGTGGTTTACATCAGGGTACAACATCCAAGACAGGGAACAGGCCTTTCCAGAAGCTCGCTCTCTATTGGGCAGAATGAGACCTTGCAGGGATAATCTAGTCCCAAATCTTAAAACCGGGCTCTGTGAGTTGGCTTTACAGGCAGGTGCCACGTTGGTTTTATTAACGTAAAAGCAGCACCTTGTATAGGGGCCTACCATGCACCATGATACCTGTTGGTTGAGGGTGAGCATCGGAATCACCTGGGGAATTACAAAACAATAGGGATTCTCAGATCCCGCCCAAGGCCTAGCAGACTAAAATTTTTTTTTATTGGGCTCAAGTAGGTCTGATAGACCAGGTTTTTAGCATCTACAAATGTAGTCCTTCTCCATCTTTCTACAGAAAAGAGAAAACTGAGACTTAGGGGAATGGATTTGGAAAAAGACTCGGTTGTGAGTGAAGCAGAAACACTTTCCTGTTGTCTTACCGTTTTCCAAGGCCAGAGGAGTTTCCCTTAGATTTCTATGGGTGTGGGTCAGTGAATGTAGTGGGAAGGGTGTCCCTTCAGGACTTAGGGAACATTTTGTATTTGAACACTTGGATGCCTGTTTATACTAGGTGCTAGGTGTGGGGATTCATGAGGGCTTTGGTCTTGGGATTTCTCGACTCAGTGGGGAGCAGATATATAAGCAAAGGATCTCATTAGAGCTGATTCCATGACAAGTGACAGGACAGACGGGGGAACACAGCTATAAGTGTCTTCATTATATTAGCGGTTGAGATAGATGGGCCAGGAACAGTTAAGTTTGTGATTTCCCATGGAAAGAGGCTTCTCATTTAGATTGGTAAACAGGCAGACCCAAAGTACAATGTCCTTGCAGGTTTCCCTGGGAGGTTGGAAAGTGTTCAGAGGTGATTCAATTTAGTTGCTGTCCAAGCTCAGCAGAAACAGGCTTTTTTGTAGGCCTCTTGGACAATTCTCTGGGCTCCAGGGTTATCCGGTGGCATCTTTTTTTTTTTTTCTTGATTGTGATTTAGAGGCAGAAAGAGCACCAGACGGGAGGTCAGCAGCTCTGCCTTTCTGTCCCTGCACTGCTGTGAAACTTTGGGCAGGGGTCTACGTTTCTCCAGGCTTCTCCCCTGTGGAATAGAGCTAGCAACACTGTCTGCTTGTGCTGTGGGATTATTAGCAGGATCCAATAAAATCATGTGTGAAAATACTTTGAGAACCGTAAGCCGCATAATGTAGTCCTTCGTGGTTATCGAGAAATTTAGTTTGGTGGCAGTGGCATGTGTGTGTCCTAGACCCACTGACCCCAGGATGTGCATGAAAAGGTGTGCCAAAACCTTCTCCTCACGGCGGAGGGTGGTGGGAAATGTCAAGACCGAGTCCCTGGGAGGGGAGGAGGTCATGGCCACCTGACTCAGCCAAGTACTGGGTGTATTACATCAAACAGTACTCCTTTAAGCAGAAAGTGAGGGCGTCCTCAGACTTTGGGAGGTGAAGCATTTGGAGAGGGTGCAAGTCACATATGCCTCCCCCGACAAGGGGATCCATGGGAACTCATGATAGGAGATTTATGTCTGGGGAGATTAGGTACATGGATGCAAAGCAATGCTACTGTGTACGATCACTTTCTCTCCAACTTGGTCAGATCAAACGAGAAATGGCTTTGGTGTAGAGAGGAGTAGTCAGTCAAGGAAAAACCCTAGATTCCTGCCTGAGCTTCAGGTGCGGTGGAACGTGGAGCATTACCTTCGGACAGAATTACATGATGATGGGAGATCATGGGAATAATGGGATGACTATGATTTAATAATAGCACTTAATAAATGTTCGCTGCAATCTCAGCTCATTAAAGTAATACGGAAAGTGGTGGTAACTGTGTTCTGAAACTGACATTAGTGTAAAATATGCTGATGAGGACCTAATTCCTGTGTCTCCATATTGGTTCCCTCAGCCCTGTGGGCTGTAAGCGGCCTCTCCTGGGCTCCAGACCCCTTCAGTTTACCCCACTTACCCCGGGTATACCCAGTGCTCTGGGTGCCATGATGGGGCAGAGATCTATCTTCTGAAACTAGAGATCTCTGTGCCCGGGTTTCCTTGTTTGCTCGGTGTTTTGTCTTGTCCTTTGTGATCTCTTGACTTGGCACCCAACTGAAACTTTGGCGTCCTCGAGATCCAGCGATAGTACTGATGGAATGTCATGATGTCACACATTGGCTGGGATTTCTGGGTCCATTGCTTTGGTTCCACCCGTGTTCACTTTCTAGCAGCCATTCACCTAAAATACTCTCCAGGTGTGTGCTTGTTATGTGAGTCCACTGGATTTGTCTATGTTCTCGGTGTTTAAGCTTAGACGTTTTGAATTAAACTCTTTAACAGCAAAGGCAAGTCATCGTTTTATTAGATACCTAGCATTTGGTTATACTTCCCGAACTCGCCACAGGAGACTTTTCAATCCCATCAAATAGTTGATCCCTTACC
Source organism: Phoca vitulina (assembly GCF_004348235.1). NCBI lineage: Eukaryota > Metazoa > Chordata > Mammalia > Carnivora > Phocidae > Phoca > Phoca vitulina. The sequence continues at coordinate 532,433 of NW_022589729.1, forward strand.
TGTCTTAATCTATTCTCGATAGAACCAACTCTAGTAGATTTCATACTCCTCTTGGCTACCATTGTGTCTGAACCCAGAGACCATTTATAGTTTTCCCTAGAATCTATAAATGAGGTCATGCTATCTTGTTCGATTGTTCTAAAAGTGATATTTTATGTGAATGAGATTTTAGAACAATCTCTCCTTTTTATAATCTGACAGCAGTATAAATTACTGATGTTTATTATTCTCTTTTATGTGATCAATCTCTTCAGTGTTAGCCGTCGGGTGACTCATATGTTGTTAGCATTCTGCTGTGGCATTGGGTGGTCTTTCACATTTTATTGGACTGTTATATAAAACTCCACCAAAGAAATATGCTGGAACTGGTATTTATTGCCTTAATCTTGTTGTCTGCATTGAGAAGTTGCTAACTAAATGTTTTCTCCAGCCTTTCCTTAATTGCAGTGTGGTTAATTCCTCTTAACTGCGGGAAGCCAAGGTATTTATAGATTGTTGTTATTATTTCTGTGGTTGGTAGAAGTAACCAGCATTCACTGAGTGCCAAGAACCTACTTGGCATGAAGTAGAACATAGAAGCCGATCTAGTTCCTGCCCCCACCAACTTTATGCAAAGTGAGCTGGGCAGGGAGGAAGGAAGGAAGAGAAGACATTGTCACAAAACTGAAACGTATTCTGAAAGGGAGAGAAAATGAATTCGGCTCCAAAGGACACTGTAGGAATTAAATGGGATAAAATGCAGCTGACACCACCATCAATACTACATTTATGCTCAATTACACAAATCTGAGGAGTGAGTCCGAGCAAGCACAGGTATAATGGATAATGTATCTCAAAACAAAGCTGTAGTGGTGTGAGCGGAGGGCCGTGGGGAGAGGGTGAACAGTGAAGATGAATTCGATTAGAGGGATCCTGGAAATCCTCCTGGATCGGCCTCCCTCCTTCCCTCCTTCCCTAACGGCCACATCTAAGTTTCCCAGGCCTGTCCCCACTGCCTCTCGGATACCCCCCTCATCCTGCCCTGATTCTGGTCCTTCTCTCTTACTGGTCTGTCCTCTTGCCCCCTCCAGTCCATCCTCCACGAAGCTGCCATGTAAATCTGAACAAAGTGGGCGCCAATCCCTCTGTCTCGGGGTTCAAGGGCGTGCAGCGCCCATGGGCCATGTGGACTGTGTGTGTGCGTGTTGGTGCCCGTCAGGAACGGCCTTCCACTGTCTCCACGGGACAAGCACTGTTCATCCTTCAAGCTGTGATTCTACAGTGCAGACGTCTGACCCGACCTGCTTGACTTAGGTTTTGGCCTTTTGCACCGCTACTGTGTTTCGTAGATAGAACCTCATCGCGGCAGTGACCTTAGCACTTTGTCTTGCTGAAGCACACGGCTGTCCTTTATGCATCCTCTTGGTGCTTTGAAGATTGGCGTGCCATCTTCAAGTTTTTCTGTCCTGCGTGGTCACGGCGGCTGGCTAGGGGATGGAGGAAGGACTGTCTGGATCATGTCGGGCTGCAGGCTCCTCAAGGACAGTGTGCATGCTGAGTATCTGCAAAGGCTTTTGACTTTTATAGATTGCAAGGGGGCGGGGGGAGACAGGCTCTTGGAATCGTGGGAAGATGAATTTCTTTCTCATTCTGGAAGATGTCCAGTACTGGAGGACAGGAACAGTTGGTACAAATGTCCTGAATTTGTGGATGTGATCTTGAGAGGGGGACACCTGTTCTAGCTGCAGAACTGGCATTTACTTCGGACTCTGAGAAGCGGAAGCCTTTGACATCTCCCGGGGGAGAGCCAGGTCTGTGCAGGGAGGGGGCAGACCCAAGTTTGCTTTGTAACTTGGCAATTACTGTCACCATCTGGGGATCTGCCTCAAAGCAGGAGGATGGCTGGGACACTTTTGACCTTTGTGGAGACTCAGGGAAGGGTAACTGAATTTCAAGAGCAGCAGTGACGAACAGACCTGCTTTCTAGAACACCAAAGGCCTCGTCCTAAATGAACTTGGTGCATGTGGTGGACGGCATGTCCTTTGATTTGTCCGTGTCACTTAAATTGGTCCAGGCAATGGAATATTGTGAATTGACTTTTGAAGTGGGAACTCCAAACGCTTTTTAAATTCAAAACCTTCTGTATTTGTCTCCCTGTGTATATGTGATTAAGTGTTGTAGGGGACATGATTTAGGTACGTAATGCAATCTAGGATCCTAAGATTTTAGGGAATCTAGTGAAAACTGTTATATGAGCAAGTGAAAACATTAAAACAACCCAGGTTAGTACTGTCCAGATCGGTCCCAACAAATGCTCCAGATCTTCAGAGGTGGACATTCTGCTGTGGGCTGGAGGGGTTGGAGAATGTTGTGTAGGGAAGAAAATGAGATTGACCTGCATCTTGAAGATGGTGGAATTTGAAGAGATTTAATGGAGAAGAAGGGATTTCAGGGCTGGAAAATAGCACGTGCAAAGCCTACCAGATGGGGATCCTTCACTTAATATTTTAAAAAATTGTGTTGATTCAACCAAGTATTTAATTATAGAAATCTGGGCTCATGATCCCACTATCCCCACCTCCCCTACTCTTTTATCTAACCTCTTCTAATTCTGGGCTGGATACAAAAAGAAATGCAAGATTGTGTGCTTTTCCTTATGGAGCTTCAGTCTTGTAAATTACTATATCCTGTTGCAAAGCAGAATCAACAGCAGATTTTGAAAAAAAAATGTCAAACTAGAACCTCAGATTCTGTTTTCCTGGTATGACACGCTGGGCTTGCGCGCTCGTTTTCCCACTCCTTCTGGATACATTCCTGCCCCCCTCCCATGCTGCAGAGGTGGGTAATGCCTTACCTTTTCCTGGTGGGAAATCTGATGTCAGGTGGCTTGCCAAACTTCAGGAGACCAGTTGGTGGAAGAACCGTAGTAAGAGGGTTGTGTTTCGTGTCTTTATCTTTAATTGCTTCTCAGCTGGCGTGAAGGGAGCTGCCTTTGAGGAGACAGAGAAGTGCCTCTTGGCCTTTCTGGCATGATGACACACTCTGGGACTTTTGGAAGAGGCGATTGCGTCAGGCCAACCAGGGTGCAGGCCACAGGGCAGCAGCTCTGAGCTTCTGTGGGAGGATGGGTGACTCATGCAAAAGTGTACAAGGATTCTGAGATTCTGGTCATCTTGGGACTTGGCCTCTGAGTCTCTGTCCTACTCTGAGTCCTCAGGGGCCTTGGTTCTGGTGACACAGGTGGGAGCTGAAAGTTGGAGCGCCGTCTTCCTCTGCTTCTCTGACTTTGTCCTGTGTGGATGCTCCCCCCACCTCCCTGCCCCCGATTAGGAGGCACAGCAGGGTTTGCACTTGCAAGAGCCTCCTGTGGCGGGGCCACCTCCCCACATTTTCTATTCTTCTCTCTCCTCTTGGTCGATTTCAGCCTCTCAGCCGCGCTGATCCATACATTCAAATTCTGGGCCACTCCTGCTACCTGCCCCCCCCAGAGCCATTTGTCTGTCCCTCTGCACTTCTGCAATGCTATTGATTTGCTATTTGCATGCAGTTTAACTGGATTTGGGTTGGCATGTGTTTCTGGATGCTCTTGTAGCTATTGATCTGATTTAATGGTACCCATCACCACCATCTCTAGGAGTGCTGTCTGGAAGCAACATGGTGTGTTGCTGTTTTTTGCTTTAAAGCTGAAGTGGTCCAGGGACTCGGGGGCACTAGAGGTAAATCTCAGAGCTCTGTTTTCTTGAAGTCAGTGTGTGTGGACCTTTTCCTGCTCTTTCTGTGCTTGATTTCTAAACCCATTCTTCATCCTACTCCATTGCCTGCCTCCCATTCTGCTGTCCCATTAATCAGAAACCTGATGGCATCTCTCCTGTGCCTTAACATACACACACACGTGTGCATACACACATAATTGTGTTTTACTATGGTGTTAGAGACGTACACTGGGCATTTCCCTGGGGTTGCTCAGGCTCCTCCCTATCCATGAATCCACAGACAGAATACCCTCCTTAACTGAAAGAAAGTTACAGTAGCTGTGGATTGGCTTGGAGTGTGTATGTAAGCATCTCTATATCCGTGAGAGAGAGTGTGTAAGAGGGGGTGCCCACTATCTGTCCCTCACGTTAAACGTTACCTGTAACCCAAAGGAATAGTAGAATGCATTGGACAGTTCCTTTGGATACAAAATGTATTGACTTGGTAAAGAACTTCAGCTAAAACAACAGATATATTGTGTATTAGTTGCCAATCACCTCAAAATTTAGTGCCCTAAAACAACCATAATCATTTATTACATCACATAGTTTCTGTGGGTCAAGTTTCCAGGAGCAGCTTAGCTGGGGGGGCTCTTGCTCCAAGTCTCTTAGGAGATTGCAGTCCTCTGAAGACTTGACTGGAGAATCCAGTTCCAAGATGGCGTACTTGCATGGCTAGCAAATTGGAGCTGACTGTTTCCTCACAGACCTGCCCATAGAGCTGTGTGGGTGTCTTCATGATGTGGCAGTTAGTTTCCCCAGAGCGAATGAATTGAGAGAGAGAGAGGTAATGTCTTCATTTAATGTCTTAAAAACCCAGCTCCAGAATTCATACTCTGTCATTTCTGTCACCTCTTACTGGTTACTCAGATCAGCCTATTCACACACGGAGGGAACCACACAGGGGTGTGAATACCAGGAGGTGAGTCATTTAGAGCTGTCTTGGAGGCTGGCTACCACCCACCAAAATCTCAGTGGTTTCTATCAGTCAGTATTTCTCACTTCTCACTGCACAGTCCTTAGTTGCATGCAGACCCAGACTCTTTCCACCTTGTTTACCCTCCTTGAATGGGAAAGACAACAAGGATGTCCTGTGGGAGACTTTTCTTAATAACCAGGTTTGGTGGGGGTGCACATCACTTCTATTCACATTTAATTGGCCAGAACTCACAAGATCTTCTTACGGGGGTTGGATAATGCCATCAAGCTGTGTGTTTTCAGTAAGGCAAGAACACGGATATTGATTGGTCTTGTGGTTTTTGCCACATTTCACCAAGTCCCATAAACCTGTGGTAAAGGCTCTGTGTCCTTCCAGAAGGAAAATTATCAACTGAATAGACTAGTGGGCCTTCACAGCCCGTTAGTGAATCCTCCGACAGTCCCTGAGGGTGTTCTGCGTGCCCAGCACTTCTGGGCTGATCATGCTGGGGCAGCAGGGCAGTGAGCCTAAGGAGGGAAGGGAATCCAGGGTGTCTTGAGCGTTTCCTTTGCCATCAGAGCTCTTGATGGAAGACTTTGCATGTGACGGGGTGCTCTCCGCGCTGTACATAAGTCATTTAATTTTCATATCTGAGCCTTCACTTAGGTATTGTCTCCATTGTCAGATGAGGAAATTGAGGCTCACTCCGTGAGGGTGAGTAACTCTCGAGATCCCACAGTCCGTATGTGATGATGTTGAGATGTAGACCCTTTCCACTCTACCACGCTGCCTCTGAGTTCTCCCATAGTGGAAACCAATAGTGCTAACAGTCTGGAGATGCTTTATGGTTGCAATCCTAGGCCATGGCATCTTAAGAACTGCCTCTGTCTCTCCCTTTCTGGGAGAGAGATGGTGTCTGAAGGTGGTCCCCCAATGAGAGCACATTGCTCTGCATCCTGGGAGCAGGTAGGGCTCTAGAAAGGTAGAGTCTGTGGCCCCCAGCCCAGAAAGTCTGATGCTTTGGTTTGGCTCTACCCTACCTTCTCCCTCTGATGTACCTCCTGCTCCTCATCCTAGCAGGCGGGGACCTGGTGCCACACTTCCACCGTATTTTAACAGTACCACCTCTTGCTCTTGTAGGACTTTCTGCTTTTCAGAATCTGTTCATATCGATCACTCCATTGAGCCTCATACACACTCTGTTCCTACTGAGAGTGGGAAGAACAGGTATTCTTACTCCTGTTTAGGGAGGCTGAAGCCCAGAGAGGTTAGTGGGACAGTGGTGATGATGGAACCGTGGTTTTCCTTTGGTTTGGTTTTGTATATGTGGGAAAAGTGGCCCAACAGGATAAGACTGTGGTAATGGGTGAAGGGTTTACAGTTCTTGGAATTTGTACAGAAATACACACATTGATATTAATGTGGTTATTAACTGCTATGTTCTTTTCGTTAAAAATTTTTTAAAAGATTTTATTTATTTGAGAGCATAAGTGGTGGGGAGGGGCAAGGGAGAGGGAGACAAGCAGACTCCATACTGAGCAGGGAGCCCGGTGCGGGGCTCCATCCCAGGACCGTGAGATCATGACCTGAGCCACCCAGGCGCCCCTAATTGCTATGTCCTTGAATAGCATTTTACTTTGTTCATTTGCCCCCTCCCCACCCCCCATCCGGGGCAGATGACGGAGGAAGAAGCTGGTGTGGCTGAGTGCCACTTTTCAGGGGGCATCCTGGTAATTGGCAAGCTGGTGCCTGCAAGACATCCCAAGGGGCTGGTCTTGCTCGCTCCTATTTCTTCCTTTTCTTTACCTTTCCCCAGGAGCTGAGGCATTAAGAAGGCCCTCCTGTAGGAGAGGTGGTGTGCTTGGCTGGTAAGGCTCCTGGCACCTCTAGTACTCCCATCTTGCTAGGCATAACACGGTAGGGGACAGTTGCACTTGGGGTGACCACCCAGGACAGGGACAGGGTTTGCCCAGCACTGGGGATTCCTCTGATGTGGAATTTTCAGTGCTAAAACCAGGACCGCTCTAGGCAAACTGAGATGGCCGGTCATCTGGATGGCCTTCACCCCCACTGCCCTTGCCCCTGCTGTTCATGCTCCAGGAACCTTGTGGCTCATGACCGGTGAGCCTCTGGTGGAAGGCTCCTTTGTGGATGAGGGTCCTGGCTCAGCACCTGTTGCAGCGTTTCCCTCTGCCCCAGTGGCTGCCTTCTGGCCCATGCTGGCTGGCTTTTGGCCTCATCCCCTCCCTAGTGTTCTCTTCTCTGAACCTCCCAGAACTCCAAGGATGAGGTAGACCACTAACAAGGACATCTAAATGGGTTTGTTTAACTCTGTGGTATATAAGGCGAATCTTTTCCACCTCTCCACAAAAATCTTTACTTAAAATATCAGTTTCTCCTTAAGTCTTTCATCAGACAAATCCAAACACTTGCTGTGCTTTGTTGGCATCTCAGACTGGGAGGCAAACAGTGTTATTTATGAAGTTCAGGTTTTGGGCCAGGTTTGGCAGAGTCTGTCTTTTGTTTTCTAAAGCATTTCTCCGTGTCCCAGAGAGACCTTTGCCTGCAACCCCTTCTGTCCCTGTCCTGGACCATTTCCTTTTCTGTAACCTGATTCCTCTTGTATTTGTTCAAGGTCCTCTGGACAATCCTTAACAAACCTAGTTCTTTGTTAGGACGGAGCTTAGTCATTCCTTATTATTATCCTCCACCATTACAGTCTCTTCTTCTTGCCTCCCTGATCTTTGGCAAATAAAAAGTGCTCTTTATCGTATGTTTTTTCAAAGATTTATCTATTTATTTTAGTAGGGGAGGGGCTGAGCAAGAGGGAGAGAGAGTCTAAAGCAGACTCAGGGCTTGATCTCACCACCCTGAGATCATGACCTGAGCCGAAGTCAGGAGTTGGAAGCTTAACCGACTGAGCCACCCAGGCGCCCTGTGCTCTGTAACTTTCGAATAAAGGACTGGAGCCCAGATGAGCTACAACATGTTCTTCTCACAGTCCCATGTAATCCCCTTGATAACCCCGCAAGGTTCCATTTCCCATGAAGAAGAGGAGGCGCAGGGAGGTTGACCAGTTGGCTCCTATTGGTAGACTAGTTTAAAAGAGGCAGAGCTGGGGTTTGGGACTGCCCAGTCTTTTCATTTGATTCTGTCCTGCGATTTTTAGAGCATTGACTTGGAGGCCAGGACACCTGGGTCATAGTCTCACCTTGAGTCTGTAACTAACTGGGTGACCTCGATCAAAACACTTGATCATTGGACATCAGTGTCCTGCCTTGTTGGAATAAGACAGGAGGTGGGGGCGAAAGCCTTTGGAGATGCTCTCCTAATGTGTTCATGCTTCTCTTCCATCATTTCTTCTCTCTGGGAAACTGTCTTCACAGTCCATGTTCCCCCTCATTTCTGCCTGTCTCACTGGCTACCCTTGTGGACTCTTCGATTGGACTTCTTGATTATCTTTGTGGCTTATCATTTTTCTCTTCCTTTTGGTGAGAGGAATTGTTACTGTGACTCTTGATTCCTTAGGCTTCCTGCTTTCTCTAGATTACCTGGATTACCCTGACACATCACTGCAAAAGTATTTGCTGTATGATGGGTGGTGGTGGTGATTAATGCCTCTGCTATGAGGACTGTTGGGCGATCACCATGGGATGTTGGGTCATTAGATGCAAGCTTAACAGACTGGGATTGCCTAAAGGTAGTAAAAGAACATATCTAAAGGTTTTTGCTTAATAGGAAAAACTACCATGGGCTCATTTGTTTGAGGGGCCAGGCTTTGTGCTGTGTGTGGATACAGCGGCCCCTAGTCATGGCAGTCTAGTTAGGGAAGACACAGTTAATCTAAGAAACAAATAAAAACTCACAACTGATGAATGAACCAAGTATAACAAGGAGAACTAACCTACAGGGAGCTGAAAATGTGTAAGAACCAAGCACTTTATGTGCATTATCTCCTTGAATCTTTACGGTGGCTCTGCAAGAAGGGGAGACTTTGTCCTATTTTATAGAAACTGAAGCCCAGATAGTTACCCAGATCGGACTCCAAAGCCTGGGTACTTTCTGCTATCCCTTGCTTACCTCCCTTACGAGTCCATAATCCCAGCCTCTAATTCTCTGTGGAGAGCCACCACCTGCCCTTGGGCAGAAAAGATGGAAGCTTCCATGTTGTGATTTGAAGGCTTTAGTTAAAAGACCTCTCTGTCCCCAAATACCCACTCTGTTGATCTGGAGACTCTGGCTGGTGACTAGCACGTGAGACTATTCGGTTTCCATAGATGCCGTGAAGGTACACGCATCACCGGGCTGGGCTAGTTAATTAGGCCCCTTGCTGCCAGTATTGTCCTACCAGGGGTTAGTTTATGTAACTAGGTTAGCTGCATGTAGAGCGGGGGGAGGGACTCGGAACACCGACCCAGGGCGTTTTGGTGGGGACGAGGGAAGAGGGGAAAGAAATCTTGGGAGAGGATCACTGCTGCCCTGGGAGGAGGGCTGGATGCAGGGTACCTGGGAAGATGAGGGAAAGGATCGAAAGCGAGAAGTGAAAGGTCTCCAGAGATGAACTTTCCCTCCCTTGTTCTTAGTAATAACTGGTCTGTCCCTGTATTATTGCTCCTTTCAGAGAGAAAGTACACGGTACCTCCATTTTCTCAACTCTTGTGTGAGAAAAAGGAACCGGTATCTGTGGTCTCCACTGTACACAGATTAAAGACCAGGGCAGCCTAGTGGCTGAGCCACGCGCGGAGGGACTCCGGTGTCTGGAGATCCCGCGCCCCCTGCTGCTCAGGGTTTGGTTGGCGTCAGGGTGGAAGCACAGCTTGCTGGGGCAACTGGCCCTCTTGGGCGCCTCTAGTTTCCCTCCCTGGCTCCTTCTCGTGTACTTTGCTACTCCTCCCTTTATCCTCGTTTCGGCTGCCCCCGGAGGGCACTCGTGGTCTAGTGCTCCGTAGAGCTGCCAGCACCTGAGACACCTTTTTGAGGAGAGTAGTGGAGCCTCACCCGTGATGCCCTTTGAACTCTAAATATCAGAAGAGCTATGATGTGCGGAACAGAAGGCCTGCGGCTGCCAGGGTGATGAGAAATATCTTTACATGTTTGAGGACAGAGTAGATTCTGAATCTCTATGGAGACCGGTTTTTGCTTGCTATAAAAGGGAGAACTTGCTAACAGAGCTGTTGCCTGAGAGAGTGATCTCTTCAACAGGGGTGGTATTTAAGCATGGCAAGCATTTAAAGAAGAGATTAAGATTCCAGGTGTAACCGTTCAGAATGGCTAAAATTAACAAGTCAGGAAACGACAGATGTTGGCGGGGATGCGGAGAAAGGGGAACCCTCCTACACTGTTGGTGGGAATGCAGCTGGTGCAGCCACTCTGGAAAACAGTATGGAGGTTCCTCAAAAAGTTGAAAATAGAGCTACCCTACGACCCAGCAATTGCACTACTAGGTATTTACCCCAAAGATACAAATGTAGGGATCCAAAGGGGCTCCTGCACCCCAATGTTTATAGCAGCAATGTCCACAGTAGCCAAACTATGGAAGAAGCCTAGATGTCCATCGACAGATGAATGGATAAAGAAGAGGTGGTATATATATACAATGGAACATTATGCAGCCACCAAAAGGAATGAAATCTTGCCATTTGCAACGACGTGGATGGAACTACAGTATATTATGCTAAGCAAAATAAGTCAGAGAAAGACAAATACCATGATTTCACTCACGTGGAATTTAAGAAACAGCATAGGGGGAGGGAATGAAAAGTAAAAAGATGAAATCAGAGAGGGAGACAAACCATGAGAGACTCTTAATCATAGGAAACTGAGGGTTGCTGGAGGGGAGGGGGGTAAGGAGGATGGGGTAACTGGGTGATGGGCATTAAGGAGGGCACGCGATGGAATGAGCACTGGGTGTTATATAAGACTGATGAATTACTGACCTCCAGCTCTGGAACTAATAATACGCTATGTTAACCAATTGAATTTAAATAAATTAAAAAAAAATTCCAGGGGTGTGTGTGGGGGGAGTTGTCAGGCAACATGATCTATGTTTACTATCCTTTCCAACCCAGAAATCTACTTCCTTTTCTTAATCTCATCATGGCCTGACCTTTCCCCCGCCAACCCCCACCCCCCGCCCACTTTCAGTCATGGTCTTGAATACTGGAATTTCTGAGTTGCAACATGTGTAATACATTATTTTATCTTTTTTCTTGCTGTGTCTTTAAAAATCCATTCCTGCCTAGAAGATTAGTGCTGTTTGTGTTTTGGGATCACCCTAGTGAGCCTGGTTCACCCAGGCAGTTCCAGAAATGTCATGGTGGTGGGACTCTGCTTGAGAAGGTTCAGCATGAGACAGAAATAATCTACTTTGTGAGCTGCTTTTTCGTTTCATTGCATTGGAGAGTAGGAATATGAAATGAGATTGCTATACTCTTACAGTGTGGGAAAAATGCATATTCTTTGGGGGTGGGAAATATATCTTCTCGAATGAGAACTAAAATTCAGGACCGTTATAGCTCATTTCTTTCCCTGGGAATGCTTTCTCTGATGAATTTAAGCGTCTAGTTCACAGCCAGCAATGCAGAATGGCCCAGAAGAGCGTTTGAGAGGCCAGAGTGGTTGGGGAGGGTCATAGCCTTGCCTTAAAGAGAGCACTTCGGAGGCTCACACAGAACCCAGTTTAGTTGTAATTCTCCTTTCCTGTCCGCAACGAATCAAAAGGAGGACGATTATTTCTCGTGGGTATGTTTTTAAGATCACAGCTTTATTGAGATAAATTTACATACCATACAATTCACTGTGTTAAGTGTGTACGACTCCATGGTTTCTAGTATTTTCATTCTGTTGTGCACCCACCACTGCTGTGGAATTGCTGGCTGTTTCCATCCTCCCCAAAGGAAAACTACCGTTACTGATCTCCCAGTTCCTGGCAACCGCTGATCTACTTTCTGTCTCTATGGATTTGCTTATGGTGGACATTTCCTGTAATGTGGAGTCTTCTGTGACTCGCCTCTTTCACTTGGCATAATGGTGAAGTTTATCCATGCTGTAGCATGTATCAGCATTCCATTCCTTTTTATATATAATAATAATATATGGATATACCCCATTTTCTTTACACATTCATCCATTGATGGACATGTGGGTTTTTCCATTTGGGGGGGCTGTTTTGCATAATGCAGCTCTAAGCATTCACGGACAAGTTTTTGTGTGGCCTTATGTCTTCATTTTTTGGGGGTGCGTACCTAGCAGTAGAATTGTTGATTCCTATGTTAACTCTGTTTTGCTTTTTGAGGAACTGCCAAACTATTTTCCAAAGTGGCTGCACTATATTTTTTTTACAGCAACGTATGAGGATTCCAATTTCTCCATATCCTCATTAACACTTGTTATTTTGGAGCTTATTTTAGCCATCCTGGTGGGTGTGAAGTGTATCTCATTGTAGTGTTGATTTGCAGTTCCCTAATGACTCATGATTCAGCATTTTTTTCATGTGCTTATTAGCCATTTATCATTTCGGGGAGAAATGTCTATTCATATCCTTTGTTCATTCTTTATGTGAGTTGTTTCTTTTGTTGAATTGTAAGAGTTATATTCTGGATGAAAGTCCCTTCTCAGATATGACTTATAAATATTTTCTCCCATTACATGAGTTGTCCTTTGACTTTCTTGATGGTGTCCTTTGAAGCACAAGTGGTCTTAACTTTGAGTAAGTCCAGTTTATTTTTCTTCTGTTTGTGCATCTGGTGTCCTAAGAAACCATTGCCTATCTAAGCTCATGAAGATTGACTCCTATGGTTTCCTCTAAGAATTTTGTAGTTTTAACGCTTAGATGTGTGATAGATCTTGAGTTAATTTTACATAATAGTGTGTGGTAGGAGTCCAGCATCATTCTTTTGTGTGTGGATATTTAGTTGTCCCAGCACCATTGTTGAAAAGACCATTTTTTTCCTCCAGTGAATTGTCTTGACACTCTTGTCAAAAATCAGTTGGCCATAAATTTAGGGATTTATTTCTGGACTCTGTTTTACTCCATTGATTGATATGTCCAGCTTTATATTAGTACCACACTGTATTGATTACTGTAGTTATGTAGTGATTTCTGAAATTGGGAAGTCCGAGTCCTACAACTTTGTTCTTTTCCAAGATTGTTTTGGCTTTTCTGGATCCCTTGGATTTCCACATGAATTTTAGGATTGGCTTGTTAATTTCTGCAAGAAAGACCGATTGGATTTTGTGATACTGTAATGCAATAAATATATATTTGGTCTCTGCTTCCTGACCCAGAGCTCCTAAAAACACTTGGAATTTCCTGAATGAGAAGGGGGAGAAGAACATCTTTCATTGTTCATAAGAAGCCTCTTTCAACCTTACCTTGAGTTGATGTTAATGAAGTGACTCTTAGTGGGCCCCTAGAAGCTTCAGCATGGGGGCTGCTTGGGGAGAGAGGCACCAACCATGTAATTGGAAGGTTGGAACTTTGAGCCCCACTTCCTGACCTTAGGGGAAGGGAGAGGGGCTGGAGATTGAATTCAGTCTCGGTGGCCAGTGACTTAATCATGCCGGTTAGTGGAACCTCCATAAAACCCCTAAACAATGGGTTTGGAGAGCTCCTAAGTTGGCTAACACATTGAGGTGCTGGAAGGGTGGCCTGCCCAGAGTGGCTTCCTAGAGCTCTGTGCCCCTTCCCACATACCTGTGTCCCTCTTTATCTGGCTGTTCACTTGTATCCTTTATAATAATTTGGTAACTAAAGTGTTTCCCTGAGTTCTGTGAGCTGTTAAAATAAATTATTGGACCTGTGAGGGGATCATGGGAATCCCTGACTTACAGATGGTTGGTCAGAAGTATGGGAGGCTCAGAACTTCCAACCAGTATCTCAAATGGGGTTTTGTGGGGCTGAACTCTTAACCTGTGGGCATGTGCTAACTCTGGGTACTGAGTGTCAGAATTGAAATTGTAGGACACCCAGTTGGTGTTTGCAGAGAATTGGAGAATTAGTTGGTGTGGAAGACCCACACATTTGATGTTAGAAGTGCTAGTTTATAAACAGGTTATAGATTTTAATGGAGTGATTGTATTGAATTTGCAGATCAGTTGGGGAGTGTTTCCATCTTAAGTCTTCTAATCCATGAACATGGAACGTCTTCCTGCTGATTTAGGTCTTGAATTTTGCAGAGGTGTTTTGTAAGCTTCAGTGTATAGGTCGTACACTTTTGTTAAGTTTATTCCTAAGTATTTTATTTCTTTGGGTGCTGTTGTAAATGGAATTGTTTTCTTAATTTCATTTTTAAAAAAGATTTTATTATATGCCAGAGAGAGAGAGAGAGTACAAGCAGGGGGAGCAGGAGGCTCCCCACTGAGCAGGGAGCCTGATGTGGGACTCCATCCCAGGACCCTGGGATCATGGCCTGAGCAGAAGGCAGATGCCCAGCCGACTGAGCCATGCAGGCATCCCTATTAATTTCATTTTTAACTCCTTCACTGAATGTGATTTTGTGTATGTGTGTGTGTATTCCTTAGGATTTTTTATATACAAGACCATGTCGTCTGTGGATAGTATGGCTACTTCTTTTCCAATCTGGATGCCTTTTATTTCTTTTCTTGCCTGATTGGCTGGCTAGAACTCCCAGATCATGTTGAATAGAAGTGATAAGGGCAGACCTCCTTGACATGGTCCTGATCTTAGGGGAAAAACATTCAATCTTTCACCATTAAGCATGAGGATAGCTGTGGGTTCATTTGTTGGTTTATTACCCTTTATTAGATGGAGGAAGTTTCCTACCATTCATAGTTTATTGAGTATTTTCATCATGAAAGGGTATTGGGAAAAAAAAAAAGGGTATTGGATTTTATCAAATACTTCTTGTCTGTTGGGTTGATTGAATGGCCTTTGGTCTTTATTTTATTAAGTGGTATATTAACTGTCCTATGTTCAGCCAACCTTACATCTTGGGATAAATCACACTTGGCCACTGTGTATAATCCTTTTTATAGGTTGGTGGATTTGTCTTGCTAGTACTTTCTTGAGGATTTGGGGCAGTTATTGTTAAAGGCAGGAGCATATATAGCCTGTTGTTACCATTCTTGCTGCTGACAGTGTAGGAAGCATTCAATTCTAACATCAGCCTCAAGGACTCAGAAGGCGTAAGAGTAACCTGGAGCCTGTGGTCATTGCCGTAGGACTTATACAGTAAATGATGTATTTAACTGGTTATTCTGAATCCTGAAGAAATGTGTTTGTTCTAGCTTATAGAATCTCAGTTTTGGGGGCAGAGTATAATATATTTTAGGAAGGTTCTACTCAAGACTGTTCAAAATAAAGAAAAGTTGGGTATTTCAATGGGGTACCTGCCAGTTATCTGGAAATTTTATTCGATTGTGGGGTTTCATTCTGTGATGCTGATAAATGATAAGTGGGTTAGAGATCTTGTATCCCTGCCTCTGGGAAGGTCACGGCTCGGTCAGTTGGGAGGGAAATGTGGCAAACCACATCCACCACCTGAGGCTCTGTGAGCTGTGTGATGGCCATTCCTGGTGCAGGGGTGGGGGCGTTTGTCAGCTGTCCATGTGGCCTGGTCACACTCTCTGTTGCTAGTGTTCATGCCTCCCCTCCTCACTGCTGTTTGAGCCTGCGCGACCGCATTCTTGGTTCCATGTTCCATTGACTCCATGGCATTTTGGATCACCTTTTGCTTTGTCCAGTCATTAGTCTGTGAGAACCCAAGAGGCGATCTTTGTAAAGCTACAAAATCTGTATCTTCAACGCCTTGTTGGCCCATAAAGCAAGAACATAATGATACAAAGAATATCCTGGGGCGCCTGGGTGGCTCAGTCTTTAAGCGTCTGCCTTTGGCTCAGGTCATGATCCCAGGGTCCTGGGATCGAGCCCCGCATCGGGCTCCCTGCTCCGTGGGAAGCCTGCTTCTCCCTCTCCCACTCCCCCTGCTTGTGTTCCCTCTCTCGCTGTGTCTCTGTCAAATAAATAAAATCTTTAAAAAAAAAACAAACAAAAAACAAAGAATATCCTGTCTCTATGGCTATGTGGTATGTATTTATAAAAGATTTTGGGAGAAAGCAAGAGCAAGAGAGATCACGGAGAAGGAGAAGCAGACTCCACACTGAGCAGAGTCTGACATAGGGCTCGATCCCAGAACCCCAAGATCATGACCTGAGCCAAAGGCAGACGCTTCGCCAACTGAGTCACTCAGGCGCGCTGGTGGTATTTTAGAAACTATGGAACTTTCATCTGTGTTAACTAATTTTGATTCTTAGGACAACCTGGACTTTGAGGCAGTTTAGAGACTGGCTATGTTCCAAAGAGGAAACCAAGGCTTGGAGAGGTTAAATACTTAGAGTTCAGCTGGTACAGAATGTTGGTGCTGCCCCGAGGTGAATGCCTTTGTTCTTTATGTGGAGAATTAGGGGATCTCTTTTCCAGCATCATCTCCAGGGTGTCTTCTCTATTTCCACAGTTCCATTCCCGAAGTCCTTGGATGAATGTCCTTCTACCCTTGCCCTGTGGTGGTTCATTGGTTTGTGTTTTGGCTCCTGACCATTCGGGTGCCCGTGCACAGGCCTCCTTATCCAGCTCCACCTGAGTTCAATGTCGTGAACCAGGTCTTGGTGGGGCACTGACTATGTCACCCTGCTGCTCTATCTGGGCGGGGGGGGGGGGGGGGGGGGGGGGGGGGGTGGTGTACGATAGCGAGATGCACATTGGTTCTGATCCTGCCACTCAGAGCTGTGATTTGGTTCTCTCTGAGCCCCAGTTTTGCCTTCTGTAAAATGAAGGTTTGGCTCAAATGGCCCTTGATGGCCACTTCAGCTCTGTCCTTGGGGGTCTGACTTTTCCTCTGATCTTGTGGTATTCTTTGTTCATCTTCCCATTCCTGGTTTACCTGGTTGTTTCACAGCTGGTGACTTATTTATCACATAGCCTGGGTAAACGTTTCACTTTGCTGTCACCCTGTCACCCCCTTTTGCTTTTTTATCCCCCCAGAGGAGAAGTAACCCACGGGCCAAGTAAGCCCCCCAGATGGGCAGGGCAGAACATGTTTCTTGGCTTCTGCTGCTCGCCCGTGAGCCAGATTTTCATGTGGAGCTGAGGCTTTCATTCGGGAGCTGCTAGTTGAAAGACCAGAACACTTTTTTCTGTCTTACTGCTTTTTCTCTCCCCTTTGCCCAGATCCCTCAGATCCTCATAATAAAGAGAAATAATCAGGCCAACCCATCTAAGCTTTTGCTAATGGACTAAAAGAACCCAAAGAGCCTCTCCATGGGCTTGCTGGATGGTTCGGCCCGACCCTCTGTCCCTTGTAGAGAGGCGCATGGCATTAGCATAAAGACAAGTCACCACAATGATTTTGCACCCAGCCCTTCATGTGAGGAGCAGGAAGGATTCTGCTGTGATCTCCGGCACATTCATCGGCCCCCGCTGAGCCCCTGATCAATAGTGACACAGTCACATCAGATGGCTCTCAAATAGTACTTCCTTTTTTGGATGGGCTGGGGGAGAGAGGAAGAAATATAAATGCCTCTTTCCTTTTAGACTACAAATAAATAAAGACGTGGTGTGCAGCTGCATTTCAAGCATTTTGGAAGCTTTTCTGGTTGTGTGTGTGTGTGTGTGTGTGTGTGTGTAGGGAGAGGAGGGGTGGGGGAAACCTGCCCCAAGGCTTCTGCCTTGTTGCTGTGAGGGGTAAGGACACTGGTAAATGTCCATATGGGTACTTCGAAGTCCCTGTGCCCCCTCCCGCACACCTCTACACCTGGAGAACACAGAGCAGGCCTCAGACGTGGGGAGGGGGACACCCCGAGGCAACGTTTTTCCTCCCCTCCCCCAGAGTGGTTAGCAGAAGGTCATTGGCTGAGTGTGTGCCCTGGAATCTGGGGCCGCTGCAGCCTGCTGTTAATGCTGCTTTGTTCGATGCTAAATGAGGCGAGAACTTTCACCCAGGTCACATTCATAATCCTGCTCAACAGGACGCTCAGCTGGGCACCAAGAGCCGTTTCTGAGGCGGGGGAAGAACTTTCCCTTTGGAGCGGGGGTGCCAGCTTGGAGCGGGGCGAGTGGGCTGCTCAGCCCCAATTCTGTGACTTGGGCAGGTCCCCGAACCGGTGCGGGCCGCCTTGCCCCCTCCTTCACTTGGCAGATACTTGCGTCTTACTCTGCCAGGCCCTGGTCTGAGCGCTGGGGAGACGGGGGCGGAGTGGGCAAGGGCCTGGCTGGCCCTCCAGGAGCTCCTATTCTCCTGGGGAAGGCCGATGATGACTGTGGATGAGGCACACCCCACAACCACAGATGCTGGGAAGGAAAGCAAAGGGCGAATGAGAAAAAGAGCAGCTTGGGTGGGTCATAATGGCGGACATTTAGGAAGGACTGGCAGGATTTGAAGTCCTCTGCTTCTATGATTCTAAGTTTTTATTTTTAAAAAAAATTTTTAAAAGCTTTTATTTATTTGAGAGTGAGCACAAGCGGGGGAGGGGGCAGAGGGAGAGGGAGAAGCAGACACTCCAATGAGCAGGGAGCCCGATATGGGGCTCGATCCCAGGATCCTGGGATCATGACCTGAGCCAAAAGCAGACAAGGCAGATGTTTAACCGACTGAGCCATCCAGGTGCCGCTGATTCTAAGTTTTTAGAAGGTATCAGGACAGGATTGGTTAAGGGACTAGTTCAGATGGGTCCCCCACTGGTGGGTTCTGGATTCCAGCAGGTATCAGACTAGTTGGGCATGTTTTTGAGAAGAGGATACAGTGTGGCCAGGAAACCGGAGGGATATGAGAAGGTTGGCAGGGTGACAGAACAAAAGCCAGGCTGGATTTGGACCCGAAAGGAGAGTGTTGGCTCAGATGCAGGCAAGGAGGTCAGGAGCTGGGGAGATCTAGCCCTCCCTCTGCATTCTGCTGTCTGCTTTGGGCCTCTTTGTCCTTCTCTGACAGGAGGGGCGTCCTCCTGAATCTCACGTGGTGTTCGCCATGGGCTGGAGCTGTTTAACAGGGGCTGAGTGGTTTTCAGAAGATCACAGGTGGGAAGGCAGAATCTGGGGAACTTTACATTGCACCGGGGGCCCTTTTGCCCCCAGAAAAACGTGGCCCGGTGGCCTTTCCCCGTGGCCTTGCCCATGATGGCCAGTCAGTAGGGCTTTAACAGCCCTTTGCCACAAGATTCTGCTATTCTCCTCTGAAGAATGTTCGTTTTTGTTCTCCGCGATGGTTAATGAGGCTGGTCTTAAATCCCAAATCTGGGAGGGCAGCTGCCACCTTCTCCTGGGTTCCTTGGAATCTCCCATGCAAATGTGTAGTTTGGAGGTCATCCACGGAGCCGGCTGGGGTTGACATTTGGGGGTCACCCTGTAGGACCCCCTTCTGTTGGGGATTTCTGCCCCTCATTTGCCACTTCCTCTGGCTATCCCATCTCTGGTGTCCACACCCCCCAGGCTGTCTGTCTGGGCTTCTAGGCCCGAGCTCCAGCCAGCTGGTGCTGTGCAAACGACACAAACCGAGTCTCGTGTAGGGCAGTCGCCTCCTTTCAGGGAGGATTCCATGCCAAGCCCTGCCTGTTCTTGGTCTCTCTCCAGGGCCTTCAAGCTTATTCTTAGGACTTCAAGTAACAGACTTCATGTTTTAGGGTTATAGAAAAATTGGGTGGCAAGGACAGAGTTCCCATATACCCCTTACTGCCTCCGCACCCCCACCCCCCAAACATACGGTTTCCCCTCTTAGCATCTTGCATTAGGGCGGTGCATTTGTTACGATTGAGTCAATAATGATACGGTATTATTAACTAACATCCTAGCTGGTTTTTCAGTTCACTCTTTGTATATTCTCTGCAAAATTGTTTTTTTTTTTTAATAATCTTGTCCAGACATCATATTTATTGCTTGTCGGAGGCCTAGTCCAGTGATACAGTTCCTCCAACATTATCAGAGGCAGGATCATCTCATACATTTATTTTTGACTCCTATATCAGTTTTGTGTGTGTGATTCTTTTTTTTTTTGGTTTCTGGAAACAGTTGACAGAAACCTTGTAAATTAAAGGGAGTTCCTGAAGAAGGTGATGGCAGAACGTCTAACAAGTCCATGGGTGGCTGTTACGTCTTGCTGCCTTTTAGTGCTGTGATTCACGCACCAGGGGACCCTATATACAATGCAGTTTATCAGTGTCTCTAGGAGGTATCTCCAGAAAGTGGAAGCAAGAAAATGAACGTAATTTCAGGAGGCATTAATCTAGCACCAAGGCTGAGGTTGTCCAGAAACTCACAAAAAATATCACAAGTCCTTTGGTTTAACCTTGTTTGCAGCTGCCTCCTGCTTATCTGGAAGATGAAGCTGCAGATAAAATGAACACAGGTGATCTTGTATCTTGATTACCCACGACAAATTGCATCCTCCTTCTCGTTTTTTCCTTTTTTTTCTTTTCTTCTTCTTTCTGGATGCTCATGAAAAAGAAGTAGGTCTGGATATTTTAAAACTCCTTTATTCTCCCCTTAAGCTCTGTGGTAGATGTTCTGAATAGCAGCCCTCTGAGATGCCCCACAGCAGGATTCCTACAGAATCCTACAGAAGTCCTACGGACGGCCAGGTGGCTAGGAACCTGCCAGCAGAAAGGTCTGAGGTACTTCATCTCCGGTAAGCCAGGCATTGGGTGTGCTGCCGTAAGAGCGTCTGGCTTGGGTCCAGCTCAGGCGCCAGCACGAATGTCAGGGGGAGTTTATAGAGTCACAGCGGGGGGACCGCACAAGCTGGGACGGCTGACGGGAGGAAGCTGGCCGGGGAGGCAGAGTCCGGGTCTCAGGCCTCTCCTGCCCCTCCTCGGAGCGCTGGCGGTGGATGGGCTCCCTGTCAGAGGATTCCGGTCAGGCAGGCGCGGGTCACCGGTGACGAGGAAGTCGTGTACTTGGCCATGTGTTGAGGGCCGTGGATAGTGGAGGACTGGGGGGGAGAGAGAGAGAGAGAGAGCGCGCAGAAGAGGAGCGTTCCGCGTGCAGACAAGGGCACGCGTATTGAGGCCCTGCCCGACAACGGAGGGGCCGGCGCTGTGAGAGGAAGCCGCGCCGTGCGGGCCACCTGGGAAGGGGGAGCCGCACCGAGGGCTCTGAGGGGCCTCTTCAGAGCAGTCGGTGCGAGTGTGCGGGGGTCTTCAGGGGGTGATGCAAGCGGGTTTGCATTGGAGAGTGCTCACTCTGACAGCCTGGTGGGGAGTGGTTTGGAGGGGCCCCAGGGACAGTGGAGAAAGCCATGAGGGGACACTGTGGATGAAGTCAGAAGGAAGGGTTTTGTGGGATGAGGTGGGGGTAGAGGGGAAGCTCGTTCCGGGATGACCCCCAGGTCTCAGGCTTGAACGACCGACGGTGGATGTTCTGGGGGCTGTTAAGACGAAGAAGCCTAAGTGAGGAGCATGGCGTGGGGGCCGGGGAGGAGAAAGAACACGAGTTTCCCTCCTGGAAACGATGTCTTTGATTCCCAGGCACGGAGCCGGCCTGCCTCTGTTGTCACGGGAACCCTCGGCACCCAGTATCCTGCAGGAGAGGCACATAAAGGGGATGCCGTTTCTGAGCGAGAACCCGTCACTGGGCGTCAGCCTTAGACTGAAGGCAGGCTTTTGCCTGATCCTTGCAGAAGGTGACAGAAGCAAGGATCTTGAAAGGTTCTTAGCTCGGCAGGTGGACGAAGTTCAGGCCTGGGAGCCAACTTTCCGAAGTAGCGTGGGAAGGTCCTGTCCCGTTCACCCCAGAAATGATGGTGAGCTTGGCTGCGGAAGCTGAGTGGTTGTAAGGACCAGCCTCTCGCAGGTGGGTCTGGGCTTGGACTGGGTCCTGCACTCGCTCTGTCTCAAGATCGAGACTCCGATGGACTGTAGTCCGTTGTGGAGGTGGTCGTGCTTCGTGCTTGCCCCAGGTCGTTGTGAGGTCATACTTGCACATACAGCAGCATTGACTTTCAGTCTTGTTTTGCACCGAGGAGTGGGCTTTCCGACCTCTCCCCTGCTCCCCTGGCACTGTGGTTCTGCATTGTGACTCACGTCTAGTGTGACTAGCTTTTGACTAGATGTGGACCTGAACCATACCTTGGGTTTCCTTTTAATCTGTTTGACCCTAAGGTGCGTCTATTGTGGGTTACCTGCTCCAGATGGATTCTCAGAAAGGCGATTGGGAAGGAAGGCAGACCAGTGCGTGCGTGCGTGCGTGGTGTGAATGGACTATAAGCTATTAGTATGTGTGATGCCCAGGTGGGTGTGAGAGGAGTGTGTTTGTGGGCCATGTGCCTTGCACGCGTGTGAAGGTATGTAGGGTGTACGTGCACTCGTACCAGCGTGGGGGGTGGCGATGGCGTGGAGGAGGCAGTCGCAGGTAAAGATGATGGGTGTCCTCGTGTAAGCTTCTTTTAAGAAACCTGTCCAAAGCCAGAAAGCTACCTCTCCTCTCTTTCGTCCTCCCTGCACCCCATGTTTCCTGACTGCTTCGGGGTTCTCCGCCCAGCAGTCTCCCTTCTGGAGGGGGAGAGATGGGCTGGGTGGAGGTAGTGGTGGGGATGGGTCCCCTCTGGGCACTTGTGTTCCGGCTCAGGTGTGGATCTCACTGGAGCAGGCCCTCCTGGTGTGTGGCAGGGGTCAGTGTTGGGGGGACAGTTCAGGCTCACCTGTAATGAGTGACCTTGCTAGGTCTTGAGGTCCTGGCTCTCACATGATGGCTGAGGGAACACGAGCCCCTGAAGATCTGAGTGCTCGGAGTTCAGGGCAGGAGCCTTCAGGCATGAAGGGCCCGGGACCGCGAGTATGGAACCTGCTGGAGCTTCTGTGATGTTGGGCAATCACAAACCCGGGCCTCGTGTTGTTCCGGAATGTGTCGGTCACAGACATGTCCGCAGGGCCCCAGCAGAGCTCAGAAGGGAGAGACCCCAACCATGTTTAAATCCTATCACACTCTTCGATCCAGGGGGCTTCATGTACCTGAGCACGTTGCCAGGTGCTTTATCAATACGTGCACTACTCCTGCACGCTGTGGTGGGGCCGTCCGCCTTGAGCCCAGACGGCTGCCGGGATCGTGCCTCAGGGTATGAGCACACACGCTGGATCAATCTTGGGGGAAGTCCTCTGCAGTATTCAGCTTTTGGAACCTTCCTTACTGGGGCTAGCCTTAGCTCCAAATTTCAGAAAGAACCTTCTCTTCCTGCGACCACAGGAAATACGGGATGACTATCCTCTCATCTTCTATTAATTCAGTCTTTGCTTAGGTAGACTTTTAAGTTATTTTGGGGCTGTTAATTCCTAGGACATCCCCCAGGCTATTTTATATCATTTGAATGTAAAAAGGAAAGGCAGACCCAATAGGTCAGTATGGAATAGGATGGCGTGTATGAAGAACTGATATCATACATGCTTAAAAAACATCCCCCGCTCTTTTCTTGTTTCATCCTACTAAGGAATGATCTCTAGATACTTGTGTACTTTTGATCTAGCAATTCTACTTGTAGAAGTCCAACCTTCAGAGCTCCTTGGGTGAGCTGTGAGCTCTGTAGGTGATGGGGTCGTGTTGTTACCGGTGGTGTTTCCGCGCCGTTACCGGTGTTGTTTCCGTGTCGTTACTAGTGACAGAGGGTAGGCGTCTGTCAGTAGGGGGACCCATTGCAGGTAACGTGCCGACTTGTGTGCGTTGGCAGAGAAAAATGCCCAAATTGTATTTAGAGCAAAAAACAAACAAAAACGAAAAAACCCAACATGCAGAACAAATGTGAAGAGTGAACCTTGTTTACATAAAATAAATTCCTCAGTGTCTATGAATGTATCTGTCCATCAGCACACAAAAAGGTGTATGTCAAACTCTCGGTGGTGGTGGGGGACTTTATTCTTTTGCTCTGTGTATTTCTCCTTTATTTGAATAGTGTACCGGGAGGAAGTATCCATATATTAAACATTAACCTGGATGTCATTTGGTTTTAAAAATAACTCAAAAGTTGTAGGAGATTAAAAATTTTTTTAGAAGATTAAATTTTTAAGTAAAATATAATTAGGGTGTTCCTTTCCTCCAATTGGGAGCTTAGTCAAGTGTGTGAGGTCTCTATAACATCCAGGGCTAACTCAGTGAAATGCCATTAATTGAAAAAAAGCATATATTCCCTTTTTTGGGGTGGGGAATGCTTTAATATAAACAAAGCATATTCGTGTAAGAGATTTATACCTTCTCTCATTTGATCTTTCCCGAAATCCCATTTTACCGATGAGACAAAGGCAAAGAGATTGATCACAGCCAAGTCTTTCTGGTTCAGGAGGCTGCTCAGTGGAACACTGGACTCCGCTGCATTTCTGATCAAGAGCAGGATGGGAGAGGAAGCAGTGGTTTCTGTTTTAGTTGCTTTTTATAAAGTTAGAAGTCGTCCCCGAACAAGACACTCCTTTGGCTCTCTCCTCCTCTGCAAAATAGGGAGCTTAACTGGATGTCCTTCTTCTGCTAACACCCTGTGACCAGGGACCCTTGCTGTTCTCCTCTCACCGAGTGCTTGCTTCTCCCTGCAGTACGTCGGAAGCCTGGATGTGCCGAGACCCAACAGCAGAGTGGAGATCGTGGCTGCCATGCGCCGGATCCGGGTGAGTGGCTGGAGAGGGCGCTGTGTGGAGTCAGGACCCCAGCATCTTCGCTGTCGGCCCATTAGATGGTGCTGGGGGTTCCAGAGTGGATGGTTGCACCCATGGCAAACCCCAGACCCCTCTCCCTATACTCTCCAGGGAAGCCGTTCTGAATTGGGTGGTTGATCTTGATTAAAGGCCAAGGTTAAGATGGATGTGATGGTGGTGGGGGGGAAGCTCTTCTCCCCCCCTCTCCTGGCCTGTTGCTTCTGGAACGGAGATGCAGTACCTTGAGGATGTGTGGGGTCTGCCAGGGAGTAAGCGAGAATGGTGAAGGATCTTCGTTTATTCAGATTTTAGGGAAAATGTTTGATAATTAGTTGTTAACTGGCTCAAAACATTAAAAAAGTAAAGCAATTTATTGTGGTATATAAGATTGACTTGAAGTTTTAAGGACAAATTGTGGGATTTCAGCAAAATTTCTGTGGTCAGTTGCTTTAGGCTCTGAAAGTGTGTACGTTCTCTTCTGGCATTTTGGGGATCTTCTAGCAGAGTCTGGTAAACAGCGTAGCATTGGTGGTTCAGTGGGAGAATTCTCGCCTGCCAGAGTCTGGTAAACATTCCAGCCTGTTGCTTTCTGACTCTGGTACACAGAGCAGAGATTGAACCAGAATTAAGTTGTCTTCTGATCACAGTGAAGGAATTTGTCCATGTGCTCTGTATTGAAATAGAAGCTACTTTAAAGTTGTACATTTTGAAGGTAGGTTTGGGATTGGTCGAGTGGATTTGCAGGACTTTTTGGAGAAAATGGGTGTTGGAGGTGGCTGGATCGGTCATCCTGGATGCAGCCTGGTTTGGGCTCTTTGTCTCCAGAAGAATCTACTACCTAAATAGAAAACCTATAGCAGATGTTGGGAGCTTCAGTTGGCTTTTTGCCAATTTTATTTCCAGCCAATTCATCCCATCCACAGAAATCTCGGTTCAATGACAGTAGTTTGGGAAGAAAATTAATATTGCTCCTCTTTCTCTGAGCGTCTCGTTAGCTTATTAAGTAACTTATAACTTTTTTGGGGTGCCTGGGTGTCTCAGTTGGTTAGGCGTCTGACTCTTGATCTCAGCTCAGGTCTTGATCTCAGGGTCATGAGTTCAAGCCCTGTGTTGGGCTCCATGCTGGATGTGGAGCCCACTTAAGAAAAAAACAAACAAACAACAAACAAAAAATGTTTTCACTGCCTTGATCCTCCCAGTCCTTCAGCATTTTTTTTTATTAAGTTGAATTTGTCGAAACTATTAAAAACAACAATGCCATTTTTCATGGATGTGGGAGTTGCTTTAAAGCCCTTTCACATGGGTTCGTTCAATGGTCACAGCAAGCTGGGGAGTGTGGGTCTTGTTACCCTCATTTTTGAGATTAAACTGAAGCTCGGAGGGGTCGTGAGGAGTCCCAGGGTCTAGGAAGTGGTGGGCATGTGGCCTGAGTGCAGTTCCCCACTTGGTGTCGAGAGACCACGTGAGATCCTTTGTCCCCGTGGCTTCTGGCTTGCCATTCAGTATATTCCCAGGTCTCTCTTTTCTTCCTTCCTCTTTCTGCTCAGAGAGCACAGCAGCCTTGGGTAGGGGGTGTCGGGTGGGGCTTCCCCTTGCTGGGATGACCTACTGCTCTCACTGAGGTTGGCACCTCAGCAGCTATTAGGCCTGGACCTGGGGCTGGCCTGTCCTTGGGGTTTCACCAAAAATGTCCCTCTTTTCTTCATATTTGACTAAGACACAGGGAATATGTTGTCATGAATACCCTTATCATAATTAGAGTCGTAGCTCTGTTAATATTAGCTGTCAGGAGTAATACTGCGTGTCAGGTGCTTTAGTTGGCCTTTTAGTTTAGAAATAATTTATTATCTATTATTTGCAACTACTCTAGATAAGATGAGGATATTATCACATTTTGTAGGTGAGGAAACAGAGTTTTGGGGAGGCTCAGTAAGTGGTTCTAGGTCAAGTTGCTGTCAGGAGGTGGAGCTGGGACTCACACCCAGCACGGGACTGCACCTCTGTGACCGGCTCTTTGATGCGGATTTGGGTGATGCGTGCCCAGTTGAACCAAAGTGTTGGGATGTGGGACGTCCCTAGTGAGGGAGTCCACAGCAGAAACACCCCTTTGTAGACGGAATAGAGCGGACCTGTGCAGAAAACATCTCCTCAAAGCTGGGGTGTCCGGTAGGACTGGTGGTGCCCTGGCAGCTGGGGGCCTGCAGGGCTGGAGAGGCCCCGTCTCCTCTGCCCTCGCCACCTGTTAACCCGCGTGACCCTGCCCCCAGGAGCTCCTGTGCCTGTGACCTGCTTCCAGTGCTTAATGAGCGGGCAGCTCATTCAGTTAGAGGGAGAAATACATTGGCCAGAAAGCTGCTTGGTCTGGCTGGCCGGGCCCTTGTGTAGATGGGCCGCCCTAACAGCAAACACTCAGGGTGTGTGTTTTACCCCAATTCACTGCTCGGTCCAGGCTGCTGTTTTCTCTGCTTCTCTCCCTTTCAAAAGAGCTGTTTTGGCTGTAATTACAGTTGTCGAGAACCAAGGCCTGGGATTTCTGTGTAAAGGACTGTTCCTGACTTTCTTTTATGTGGAATAGTGCCAGGCCAACGTTGTGCAGGACACTTTGGGGTTTGGGTGGCTGGATGCTCTTGCAGATCTGAAGACACAGGCCTCCCAGCATGGCCAGCGCAGAGGGCTGGTCCTCCGAGAAGCCGCTGTGATAAGGATCACGGTGTCTTACATCTGGATGCCTTGCCAAGCCCTTTAGGTACTTGCCAGTCTCCCCGATCTCTCCAGTGCTCCGCACGGGACGGGGGATGGGGCAGTGTAGACAGAGGGAAGCCCACAGAAGGAGAAGCGACTGGCCTGAGGGGGCCACGTTCATCCTTGGGGCTGGGGCCACAGCAGGTATATGGGCCCCTCTTCCTTCCTCAGTTCCCCACTGTGGGGTCGACTCTGCACTGAATATGTGGACTTCATTGATTTGACCGTGTTCTTCATCTTCTCGCCACCACCCACCCCCCGCCCCCCATTTCTCATTTGTTCTCTGGCTGTATAGATTTTCTTTTAAAATTTGTTACCTGTTTTGAGCATTTTTTTTTCTTTTTCCTTTTATAATGTGCTTTCAAGATTTTTAAAATAATGTTTAAAAAGCACAACATTAAATATGACCATTTTTAAATGTAGAGTTCAGTAGTGTCGTTCACATCGTGCCACAGATCTTTCTAAAACTTCTTCCTCTTGCAAAACAAACTCTGTATGAAACACCAGTTCCCTTTCCTTCTTCTCCCAGCCCTTGGCAACCACCTTTATACTCTGGTTTCTATGATTTTTGGCTGCTTAGATACCTCATAAATGGAATCCTACTGTATTTGTCATCTTGTGACTGGCTTAATTCATTTAGCATAATATCCTGGAGGTTCATCTATGCTGTGGCATGTGACAGGATTTCCTTCCTTTATGAGACTGTGTAGTAGTCAATTGTATGTATGCAATTAACACATTTTCTTTATTCATCTGTTGATGGACACTTGGGTCTCTTCCTTTTGGCTGTTGTGAATAATGCCGCAATGAACATGGATGTGCAAATATCTCTTTGAGATCCTGCTTTGAATTCTTTTGGATCTATACCCAGATGTGGGATGGCTGAATTATGTGGCAATTCTATTTTTAATATTTCGTATTGTCTTCTATAATGGTTGTATCATTTAAAATTCTCATGTGTACACAAGGGTTTCAAGATTTTTTATTATTTATATTTTTAGTAACATGTGCCTTCTTGGATCTTTAAATAGATGGGCTTTCCTTTTCTGGAAAGGATCTGTTGCGGTGGGAACCACTAAGCACGGGGGGCGGGGGGTCTCAGGGGTGTCAGGAAGCAGAGCATGGTGCTTCACAGAGGCTTCCTGGCTGAACTGCTCCCTGCCAGGGCATGGAGGTTCCTTGTACTTCTGAGGATGGGGCTTGGGGTTGTGAATGGCTGTAACTTCAGTGTTATGCCGTCCTTGATACGAGGTGGCACCCACGTGGATGACTCATCAGAACTTCTTAGAAAACCTCTGAATGTAGCCCCCCAAGTAGAGCCCCTTCTGGCCTGCCCTGGTCCCCTTGTGTCCCTCTGCCTGGGCATACAGACCTAGGGCTGTACAAAGTTGGCCTGCTCCTGGGGCTGGGTGTTTAATGAGAGCCTGAGACCTGGCAGGTGGCGGAGGAAGAAGCGAGGTGCAGGAGAGCCAGCCCCACTTGGGAAAGGGTGTTCAGTGCTTCCTTTTGCTCTGTCACTCGTGCGTTATTTAGAACTCCACCATTTACAACTTAAATCTGCTTTTGCGTCTGTTTGATCACCCCGTGTGTTCCTGGTTGCTCTCCTGTGTGAGAGGTAGGCGGATGGGGCAGAGGAGGAGGACGGGGACCCCTGGCTCGTGGTCCACTGGCATGACATACGTGCATCGGCTCATTCCTCCATTCTGCAGATATTTCTTGAGCACTGTGCGCTTCACTGGCATCCGAAGATTCTGTTGGGTGCTGGTATTTGGCCACGGACGAGACAAGCACACGAATAATTGTTTAAGTTATTAGGCGAGGGGCAAGAAGTTAGGAAGTGTGTAACTGGAGATCTAGCCCAGTTTGGGGAGACAGGGAGGCCTTGTGGGCTCCTGAGATGGAGCCCGTGATTAGCAGATGCTGCAGCCGGGTGACCCCCCCCAGCTGAGGATGTCGCGGCTCAGGGGACATGTCCCCTCACAGCTACCTCTGGGCCCCAAGTGCTTCACTTCCTGCCTGGCTGTCTCTGCAGACTCCGGGAATTTTTACTGAGTGACTTAAGTGGTTTTCCCAGTTGAATAGGGTTGTTCCACACTTCAGGCGCATGGGACCCCAGCATGCGCTTCATCGTTTGGAGGGACCGTGATTGCAAGTCCTCCATTTGTCCGCTGGGTTTTCCCGAGGGGACAGTGATGCCCAAGGCCGCACAGGTGGAGGGCCTGGATCTTCGGAGGCCCAGCACCTTCCACTGCTGCAGAGCGAGGTCCTGGGGAGGTCACTGCTCAGTGTTTGCTTTTTTGATTTCTTCAGACCGATTCTGGGAGTTTCCATGATGGGGAGTGAGGATGAATTCTGGGGTGCTCTGGGGGTCCTTTCGAGTTAGAAGGAACTGCAGTCATGGGTAGCTGTGGTTTTGGGGGTCTCTCACTGCCCTCTTTGTTTGCTCATTCAGGAAGTGCCCCTTTCCCCAAGGCCAAGGGGACCCTGGTCTGTTCCCTCCTTGGTTTGTCTTACTTAAGCTTCAGTTTCCCTCCTATTCTGTCTTTGCTACTGTGACAAATCACCAGACTTGTTTAAAACCACACAGAGGCATCAGCTTACGGTCCTGGAGGTCAGAAGTTTGAAATTCGTCTTACAGGGCTAGAATGAACAGTTTCACCAGGTTCTGTTACTTCTGGAGGCTCTAGGAGAGAATCTGTTCCTCGCCTTTTCCGGCTTCCAGAGGCTGCCCACAAGAGGCTTCTTGTCTTGTGTTCTCACCATTGACCTCTGCTTCCATCTCCACACCCCCTCCTCTGACTCCGACCCTCCCGCCTCCCTCTTACAAGGGCCCTTGTGATGACACTAGGCCCCCTTGCACTTTCCAGGATAATCTTCCCATCTCGTGATTCTTACTCACATCTGCAACATCCTTTTTGCCACGTATGGTAACAGTCGCAGGTTGCAGGGGTTAGCCCATGGACACCTTTGGGGGCCTGTTCCACCAACCCCAAGTGGGGGAGCTCAGACCAAACCCAGCAGGCCTTCCGATTCTGGCTCTGATCCTTTCCCCACCCTGTCGGCTGCCTGGTGTGGGGATTCCCGTGTTAACCTCCGATCCCTGGAGCAACCCAGGCAAGAGGGAAGTTTATACTCCCCAGAAGCAAGCACTGGATGATTGTCCTGCTTGTTGTCTACGAGCGATCCCACTGTCTGAGCAGATACCAGCTGGAAGAAGGAGGAGAGAGGAGGGGATACGGGATACGGACCACCCTCCCCCAGCTGTGCAGCTTAAGAACCCTCGACAAAGTTGAGGCAAGTTCTGTGTGAGCCCAGTTTGGTTTGGTTCGAACTGGGGCTGCTTGCTTGGGGTTTCTGGTGGAGGGGGAGGGTGGCTCCAGCCCCCTGGCTTTGCACTGTCCTCCTGGCTGTGTGCAGAGGGGAGCGCGGCGGGCAAATATGTGCTCTGATTTGCATGTCTTTTGTTCCCAACGTGATCGCCAGTCCCTGTCCCTGCACTTTTCAGCTTCCCTGGGAAAGCAGCCCTGTGCAGTTAGAGCTCTCAATGAGGACGAGTGAGAGCCGGGCTTTGCGTCTTCTTGATGGAAGGTGTAACTGTTAATTTCCGCTTCCTTGTTTATAAAAGGGAGAGGATGAGACTTCTTGTGTCTCTCTGGTGCTGTTGTTAAATCTGGGATAATGCATGAAAAGATACTTTGTAAGCCATAAAGGGCTATTTACATTCATCTGTATCACTTTTATACCTTCTTTTGGGTTTCAAAGCATTTTGTAAATGCAGATAAATACCCCGAGAGACAGCACGCTGCTTCGTGTAAGTCCTTGTAATGGCCAACGTCGTCTTACAGATTTTAGTGCAAAGCTCCCTTCCTTGGGGAGGCCTCCCCACCCCCAACAGGTCATTTTGTCCCTTCCTGCGTTCTTGGGCATCTCACCCCTCTCTTTGCAGCACTTGAGTGACTTTGCAGTCTGTCAGCATGACAGCCTGCACTTCTGTTGGGTGACTGAGAAAATGAATCTTCGATGATAACCATGTGAGCATCAAGCAGTGAAACCCAGGGAGGTTTTGCCGAGGGGCGGCCGGGAAGGAGGAATGCGGGGGCTCCAGCCTGCGGAGAGCCGGGCTGGGCTCGAGCGTGGCACCTGCTGTTCCATTCCTTCCTCACCTGTGGGGCCTCTCTTAGCTTCTAGAAGGGGAGCCTCAGGTGAGGAAGGGGAGAGGCATCTTGCTGGGCCTTTGGTGCCGGAAAGGGGACAGACAGCTGTCCTTGGTGGCTGAACGCCGGATTTCTGGCCGTGAGAAGACCAGGGGATGGACTCCTGCTGCAGAAACGTGACGCAGCCTCACGGAAGCCAGTGCAGCCTGGACCTGAAGCCGTGTGTGTGCTTGCATCCAGATGCGCCCAAAGATGGTTCGTCTCCCGTTGCCGCTCCTCCAGCTGTGGGCTGGATGAACTCTCGGCCACGCTGCAGACAGCTTTCACAGGGGTCCAGTATGGGATCAGAGATTTCTGTCTAGTGGTGACTTGATTTTTCAAATGTGGCTGCTCGGGAGTGGGTGTGGTCCGTGGCCTTGAACAGAGTGGACCGGTGACCAGGAAGTGGCCAAGCCCTCCCCTCTCCCACAGCTCCCTTCTGGTATTGCTTGACTCTTCCAGAACCTTTTCTCAAGGGAAAACAACCCCAACATGAAACGGCCCTGGGTGTTTCTTGAGAGGACATCCTGGCCCTGGGTGGGCCGGCGGGCTGTGTGGGGCAGCGTCAGTGCTTGCGAGGGCCCCCTGTCCCTGCCGGCCTTCCTCCCCCACCGCGGGTAAGCCACGGCATCCCGGCCCCCTGTGCATAACCCTCCCCCTGCGCGGTTTCCCGCATCACATGCTCCTTTGTCGGTACTGCTTCTCCTTCTCAAGTTCAGGCCTGGCGCGTCTGCCTCGGAACAGTGTCGGGGGCAACGCAGACCCCTCTCTCGGTACCTTAGAACGGCCCTGTTACTCCCTGTGGCTCCCGTAACAAATGACTACAAATGTAGGGGCATAACACAACTCAGGGTTATTGTCTTAAAGATCTGGAGGTCAAAAATTTTGAAATGGGGCTTAAATCAAGGAGTTGGCAGGGCTGCTTTCCTTCTTGAGGCCCTAGGAGAGAATCTGTGCCCTTGCTTTTCCAGCTTCTAGAGGCTGCCTGAATTCCTGGGCCCTGGACCCCCTTCCATCTCCCGAGCCAGCAGGCCCGGCCCTGGGACCTCTGCTCTGATCCTCCTGCCTTCCCCTTTCCCTCATCGGGACCCTTGTCAGTACACAGGCCTCTCCTTCCGGCGCTCCCCTGATGATCCAGCTTAGTCTCCCCGTCTCAGAGCCTGTAACTGAATGACAGGGCAGAGCCCCTGTTGCCGTGTAAGGGTGACACACTCACAGGGTTTGGAGATCAGGTCAGGGACCTCATGGGGAGGGGGTGTCCCCGTTCTGCCTCCCACCGTGGGATCAGAGTGTTCGGCTTGTAGCAAGGATCGGGAAGAGTCCACCCTTTCATTAAGGTGCTCTAGTCGGGGGCCAGGACACCGTCTGCTCAAATCCTGTCCTCTGTTTGCTGCCTGAATGACAAGTTTCTTAACCCGTTGGCCTTTGTTAATCATCAATAAGACTGGGATGTTGTCTTGGCAGATGTCTCTTACACCTACACGTGTCCCTGCAAAGCACTGAGCAAAGCCTGTCCACCGGGATTGTGCTCAGTAAATAATAGATCCTTCCCCTCTTTTTTTTTTTGAAAAAGATTTTAGAGAGGTGGAGGAGGGGCATGGAGCCTGACGCGGGGCTCGATCCCACGACCCCCTGAGATCACGACCTGAGCCGAGATCAAAAGTCAGATGCTCAACCGACTGCACCACCCAGGCGCCCCCTTCCCCCCCTTCCTAACTAGTGTGTATCAGGCAGGGACGGTGGGGAGTTGGCACCCAGTCAAGGTACGCTGTTAAAGACCTCCTCAACTTTGTGCGTCAGTTACTCTTTTCCTTCCTCTGTAGATGACGGCTTCTCAGAAGGGGTTCCGTGGCACTCTTGCAATCTATAAGTGTGTTCTCCAGGGCCCGAGAATCCTCTGGGAGACTTTTAAAATTCGGTGTTTCCATTTGATCCTAGTAAAGTCTCCTAAGCCTGTTCCGGCCTGTTGGAGGACCACCGTCTGCCCCTGTGCCGTGAACGGATTCACCGTCCGCGGTAGTGTTTGTCTGCTGGAGTTCGCTCCAAGCACTTTGTCTGTGATTGTCACGCGCCGGAGAGAAAGAAAAGTTCATCCTGCGTCTATAACGAACTCCCGTGAGAGGAGGGACGGATGACTGGAGGACTGGGCAGCAGTTTGGACAGAGGGAAGTGGCAGAAAGTGGGTTTGGTGGGTGGAGCGTGGGGCCGAGGGCGGGGCTCTATGCAGCCGTGCCCCCCGGGCACGCAGGTAGAGCTGTTCATGGCTGCTGGAACCGGGGCCTGTTCTGGTTAATTCCAGCAGCTCTTCTGACGTGTTGGCACCTGGTGGGCCATCCTGGTTGTCACAGTATGGAGTATCACCCCCGAGGTTGTGTGCGCCAGATTTAAGAGACCTGGGGCAAGGTGGTCAGTGATAGGATTTCAGTGAAATAACAAAAATCTTCTCTGACGTGAACAGCATTACTTTGAATTGATTGGGTATATAATTTGTGTTTAATTTAGAAATTTGTATCAGACCTGGATGCATGAGTACGTGCTATCTAGTCTTAGGCCATACACATGCAATGATGTGACAAAGCTGATTTGTCGGGGCTCATTTCGGTAGCGACTTTATGGACACTTAACTCACAGACCCTACAATTCACCTGTTTCAGGGACATAATTCATCAGTGTTTAGTCTGTTCCTAGCATTGTGCAACCATTACTGCAGTCAAGTTTAGAGCATTTTCATCATCCTGAAAAGAAATTACGCTCCTTAGCCAGCACTTCTCAGTCTCTCCCCTGAGGCCCCCAGCCCTAGGCAACCACCAATCTACTTCCTGTCTTTATGGATTTGTCTGTTCTGGACATTTCCTAGAAATGGCATCCTACGACACATGGCCCTATATGTCTGGCTTCTTTGATTTTGCATCATGTTTACGAGCTTCATTAATGTTGTGACATGTATCAGCATTTCATTTCTTTTTATTCCCAAATAATATTCCATAGTGTGGATATAGCACATATCATGTATTCATTCAAACAATGGGTGTTTGCAAAACCATTTTTTATTTTCTTTGAAAGGGGGCCAGACTTTGTTGAACTTCAGAAAACACTTGATGTGGCTTAAGCAGCATGTGATGGGGAGGTCACAGCTGTCTTCTCAGCCGAAGGAAAAACAAATCATTGCTTTCTTAGGGGAACTGGGGCGAGGCATTCTCATCAATATGAATGGTGTGCCGAGAGCAGAACCTAATTTTTTTCCTGTACTCATTTAAAAAAAATGTATTCACTCCTTTTATGAGCCAGTATCATTTTAGGCTCTGGGGATACAGCAGTCTACAAACCAAAGTCCTTGTTTGCCTGGAGCTTCTATTCTGGTGGTTGGGATTGGAGGTAGGGGAGGAGACCATTAGCCTACTGTATCACATGTGAATTCTCTGCAGGAAGACAGAGCAGAAAATAGGATAGATAGTGTCGGGAGGTAGGGGGTGGGTGCCATTTTATATGGATTATTGGAAAAGGCCTCTGCATTATGGTGACCTCTGAATCTCTGGAGATGTGAATATGGAAGGGCGGAGGACCATGTAAATATCTGGAGGAAGATACCCAGACAGAGAAGACAGTAAGTGCAAAGGCCCTGGGGCAGGAATGGGCTTTGTGGGTTCAAGAAACAGTGAGAAGGTCAGTGTGTCTGGAGACTCAAGAGTTCCAGGTAGGGATGGTAGATCACACTACATGAGGATCTGGTTCACTTAGTACCTACTGAATGCCGGATCACACATGAAAAAATGCATTTATCTTTCCCCTGAACCTATACTGGACTGAAAAGTCACCCTGCACGAGAAGCTTTTGTTCTCCTAGGGTCAACAATTTGGGAATGAGTTTAAAACTGGGGCAGAACTGCTAAATTCATTATCCATCAGCAGAGGAGTTAGTAAGAATCAGTTATTATCAAAGCCAAATACCCTTTTGCTTTTCAAAAGCTGTCTTGATTGCAGCCATTTATGCTCAAGAGTAAGAAATAATGTAATTGTGTTTCCACGGGAGCATTTGAATATTGCCCAGCCCAGTCCACAGATTCTTGAACAACCCGCTTAATGCCTGAAATGGCAGTGTTTCTCCATCACACCAGGAGGATAGGAAGAACCCTACTTCGTTGCTGCTACACCAGCCAGCCTTTGGGGACCCATTTGTTCATGTTTCTGCCGTTAGTAACTGAGTAGCCACTCCTTGTACTTCTGTGGATTTTTAAATATCCATATTACTTATCATTTAACCATTTGTAAGTGTACAACTCAGTGGCACTAAATATGTTCACAATTCTCAGGGCGCCTGGTTGGCTCAGTCGGTTAAGCGTCTGCCTTTGGCTCAGGTCATGATCCTGGGGTCCTGGGATCGAGCCCTGCGTCGGGCACCCGGCTCGGTGGGGAGCCTGCTTCTCCCTCTGCCCGCTGCTTATGCTCTCTCTCTCTGTGACAAATAAATAAAATCTTAAATATGTTTACAATTATGTGTCCTTCAGCACTATCTATATTCGAAACCTCCTCATTGTCTCCAACATGAACTCTGTACCCACTAAACAATAATCGCCTCTTTTCGCTCCAGCCCTGGTAATCTTGATTCTGCTTGCTGTCTCTAGGATTTTGCCTTTTCCAGAATCCTCCTGTAAGTGGAGTCTCCTGCAATATTTGCCTTTCTCTGACGTATTTCACTAAGTACAGTGTTTTCGGGGACCATCCATATAGTAACATGTTAAATTTCTTCCTTTTAATTGAGTGGCACGCTCTTCTGTGATGTCTTTGCACTCAGCACGTCACGCAGGCTTTAGTGTGTAGCTGTTTCCTCTTTGGATCCCGAGCCGCACACTCAAGGACAGGGGTGCTCCGCTCGGCTCACTGAGGACCTGAGCTGCTTGGGGGGAGACCTCTCAGGCCCCTGCTGAACGGCCCAATCCGTTCCTTAGGAGTACTTCATAGTTAAGTTCATGTCCATTGTCCTGTAATTTTAGTCTCCAGGAACCCCATAAAAAGCGAGTCTTATCCCTTCTTTACAGATAAGGTCCTCAGAGGGAAATGACCCACTCAACTAATGATCTTGCCGCTGTCCTTATCAGTAACGACCAAATCTGAATAGAGATTGTGCTGTGTCACGGTGTCGAGCTCCGGCAGAGAGCTTCACAAGTGTCCCGTGACTTGATCTTCTCCGCAACTCTGCGTGGCATAGGCATGGTCATTGTCCCATTTTACAGATGAGGAAACCGAGGCCCAGGAGAGGCTAACTCACTCGTCCTGAGTCACAGAGCTGGGAAGGGGGAAATCTGGGATTCCGTCCAGAGCTTGAACGTGGGATGGTTGTGGTGTCAGAACCAGCACGAGACTGCAGCCCGCTTACTCCTGGCTCAGACGTCCTCTGAGAACATGCTGCCGGGCCCTGCGTTACCAAACGTCAGTCCCGGCAGCGTCTTCTGTGTCCCTGCTGGTGCCTTTCTCCGGTCTGGGAACCCTGCCAGACTGTACAGCACTGGATGTAAATAAGGCCATCATTTGATTTTTATAAACTTCTCTTTAGAGTTTGAGACCCATACATCCTTGTGTGACGCCCCCATTTGGAAGTCCCAGAGGCGCCTTCACTTCGATATGTCAAAAGCGGAATTCATCATTTCCACAGTCTCTTTTCTTTGCTGTGAACCCTCTCCCCTGAGTCTCTTTTTCTCCTCCCGTTTGCTTATCTCATTGCAGGCACCTTATCCATGCAGGAATGGAAGCCAGAAACCTCAGGGTCACTTTACTGCCCCCACAGTCACCCTTACTGATGGGGCCTCTCAAATATTGCTCAAACGTGTGTCTCCTGTGAGCCCCTGCCTGGGGAGGAGGACCATGTCCTGTTACTGCACAGACTATTGCAGTCGCCCTCCACACCGAGGCTGCGCCCCAGGCTTGACCGCACCCTCCCTGTCCTTGGCACGGCTCCCCGGCTCCTCTGTCTAAAGGCAAGTCTGCAGGAATTGTCCTGCTCGAAACCATTTGGTGATGGTTCATCGCCTACGGGCTAGAGTCTGAAGTCTGTGCAAGACACACGGGGTTCTGCTGGGAACCTCAGGCCATGATGGTGGTCCTGTTGGGGCCCGCCTCTGCTCCTGCTCTTGCCCCCTGTCTGGAAGGCACCCCCTTCTCAATGGGGCCGGAGTCTGTCTCATCAGGACTCAGCTGAACTTCTGCTTATCTTCCACAAGACAGTTGGCGCATTCATCCCTTCTGCGAGCTCTCCTATAGAGACCTTGGTCTCTGCATTTACCGCAATGTATTTGTCTCCCTGAGGGCATGGACTGTGGTCATCCTCCTGAGAGCCAAGGGGCGAATTCCTCAACAGCTCCTTCTTTGGGAAAGCAGGAGCGGTGTCGCCCCTGTAGGAATGAAAGGGAACGAGAGGCAGGGACGGGTGTCTGGTCCGTCGCACTGCCTGGCCTGTGACGGATGATACAGTAGTTGTGGGAGTCTCCTTTCCATCCCCACTGTGGATGCGACTGGACAGAAGCCTTGTCCAGCCCTCCCCATGCACTATCATCTGTTGGAATGTTTCCTTCTGAGCTGTTCTGGACTTGGATCAGGAGCCCTCGGTGGGCTTCCCACTTCACTGCTGGGACTTCGGGCAAGTGAATTTCTCTGAACCTCGGGCTCCCCCTTGTAAAGCGAGGGGCATCTTTGCGAGGTCGCCTTGTAGCTGTTTCCTGCAGGTTACAGGACACATCACGTGGAAGGCTTTGTTTTTTTTTTTTAAGATTTTATTTATTTATTTCACAGAGAGACACAGCGAGAGAGGGAACACATCATGGGGGAGCGGGAAAGGGAGAAGCAGGCTTCCCACCAAGCAGGGAGCCCGATGCGGGGCTTGATCCCAGGACCCTGGGATCATGACCTGAGCCGAAGGCAGACGCTTAACGACTGAGCCACCCGGGCGCCCCACGCGGAAGGCTTTGTAAGCTGTCAGGTGCACGCGCAGATTGGCGGCCCAGGCCCCTGGCTGGTACAATTTCCCGCCCGGTGTGGCTGCCCTTGGTGCAATTTGAGCTTCCATCGCCAGGTCTGGGTGGAAAACCTGCCGTGTCTGCCTATTCTGTGTGGCACCAAGTCCGCTGGCTTTTCAGCGGTGTGAAGAATAGTGGGGCCGCTCGCACCCCTGTCCCTCTGCTCCCCTACCCTGTCCTCCATCCCCGTGGAGAGGCATCTCACCGCGGGGCAGTCGGCTGTGGGAATGACCAGTCCCTTCCCCACAGTGAGCTCATCCTGCTAACTGGTAGGAATCACCCTGGTTAGTGTGATAATAGCAATTTCCTCAAGCACTAACCCTCTTGAGGAGACCTGGCATTCTGTTAACTCACACGGGGCTTGTTTGGTCGGTGGAGTGCGCGTCCAGGCTTTCTTCAACAGAGCGGATCTTTGTTGACCCCGGCCCAAGAGGAGCTGGAAGAGAAGGCAGTTTGAGTAGTTCTGGGGGTCTGTTCGTTGTTAATATTTTAAAACTTGATTTGGTGCCGCCTCAATTCTTTTTTCCTTTTTTTTAAGATTTATTTATTTCAGAGAGAGTGTATGCACACACGAGCAGGGGGAGGGGCAGAGGGAGAAGGAGAGAGAGAATCTCAAGCACAGGCTGCGCCGAGCACGGAGCCTGATGCAGGGTTCCATCTCATGGCCCTGAGATGATGATCTGAGCCGAAATCAAGAGTTGATGCTTAGCCAATGGAGCCACCCAGGTGCTCCCTTAATTCTTTAGAGGTATGAACCGAAAGCCACTTCATGGAAAAACCAGGAAAGAACAGGGAGGGAACGGTTTCATTTCTTCTAGGTACATGGGGACCCCCAACATCAGACACGTAAGCAGCAGGAGTCTAGGTCAGATATACCAATGACAGCAAGTGGATCCTGGCACTCATCAGTTGTTAGGTGGCAGGTGCTGTTCTAAATACTTGGCCTGTGGTGCCTCTCTATGAAGAGGAGCTTCCGTCACTTGGCCAAGGTCACACAGTCAGTCAGTGGCCAGGAATCTGGCTCCGGAACCTGGGCTCCTCACGGCTTCCCTGCTGCTCTCAGGCAGACCGACATTCCCACTCGGTACCCCGTTCTGGGTCATCTGTAGTTGGACGTCATGTGTCGGCACGGAGTGTGGCCTTGACCTCCCCGCCAGGCCTCTCCCCACGCAGCGTCGGCGGTAGTCTGCCTTCACTCCAACCTGTGGATACTGGACCCATCCCGTCTCTGCTTCCCTGGAGCTGCCGGTTGAGCCAGTTTGCTCAGGGAGGGCTTCCAGACCACCCGGTTCTTCCCTGGTCCTCGGCCTCGCTCAGGTGGCGCAGCTGTGGACACCGCTGATAAACAGGGTCAGGCCGCTCGGAGGGAGAGCGGGGCGGCAGGGCCCCCGTGGAGGCTGCCTGCTTGCTTGGAAGAGCAGAGGCCTAGAGATGCATGTGCAGTTGATGGGAGAGCTGTTGTCCTGCTGAGGCTTGTGGGCACACGGGTTGTCTCTCCTTCCCTCCTTCCTTCCCTTCCTTCGTTCACCGAAACACCAAGATGAGGTCCTGGTAAAGAGATTGGAAGAGAGGCTCTGAGCCTCCAAAAACTTGTCTTCTCTGGATGGTGTAGAAAGCTGCCATTCCTTATTGAACAAGGGGCTGGGGTCATGAGGGATTGGAATCCAGTCTGGCTCGGTTCAGGCGTGAGTGACGAAACCAGGCCTGCTTTGGGTCAGGCTGTCTGCCTGGTGGGAGGCTCAGACCCCAAGGTTCTGTCCTGCGTGGGGAGCCGGGCTGGGCAGTCTTCGCAGCCTTGGACTTTGAGGTCACAATAAAAAGTTGGATTCTCCTGACTGGGATTTCTGAAAGAGCACGGGATGCTGACCAGCAGGATGCCAGGCGCACTAACAGATGAGGCCCTCCGCGGATGGGTGCTTGGCAGCCGTCTGCCTTTCCTCAGCGCCGACCCTACTGATCAGGAGCCTTGGCTGGACTCTTCTCCACCTGCAGTCTTCCACCCCAGCCCGCCCCTTCCCGCCCCTTCTGCGCCTTGTCTCAATCCTGATTAGATGTCCTTGTTGGCTTGCTCAGGTGGTCTTCATTTAGCAGGGATGACACTTAATTTAAATAAGGGTTTGGCTGCCTTTAAACTGAACAACTATACCCCGCCAAGGGGCCAGTGGGGAGTCAGTAACCAGACTGTTTTAGTGAAAGACACGGTATTGATTACGATTTTCACTTTAATCCATTCCCGGACACCCCTGCACTGAATTGCATGGCTGGGCACCCAGGCTGCTCCTTTGAGAATCCGGTGTCCTTTCTGCAGGAAGAAGGGAGCTTCTCCTGAGTGTCCCTGTGGCAGGCGTGTGTCCGGCCTCACGCAGGAGGCTGTGTTGGCAGAGCGGGTGGGCTCTTCCTCCTCCTCCTCCAGCACACAGCTCTGGACCAGCGTGGGGTCTGTCATGCCTCTGCTCCAACACTGTCAGTGGCTCCCTATTGCCTTTGGACGGAACGCGGAGCTCTCAGCTGGCGGGCAGGGGCCTCCCAGACCGGCTCCACTGTGCCCGTCGGAGCTTCTTTTCCATCGTTGTCCAGGTCTGTGGCCACACTAACTTTCTGACTTGTCTTTGAACGTGTGGTGTCCAGTTTGTCCTGCCTGTCCTCCTCTTCCCTTTCTCTGGAATTTTCTCCCTTTGCTGCCTGCCTGCTGTCGAGGCTTCAAGGCCCACTTCAAGAGGAAATCTTTGCTAGGAAATTCTGATTTCTCTGCACTGTGGTTCAACTCCGCTGCGGTGTCTGTCTCTCCTCAGGTGTATTTTAGCCTGCTTTGTATTACGATTGTTGTTCTTAGTAAACGGGGACTCCGTGAGAGTCGTGACGCTGTCGGTCACATGTGTCCCCGGCAGCGTGGGGCTCCGAGCCCGGGGGAGTAACACTGAGCCCTTGCCCGGGCGCTCCCCCCGTGCCCGTTGTAAGCACTGCACATGTTCAGCCCGGTCGTCCTCATGGGAGCTTTCAGAGATCAGAGCCATGTTTAGTCCTATTCTCTCACCTCAGGGCTAGCGGGCTTGGTCATGAGCCATCGGAATAACCTTGCTGGGGTGTAGACTGAGGCTGATGGTCTGATACTCAGGCAGCGAACTGCCTCACCTGCTACTGGGGACCCTTTCTTCTCTAAACTGTTAGTTTACCCCTGCTCAGCGGTAGTCTGCTTTTTTTTATTTGTTTAAGCTTTTTAAAAATGTTACTAGGTTTACAGAATTATTGCAAAGAAAGTACAGGGAGTTTCCTATCCCCCACCCCCACTTCCCCCAGTTTCCCTGATGATTGGTATGTATAGCACATTGGTAACATGAATGAACCAATAGCGATCCATTATTATGAACTGAAGTCCCCACTTCATGGAGATTCCTTAGCTTTTCCTAATGTCCCTTTTCCAGGATCCGGTCTGAGATGTCCCATTATATTAAGTCATCATGTCTCCTGAGGCTCCTCTTGGCTGTGACAGTTCTCAGCCTTCCCTTGTATCGAATGACCTTCACAGCTTTGAGGATTACTTGTCGGGCATGTTTGTTAGAATGCCCCTCAGTTGGGATTTGTCTGGCGTTTTGTCATGAGTGGAGGAATGTGTTTGGGGAAGAAGAACAGAGAGGCGAAGTGCCAGTCCCACCACATTCTGTCCATGTGGCTTATCCCTGTTGATGTTAACCCTGATCACAGGACTAGAGGTAGTGTGTGTGAAGTTACTCTTTTTCTTTCTCACTATATATACTGTCCTCTCTGGAAGAAAGTCACTGTGTCACCCACAGAGTGGGGAGTTACATTCCATGTCCTGAAGGGCAGAGTATCTACATAAGTTATATGGGATTCTGCATCGAGGTTTGTCTCTTCTCCCCCACTCACTTCCAGCATTTATTTATGTCAATGTGGACTCACTAATACTCATTTTATACTTTGGCCTGTAATTGCTGTTTTATTTTGTTGCTCACATTGTTCCTGCTTTGGCCATTGAGAGCTCATTCACGTGACTCCTACATCCCTTTGATATAGTCCCATCAGTACGGAGGATTTTTTTGAGCACTTTTTTTTTTTTTTTTTTTTAATTTTCTGGCACTACAAGATGCTCCAGGCTCATGGTGTAGATTTCCTGACCTGGTTCTGGAATCCGCCATTTCTGTAGGGAGCCCTAGTTCCTTTCATTGGAGAATGGTGTCAGGAATCCAAGATGGGGGCACTAGGTGTGCATGTGTTCCTGGGGAGGCTTTGCCCCTTGGCCCTCTCAGCTGTTAGAGCAAGGAAAGGTGGGTATGCGAGAGTTCCTGCGCGCGTATGTGCGCGCTCGCTTGCTCTCTCTCACTTTCTCGTCCATCACTGTTTCCGTATGTAACCACCTGCATCTGTGGTAAGCTCAACCTTAATACGTGCTGTGGTCTCCAGATCTAATCCATTACCACCTGACTCATTCGAGCCTCCTGCCTTGGCTTCTCTGTAGCTTCCTTTGCCAAC
This sequence comes from Phoca vitulina, assembly GCF_004348235.1. Classification (NCBI taxonomy): domain Eukaryota; kingdom Metazoa; phylum Chordata; class Mammalia; order Carnivora; family Phocidae; genus Phoca; species Phoca vitulina. The sequence goes on from NW_022589729.1 coordinate 575,127, forward strand.
GGTGAGAAAGCTGGCTCTCACCGTGCATTCATTTCATCGGTCAATTCCAGTGCTGTGGTTTAAGAGTTGTTAACCCGGACCCCTGCGGGAAAGCACTTAGCTCTCACACATACACGCATACTTCCTTCTGCCTTGACTTTTATAGACCACACTCAGACTTCCACCTCCACAGGTGAGGCTGTTTCTTATGTCTATAATGTGTTTAGATTCTTCTGTCAGTTTGCCCTTCCATCCTGGGATTTCCCCTCACCTTCCCTGCCCACCCCCTCCAACCTCCCCAATGCTATTTGTCTTAATTGTGTACATTAAGGGTTACTCTGGTGCTGTAGAGTTCTCTGCGTTTTTGACAAATGCTTAGATGTCTTGTATTTACCATTACAGCATCATTACAGATGGATTTCGCCATCTTAAGTAATCCCCCATGCTTTACCTGTTCAACCCCCCACTTTGCAAATCCTTGGCAACCACTGTGGACGCGGTCTCTCCAGCTTCGCCTTTTCCAGGATGTCCTGTGACCAGAATCACAGTGTGTAGCTTTGTCCTACTGGCTTCTTTCTGTCACTTAGCCATGTGTATTTCAGGGTCATCCATGTCTTTTTGTGGCTTGACAGCTCATTGCTTTTCACTGCTGAATCGTATTCCACGGTATCCGTGTACCTACTGCCACTCATAGATTCAGCGCTCTTCACTGAAGGGTGCCTTCGTTGCTTCCAGAGTTTGGTGATGACAAATGAAGCTGCTATAAACATTTCCGTGCAGATTTTTATGTGGACCTAAGTTTTCAAATCAGTTGGATAAACATCTGGAGGCATCTGCCTCCCCCTCATTTCACCTGGACAATGTCAGCACATTGAAATGGACTAGTTCTGGTGCTGAGCTGCCCATATACTGACCTGCTGTTCTCTTTTTTTTTCTTCTGTTTGAGTGGTAGGCATGGCCACCTGTGTTGCTGGGGAATTTTTTTTTTTTTTTCTGGGAAGTAATAATGGGAAAGTAGGGTGATGATGTGATTTGGAGCAGCCCTGGAGAAGTCGGGGCTTAGCTGAGTCTGGGGGATCCCTCCATCGTGTTGAATAGGAGCTTAACGTGATCCCTGAAGCTGTTTTCGCCTTGGGTGTGGCAGGAGGGCCAGCAGCCCTGGGGGGTTTCCTGCAGCTGAGCCGTTCACCCTGTTGTATCAGAGGAGGGCCACCCGTGGCCCTTTCAGGTCTTTGGGTCACATTGGGGTGGCAAGTCTGTTCTACAGGTAGGTGGGCTGTGCACTCTGGTTACCAAGTCACTGGCATGAAGAGACTCAGCCCCAGTCTCAGTGTGGTCCACCTTCCCTCCTGGTTTACTCATCCCCTATTTACAGGGGCAGGTCCAGGTGTTAGGCTTAGACATCCTCAGTTTACCTGCTTTTGTTTTATTTTTAAAACTTGTGTACTGACTACCTGCCATGTAGCCAACAGTGTGCTGCTTTTTCATCTATTTAATCCTTGTAGTGATCTTAGGAAGTGGGGTTTTCCATTTTATAGATGAGCAAAGTGAGGCTAAGAAGGTTAAATAGTGACAGACTTAGCATTAAATTGAACCCAGTGCTCTTGACGTCCGTGCTTCTCAGTCCGCCACGCCACACCATCTCTGGAGGGAAGCACGACGTGGGCGTGGATGTGCGCGAGGCTGGAGGGGCTGGAGCGTTGTGTCCCGGGCTCCCCGGGGACACACGGCCCCATGGGAACCATAACAGGAAGGGGGTGCTTCCTTGGCATGTGAGAGGCAGAGCCTTGCCCAGGCACTTTGACCCTTCCTGGATGCTAGGCTGGGGCTGGCTGATTCAGGCTTCAGTTGTTTGCATTACAGAAATTGTCGAACTTGTAAAGGCTGACAAGTAGAGTTGCTTGTCTGCCCCGTCACTCAGTGCTGGCATCATCAGGATTTTGCAGTTTCTGCTTTCATAGTTTGTTTTTTATTTATGCCTTTTCTTTTTTGGCTAGAGTATTTCAGAAGAACATCGATGAGGACGGTTTAACTGTTGGCTTATCTCCCCGATCGGTGTGCCATCTCTCCTTTGTTCAGATGAATTTCTCACTGTTGCATATCACATGGTTGTGGCATGTTTGTTTTCCTTAACCAATATTTGTATTGTCCCAATCCTATCCATACCTTTTTCCAGGTCCTTCACAAATATTAACTTGTTCATTCCTCATAATGTGCTTATAAAGTAGGTGTTATCTTTTTTATAAAGAAATTTTAGAATTAAGGTTTCTTTTCTTTTCTTTGATAGAGATTTTTCATTGGGAAATGATGAAACCAAAGTACAGAGAGGTTGAGTAACCTGCCCTGAGTCATGCTGTTAGTAAGTGGTGTAGCAGGCCGTGTGGTTTCATAACCCAGGCTCTTAATTGCCACGTGCTAGAAATAGGGTTAATTCAAATGCCATTACTATGGCCTGTTCCTCAGTACTGCTGAGATACAGGAAGGAAATAACGAGCTCTTGGCCTCCAGATGCCCCCAGTATGGCAGGGAGAAGAACCTAGAAACCAGTAGCTCTAGCCCAGAGGGGTAAATGCTGTGTAGCAGTTGTGTGAGATGGGAAAGATCATGTGGGACTGCCTGGGGGTTGGCCTCCCAGGGCCCGGGACCCTGGAGCTCAGGTTAGAAGGACGGACCAAGGGGAGGGAAATCCAGGCCGGGGTGACACCCTGGGTCTCGAGGGGAGAGCACAGGGTGGGCTGGGGAGAGAGGCACGTGGTACTGGACTTCTCCGGCAACAAGACCACGAAGGCACAGCCGTGCCTGCGCAAAAGCTTTGACTTAATCCTGCTGCTACTGGGGAGCTATGAATGCATTGTAAGTAACCGGGAACACGGTGTGCACGCTACGGAGCCCTCTCCAGGGGCGGAGTAGAGGATGGATAGAGAGGGGAACAAGCCTAAACACCGTATCCTTCGTGCTGGCGGGAAATGCTGGGCCCCAGCAGAGCCTCCGTGGGTGGGATGAAGAGAATGGATCTGAGGGTGAGGACCCAGGGGGTCTTTACTATGCACGGGTTTGTTATCTGCGGTTGTGAATTATGGGGTCGCCTAGGAAAGCAATAGCGACGTCCGAATCTTCACTAATGAGCTGATCACTTAGAAAATGGTCCTGGGGCACCTGGGTGGCGTAGTCGGTGGAGCATCCAACTCTTGGTTTCATCTCAGGTTGTGATCTCAGGGTCATGAGATCGAGCCCCGCATGGAGCTCTGCACTCAGTGTGGAGTCTCTCCCTCTCTCTCCGCCCCTCCCCACTGGGTTCTCTTTCTCTCTCTAAAATAAATAAATCTTTATAAATAAATAAAATGGTCCTAACAACCGACGTGCCCTAAGGTGACCCCCAGTTCATCATGCCCTTGCATCATCCCCCCACCAAGATTATGTCCCATTATGAAAGACTGTTTGGAGCGAGAGCTTCTCCTGAAGGCTTCGAAGAATTGCCGTGTCTGAGGGGTCATGTGGAATGGAACTGTGGACAGTGTGGAGGAGCTGAGTGACCCCCTAGCTGACAGCCAGAAAGAAAATGGGGGGCCTCAGTCCTTTAGCTGCAGGGAACCGAATTTGGTCAACAACAGGGAGCTTGGAAGAGGACCCGGATTCCAGAGTGGAACACAGCCTGGGCCACACCGTGATAGCAGCCTATGGGACCCTGAGCAGAGGACTTAACTGGGTCCATGGATACAGGGAGAAAATAAACATGGTTTGTTGTGAACCCCAAAGTTTACGCTAATTTGTTATGAAGCAATAGAAAGCTAAAACTGTCCCCATTCAGTTTCCTCCCCTCCACACTGGCCCCTCTTCTTGTCCATCCTCAAGGTCTGTCAGCCCCTGGGGTTTTCTTTCAGATGTGGCAGTGCGATGCAAATCCCATGCAAATGCATTTCAAAGTGAAATTGCAAATCTTGCAAAAGATGTCAGTTTCCAGATAGTCAATAAAAGGGTTGCCTGAGAACCGTTCAAACCGCTCTCCAGACAAATGAGGACTGGACAGGGTTAGATCCGCTCATAATTGGCGAGGAAAACAACCAGCATGCTGACAAGAAACTGGCTTCAAAAGAGGATTTGAATATCTTTGAATATTAAGAAACACGTTTGAGAAAATGTAAGCCCTTAAATAATTTTTGCAAAGATTTTCCTTGTACAATAGTGTGTGTGCAAGTCAGAGGTGAAGGATGTCGTCCTGCTGTGTGGTCCTGTCAGAACAAAGGGAAAGTACAATAAATCAGTACTCCACTCTTCAGTTTAAGAATTCAGAATTCAGCGTAACCTAAATGTTTCACGTTTCACCGTGTCTTATATTTTAAATAAGCTCATCTACGTAACTTTTACTTTTTAAAAGATTGTCTTGGTAGCTCTTTTATTTTTTTTTCACTATTTGCTGTGCAGATTTGGTTCTTGTTTTTGGGGACCTGGACTAGTACCAGCTGACCTGGATGACCGTCACGGAGGGCCTTCCGTATTGGGGGACTGTGTTATTCTGAGCCCCTCACAAGAGCCAGGTTATCCGAGGATGGATTTCTGGGAAGGAACCCGGAACGTCCAGTTTACTCCATTCATGGCTTGTGAGCCATCACCACGGTTTATGTTTAGTACCTTTCTCAAGTGTGCGCAGTGTGTTTTTTGGTGATGGCCTGACACGGATGGCCCTCATGAAGGACTCTGGAGAATGCCTGGATAGAAACAAAAAAGTCCTTCTTCCCATCGATATTGGGCTTGTGTTTTTCACGTTGTTCCCATAACCGTTTAGATTTTCAGCCTACATGGTGCTGTCAGGTCAGAAGAGCCTGAGGGTCTGATGGGTCCCTTGCTTCAGGTGAGTAGAGCTGGGATTCGAACCCCACTTTTCCTGACTCCAACACCTCTTTCCACATTATGGGGTGTTCCAGCGAGCGTCCTTTCTGCTCCCCAGCACCGTGTCCAGTAGGGTAGGTAAGGTCCGCGTAGGATGCCTGCAGAGGGCCTGGCCGCCCTGTTTCCCTGCAGCCCCCTGAGCCTGCCTGAGGCGAGCAGCGGGGCTGACGGAAGGCTGCAGCCTTGTTCATCGTGCAGCCGTGGGTCGCAGGATCCCAGCTCGTGAACAGTCTAGATAGTCTCTCTCATTTTCTATTGCTGCTCTAACAAATTACCACAGATTTAATGACTCAGTCTAACCTTACGATTCTACAGTTGTCTGTCAGGAGTCAGACATGGGTCTCCCTGGGCTAACATCAGGGTGTCTGCAGGGTCGTGTCCTTTCTGGAGTGGAATCCATTTCCTTGCCTTTTCCAGCTTTCAGAGGCTTCTGCTGGTATTTGTCAGCTCAGGGCCCCTTCCTGTCTGTATGTTCAAACTCCGCCCTGTCCCATCTCAGACCGTTCTTCCATAGAAACTCCTCTGATGCTCCTCTTCTGCCTCCCTCTGTCACCTTTAAGGACCCTTGTGATTATGTTGGGCTGCAAGATAATCCAGGGTAATCTCTCCATAGAAGGCATCTTTTTTTCTTCTTTTTTAAAGATTTATTTATTTTAGAGCGCATGCATGTTCGTGTGAGTGGGGGGGGCAGAGGGAGAGAATCTTCAGGCCGACTCCCTGCTGAGCCGACTCCCTGAGATCGTAACCCTGAGCCAAACCGGGAGTCAGACGCTCAACTGACTGAGCCGCCCAGGCGCCCCTGAAGGGCTCTCGACTTAATCACCTCTCCCAAGAACCTTGGCTGGGTAAAGTAACATATTCACGTGTTCTGGAGATCAGGATGTGGGCGTCCTTATGGGGGTGGGGGCATTATCCTACCTCTCCCAGTCTCTAGTTGGTGACACTAGTTGGCAGCTTGTGTTCATTTTCTGCTAAACTGATTCCATCCTACTTTCCAGAATCTGTTGCTTTCATGAGTTGCTCTTGTCTTCTGGTTGATGACTTGGTGACTTGAAGAGCTGTAGAGTCTTGACGGGGGTGATCAGAACGGCCATGGAGGCGAGGGGCTGGCCTGCTTCCTCAGTGCTGGGCTCTGAGGTACCCTGCTGTGGTGCATACCAGGACATCTCATCCCAACTGCACAGACTTCTGCCTCTGATTCTCCAGACGCCTGAGCGTTCTCCCCTCTCCCCCAGTGCTGCTAGAATCACCAAGAAGATTATAACGTAATTTCTAGTAACAATTTTGCACCTAGACACAGTATAAAAGCCAAAATAATGATGAGGTATGTCACGGGACTTGTGACGAAGGACCTATAAAAGCTTACTCACACAGCTTCTAGAAAGAATGCACGTGCACCACCTCCCTTCTCTAGAATCCGATTTCACTTCTGAACCTTTGGCTGACACGGCCTGTCTCCTCTTCCAGGAGACAGTGAGGCTCTGAGGTTGTTCCCAAAATTCGCTAGAAGTAGGTCCCGAAAGGGGCCTGAGCCTGCTGATAAGCTCTGCCTGGGACCAGAAAAGCAAGTTCTTTCCTTCTCCTTTCATAGTTGCTTTTCGTAGCTTTGTGTGTGTGCGTATATGTCATATATATATACGTATAATTTGCAAATGTTAAGATAACACTTGTAATTATGGCATCAAGATAGGGCCGTCCTGGTGTGATGGGTCTATGTCTGGCACCATTTGTTTCAGACCTCGGGAAACACAGTGAAATGGCGTTCTGGCTGACACCATGGTGTATTGTGTGTCTTTGGGCAGAAATCTTAATGTCGCTGTGCTTGCTCCTGAGATGTTGTGATTGTCCCCCACAGATGAGAGTTTAAACCCTGTGAGATGTTTCCACAGTGCATTGAATTATTTAAAAATAATAACCCCTATTCTCTTTGATGTGAAGCCTGTTTCACATTTATTGTATCAAAGTGTTTTAAAAGATGGGGGGGAGGGGAGGGGAGGAAAACAGAACTTGCCAGGGATCCCACTGGCCAGAAATAGCCACTGTAAAGCTTTTTGGTGTATATCTTATAGGATATAATTTTAACAAAAAGAATATTTTTAACAAAAAGATCTCATGTAGAAGGTTTTGCAACCTTTTTTTCGCTTAATATTTCATAAAATTGCTTCATGGCATTAGTCCTTTAACAGCATTGTATTTCTTTTTTTTTTTTTTAGGATTTTATTTATTTGTCAGAGAGAGAGCATGCACAAGCAGGGGGAGCGACAGAGGGGGAGGGAGAAGCAGGCTCCCCGCTGAGCAGGGAGACCACCGTGGGGCTCGATCCCAGGACCCTGGTGATCATGACCTGAGCCGAAGGCAGATGCTTAACCATCTGAGCCACCCAGGCGCCCCCACAGCATTGTTTTTAATGGCGAATATATTTACATTCTAGTAAATGGATATAGCATGATTATTTAACCAGGACCATGTTGTTTGACATTTAGCTTGTTTCTAGTTTCTCATAGCTCCCTGTCAATATCCTTGGAGTTCTCTCATTGAATACATTCAGAATTATTTTTTTTTTAGAAGAAATTACTAAATGGAATTGTTGCATTCAAGGGTATGTAGAATTTTCAGGCTTTCGATACATATGTTGCCAAATTGTCACCCCCCCCATCATACCCTTTGAATGTGAGAGTGTGCTGGGTTCCCTGTCACTCTGTCCAGCTACAGATCTGTGAAGCTAGTTGACGAGAGAACATGGGATAGTTCACGGAAACATGGGTCCCGGATGGTGAGCTGGAATCTGATTCAGAGTGGCCTTGCTGTGGCAGCAGGAGTCCAGAGCCCATGAGCACTTGTCTGCTGTCAGACTGAGAATTTCCCAGTGACTGAGATGCCACGTGATGTGCTGGATGGAAAACCGGCTGTGTGTGCCCGTGCTTGATTCAGCTACACTCCTGCAGCTGTGTAGAGATCAGAGCTACGAGAATATTTGGAGGAGTTTCCAGGGCCACGGAAATACGGTGGTATACCATCTTGTTGTCCTCATCCCCGGCTTGCCGTTCTTACTCTGAGGAGGCCTCTTGCAGCAGGGAGAACTCTTAGCAGCCCAAAGTCAACCAGTCTAATTGCCCATGGATGGCTTTCCCACCTGCCTGGCGGAGAAAGCGGCTGGACTCTTGAAAATTGGGACTGATTCTCACTCCTACTTAGGATCTCAACAGGAACAGCCTCTGGTCAAATGGCATGCTGGAGTTTTCAGATACAAGATGCTATTTTGCGTAAGCAAATGATGCCCTTTGCAGTCATTTTGCAAATTATCTGTGGCCCTTTGGGAAGCTTGCTCGGTATTCTGTTCCACAAACTTCTCCATGAGAATTCTTCCTTGATTTCTGTTGCTGGAGTTGGGCCCATACACAATCTCTTTATAGGCCATTTTCATGATGCTTGATTAATGCTCTGTTAATGTCCCTTATAAGACCTGGACCACTGGGTTTATTGAAATGGGATTTTTCGAGTGCGGGCACACCACTCATGTTTGTCACGTGGCCTAAGACTCAACTCTGGCAAACACTGAGAATAGCTGGAGTGTGTCAGCTTTGGCCAAGAGCTCGATCTGGCTGGCACTGTTGAATCTTTGGGAGAGATGACAGAGGTGGGTTGGAGATAGACTGCATTGTAGTCATATCCTGTGTCATCCCTGAAGTGTAGTAGGTTTTGTTGAACAATACCAGTGAGATAACTGTTTTCATTTTTTCTTCAAAATTTAAACCATTGGGGCGCCTGGGTGGCTCCGTTGGTTAAGCGTCTGCCTTCGGCTCAGGTCATGGTCCCAGGGTCCTGGGATCGAGCCCCACATCGGGCTCCCTGCTCTGCGGGAAGCCTGCTTCTCCCTCTCCCACTCCCCCTGCTTGTATTCCCTCTCCCACTGTCTCTCTGTCAAATAAATAAAATCTTAAAAAAAAAAAATTTGAACCATTGGCTAATACTAAGATTATTTCAGTATGTTCCACAAATACACAGATCTGGATTTGTATCCTAGTCTATGTGTTGTGATATTTATATCCTGTCATTTTGCCTTACAATAGAAGGTCTGAGTGATCTTTCACATATTGGATGTGTTAGGTATTATAACCACCCAGACCCAGAATTATCACTTGAAGCTGCCATTATTAAAAACAAAAATATCTAGGCAGACTTTATTCAAAACATGGAAAAAGTTTAAGGTGCTCATTTACTTCTGCTAACAAGTTATTATGGAGAAACTGGCATATTTTTGTCAGTGGACTGCTAATTCTTAAGCAGCTAGTTTTCTATAATTCAGATACCAAAGAACACAGCTTTGCGTACAGAGCCGGACTTCTCCTACTTAGAGAAAAGGACTGTGCCCATAGTTTCAACAAATACTCATTTCATCAATGAATGTTTGAGTGTCATTATCTGATAGCATTCTAGGCCCTGGGAAACCGATGGGTGAGGTCTCCAGTCTTCACAGAACTGATGTTGAAGTGGGGAGGACCGGTTACAGTACAAATATGTAACGAACAAGGTAATGGCAGGTAGTGGTTAAGTCCTGTGGGGAAAATAAAGTGATGTGACCAAGGGTGATGCGGGGGAGGGTGGGATGTCCTGCTCTGCAGCTGTCTGGGAAGACCCTTTTGAGGAAGCCTGGGTGTTGACCATGAGCCAGCCTTGCCGAGATTTGTTCATGACTGAGGGATCAGCGCATACAAGATTGGGAGGCAGGCATGAGCTTGGCCTCTTCCAGCAACGGGAAGGAACATTCACGTGGAGTGTGAGGCTGGAGAGAAGGGCCGGCCCAGATCGTGCAGGAACGTCGAGGCCACGGCCAGTAAGGAGTCACCCGCCATTTTATAATCCGGGCCTGCATACTGGCACCAGATGAGATTTTGCGGTGCTTTACTTTTTGTAGTTATTACAGAAATAATGTGACTTTTGTAGTACCTGTGCCCTATTTTCAGCCCTTCCCTGGCCAGGTGTGCACCGAACAGGATTCATCTCTCTCCTGTGATAGCAGCCTCCCCTGATCTCCAGGCTGGAAACTGGTTTGATGAGCCAGCCAGCCTTTCCGGCTTGGTTGGACTTGTCAACCCCAGGGTTTCTCTTCTCTCTGAACACATGTCAGGAATTGGTAAAATTCTGGTGGTTGTGAGCATGGCAGTGGAAAGAGGGCTGTGATGCTAGGCTGAGCCTAGTTAAGCTTTTTGAAAATAGTGTCTGTTTCCAGAAGCAAGGGAGAATCTCTGTTGCGTTGCCTTTCTGGAGTCCTGAATGAGGAGGGGCCCTGACAGAGGTGTTCCCCCACCAAGACCCTCTACCACCCCGTAGCCGAACTTGTCCACATTCACGCCGTTTAATAAAGCAGCTCTTCTCTTGGCCTCAGTTTGATTATTCTTGAGCGTTTCAGTGTGCGCACACCACTGATCCTGTTCACACAACAACATGCAGATGGGAAGGGACCCCTGAGTCTGAGAGACCAGTGCTGCTCCGAGGATCCTCCTGCCCCTGCCCCGGCCCCTCGGCTTCAGCCTGCTAACCTCCTCCCCTGGGCGGTGTTGTCACGACTCTTTCCTGAGTGCGCTTCTCCAGAGAGTTTTTCCTGCTTGAACTGCGTCCCTCACAACGCCCTGCAGTGCAGAAGTCTGGTAGGACAGCCCCTCAGCCTGCTTCTTTCTGTTTCCACAAACCCTCCATCAGCCATTTCGAGGTTCTGCCCCCAGCTGCCGGCTGCAGGCTCCAGCTCGGAGGTACCGTGGGAGGAGATTCCTGCGGCCTCCCAGGACTCTTCGTTTGTATACTTTGATTTACTGAGTTGCTTAAGGATCTGTGTTTGGGCTGGCAGAGGAAGATAAGAGATTCCAGAAATTCTTGCTTTCTCCCGGATAGCTGGCTAAATTCCCTTCCTTTTCCTCCTCCATGAAAGGGGCCTGGGGCCAGAGAGAATTGAGCTCAGATTGATCCTGTAATTGACCTCTTGGTGTTGGTCACTGACTCTTGGTCCTTCTGACCAAGATGATTTATTGGCCCATTCATTTTAATAATTATTGTTATTGTTACACTTACGCCATTTCATCTGGCTGAGGCCTTACTCTGTTGATTGAGAATTGGATAATGTAGGCCAACGTGCTCGGCTACATCCTGGCATGTGCTTGGTGCTCAACTACTGGGTTCACTTCTGCTCAGGTAGGAAGCGATGGTCCTTTTGCAGGTAAGGGAATTGTTTGGGGTTTTCAGTCAATGACCATCTCTTTGGCTTCCCAGCTCTGTTTCCTGGATCACTTGAATGGTCTAGGCCGGTGAGTCCCAAAGTGTGGTCCCCGGACTGGCAGCATCGGGCTCATTTGGGAGTGTAGTAGAAGTGCAGAGTCTCAGGCCCCACCCAAGAACTACTGAACCAGAAACTCCAGGGTTAAGGCCAATAATCGGCTTTCACAAGCCCTCCAGGTGATTCTGAAGCAGTGCTGGTCTGAACCATCAAGCAAACGTTCTCAGGGATTTTTCAGGTTATATCTCTGACTCCAGTGTGAACCTTGGTGCTCTTGCGGTGGTTCTGTTGAACTGGAAAAGGTCTCAGGAATGGTTTGTGGTTTGGTTATGTGATTAAACCAAGAACATGTGGTTTGGTTCTGGTGATTCGCTGGTTGGAAGGAAGGCCTTTTGAGCATAGCACAAGACCTGGTGGGGCAGGCTTGGAATTGAAGTGGAATGATGAGCAAAGGGGCGATTATGGATTGTAAATTCAGAACAAGAGGTACAAATAACACTTGTGTTAGGGAACCAGGTGGAAAGGATGTCCCCCCTCATGTGGCTTTGGGCCAAGGCTTCTCTGGTCTGTGTCTCAATGGGCAACGCACATTTGCATATAGGATTCTGCTTCTCTGTGCTTCCACTGATGGCCAGTCCCCTTCTGATGTGGGTATGAGCAAATATAGATACAGATTTTACAATAATCTAAGCTGGTTATAGTCTGGTGTACCAGTCTGTGTACCTTTCTCTGTATTTGTTAGGTGATTTTGCATCTTTCTGTGTGAATCTGATATGTGTTTGAATTTTAAGTTAAATGCTCAGCCGGAGACCTGACCTGCTTGTTGCCACCTTCTTGTGGGACAGAAGGTATCCACACCTCCTTTACATACATACTGCCAATGGAAGAGACGAGCCGGTGTCGAGCCCAGTCTCCTGATTGCAGCCAGACCCTGTGACGTCCCTCTCTGACCCCCTGGGTGAATGACTAGGATGTGCCCGTGTGCAAGGAACCCACAGCCTCTGCTGAGAAATCCCTGTGTGAGAGAACGTACCACCGTCGGAGAACACTCAGTATGTTGGGAAGTTTTGACGGTTAAGGGTTTTTCTTAACTGTTACTGAAAGTAACTCTCAGGCTATCAGGAGATACCCAGATGCCTCTAGAAGCAGTGCTCTTGTGGCTGGCAAGGGGCTGAAGTTGGGAGCCTGGACTGTCCTGTAAGAAGAGGCAGCTCTAGACCCCTTATTTCAGATTATTTTTTAAAAGATTTTATTTATTTGAGAGAGAGACAACACACGTGAGTGGGGTGGGGGAGGGGCAGAGGGAGAGGGAGAAGCAGACTCCCAGCTGAACCGGGAGGCTGACGCTGGGCTAGGGCCCAGGACCCCGGGATCACGACCTGGGCTGAGGGCAGATGGGCTCAACCGACTGAGCCACCCAGGTACCCCTAGACCCCTTGTTTTAATTCTGCTTAACAACAACAGGTTGTCCCTTTTGGAATCTCTTAAGGCCGCCTTTAGGTCTGTCCCAGCCTGAACTGGAGGTACGCTGAGGTGAGGGGAGGTAAGATTCTGGGCCATTCTGGACCAGAGTATGTCCCAGTGCCCTGGCTTATAGGGAGGAACCCAGGGCACTCAGAGCTGACGGGAATGTGGGTGGCTGAAAAGCCTCTAGGAGGGAGAAAGCGGGAATGGCCCGAGGGCTTAGCAAGGGAACCGAATCAGCAATCACGCCTGAGCAGAGGAAGGAGAGGTGTTCAAGAATTTGTGTTGATGGATAATTATGTGTGCTTCCTTTTTCTCTTTGCCGTTTACTACGTGTTCGTCTATTTTGCTGAAGAGCAGCCAAAAGGCTCTGAATTTTCTTGGCTGCTGTTGGAATTTAGTTGGGTTGTCTGTTCCCTTCCCTGACCATTCCCTAAAGACTCTCTCCTGATTTCCGAGGGGGCCAGGGAAAGGGGGCGCTTCTCAGAAATCGAGCCAGATCTTTTCTATTTCTTTCAGACTCTTCTCCTAAAGCCTGGATCCCTCCTTTCTCACTGGTGCGCCCCCCCCACCCCCAATTGTTAGATTCTGCTGCTCTGTTTTCCATTTCTAGATGGATGTTTCTTTCCTTTCTTTTTAATTAAGAGATTACCTTTCCATCTGAGCCACTGGCAAGTATTTGCCAGAAGATCTAAGGCAAAGCTGCCAACTCACCGGAGCGTGACACAGCTGCTGGGACTGCCCGTCACCCGGGCTCTGCGGAGATGCGAGGCTGTCCCTTCAACAAGCGTCAGAGAGACACACTCTGTGTGCAGAGCTCCCCATGCATGGCCCTAAATAAATATCCCAGACGGATCTGCCCTGTTGCCCATCTCTGACTCCTTTTTTTAAAACATGATTTCCCAACTTTGCCATCACTCCCTCCCTAGACTCCTATAGATTCCCTTTCTTCTCTCCCTCTCTCCAGCAAAATAAAGAACCAGAGCACCCTGGTGTCGAGCAGGGAATATATTCCTCTGGCCAAGACCAGTTTGCAAGTGTGCTCTGCCCAGCCTGGCGGATGACGGAGAGCCTGCTTGGTCCGTGCATGTAGGTTGTGCGGTCTGGGTCCGTTTGGGGGCCCATCCCCGGCTGAGGAGAGTCCTCTCCATATTGAACTAATCTTCAGTGCTGGCCGTGCCGGTGTTTTGTTTTGAGACCTTTGCTCAAAGGGCACTGTGGTTTCTGCTTCCCTGTTGGAAGTTCTGTGTCTGCGGGAAAGTTCCCTATAACCTTTCAGGGTTTGTACTCTGTTCCAAAGCGGCTCTTGGAAATGGAAATGGTCTTTTTTTTCTGAAAATGATCTCACAGATGATCAAAAGGAGCACATGAAAACCGGAGTGTGGGGCTGGCAAGGTTTCCAGTGTTCTCTTTACCTTGGGTCTGGGCTCCTAGGTTTGAGACAGTGTCTCGCCAACAGTCCTTGGCTGTCCTTGGGGATTGGGGCTGGAGAGACACAGGAGGGAAGGGAGGAGGGAATATTAATGCTGTGAGGAAGTCTAACTTCTGTTTTATCCTAGGAGAGGCATGAGAAATTGGGTCGAGATACTCAGTCTTGAAAAAGCTTGTGCAACGAGGGCTCGCCGTTGTGCATTCTCTTGGAGGGTTTGGCCAGCGCTGTCTTGGGTGCGTGGCCCGGCTGATGGTGAGGAAGCCCATCTGCATTGGAATTGCTCCTGCCTAGGAGCAGGGGAAATGCCGGAGAGGGCATTCCCTGAACATTAGGCTGCCACTTAGTAGCTCTGTGATCTTTGTAAAATGTGCCTTTTTGGATGAAATGGGGTGGGGGTAGTGACTGGAGGGCTCTCTGAGGGTTACATGAATACTTAGTCTAGGGCCTGGCTTGCAGTAGGTGTTCAGTAAATGGAAGCTGCCGTGAAGAATAACAGTATTGGGGCACCCGGCTGGCTCAGTCGGAGGAGCATGTGACTCTTGTTCTCGGGGTTGTGAGTTTTACCCCAACGGGGGTAGAGTTAACTTAAAAACAAACAAACAAACAAAAAACACAAAAACCCCACCCCAAACCAGTATTACTGATAGTAAAAAGGGGGCACCTGGGTGGCTCAGTTGGTTAAGCGTCTGCCTTCGCCTCAGGTCATAATCTCAGGGTCCTGGGTTCGAGTCCCGCGTTGGGCTCCCTGCTCAGTGGGAAGTCTGCTTCTCCCTCTCCCTTTGCTGCTCCCCCTGCTTGTGCTCACTCTCTGTCAAATAAATAAAATCTTTAAAAAAAGAAATTATCAGGAAAAGAAAGTGAAGAGCCGGCACCGAGGATGACAACGGGACCCTGCGCCTAAGAGGTGAGTGAGGTGCTCTTGGCACTGCCGCGTCATGATTCCCTGGACAGGACATGGCCACCTCAGGGCCAGGTTCCATTTCATTCCGGCTGGCCTGAGTAACCCCAGGGCTCTGGAACTCTCAGAGGCCCAGCCAGGAGGCCCAGCCAGGAGAAGAGCCGACCGGGAGATGGAAGCCAGGACCTGGGAAGAGAATGTATAGAAAACCCAAATCTCAACAAAACATTTAGACTCCAGCACCTGCCCCTAACCCCCCAGGCACATGACCAACCCCAAAACCTGTGTTCCATCAGCAGCGACATTCTTGTCTCACGGACCTCTTTATCCAACAGTCAGATTCTTTTAGTTTTTCTGACAATGGCTTACTTTTTCTTTTAAAACCGATGACGTACCTGGCCCTGGCCCATGACCAAGAGTGAACGGGTACAATACATGGCCTATGGCTGCTCTCAAGACTCTGACAGTGTGGTTGGACAGCAACTATCCCACAGAAATTGGATCCCAAAACAAGGGCTTCTGAGCTATAAATGAAATAAGCCTGCGTGAACGGGATTCCCATGGCCCGAGGGGCTGGGAAGGAACACAGGAGGGGAGAAAGCGATGCTGAATGGTAACAGAAAAGATGAACGGCATTTTGAAACAAGAGCCAGAGCATGAATAAAGGAAACGATAGGACAAATAACATGGTAACCGGGGGGGGGGGGGGCAGGAAGACAGTCCCAACAGGTACCCAGCCTGCATGAAGGACAGGATGTGCACCGTAGGGTGGAACGGGAAGTCTGAGAACAAATGTTAGAAGTCAGTTAGCGGAGTTTGTTCATTTATTTATTAGGTGCCTCGATACTGAGCCCGTCCTACGTGCCAGGCATTGTGCTGGGCGCTGGGATGCAATTTAAAAGGTCAGGGGTTTCAGGGACCTCACAGTACAGCCTCGCGGAGTCCACAAACACACTGGCAATTAACGGACAGAGTGATACACACTGAGCACAAAGTACTGTGGGACAGTAAAGAAGGGGCACCAACTTCATGCTGTTAAGGAAAACAGTAATATGGGTATCTATTATCAATACTATTGTTTTTTAATTTTTATTTTAAAGATTTTATTTGAGAGAGAGCAAGAGCATGAGCAGAGGGAGGGGGAGAGGGAGAAGCAGACTCCCTGCTGAGCAGGGAGCCCGATGCGGGACTTGATCCCAGGACCCTGAGCCACCCAGGTGCCCCACCTCCTGAGAGTTTTTACACTGTTCGAAGGGTTCACATTTCTTCAACATGGTGAAGGAAAATGTGGGAAAATGAAACTCCATCCACTGGCTCTGGGTGGGGGGCAGCGTGTTTGGCAGTGGAAAAGGAAACGTGTATGGCTCATGGTACTGTGGGGGCTTACCAGTTACATCGTGGGTTTTATTCGTGCATGCTCTGTTTATGTCTAAATCAGGTGTGTTGATTCCAAGCTGTTTCTGTATTCTGTGTGATTGATACAGAGTGATCGATCGATTCACTCCACCTGTTTTTGAGGCCAGAAGGACAGCAGAGAACTCTGTGCTGCCGGGATCTCAGGGGTGCAGGGTGGAGCCCATAGTCGCCGCTTTGCTGATGCTGTGCAGGGAGGGAGGAGTACAAATGGGAAGCTGGCCCTGCGGGACCTGGCAGCCTGGTCTGGGACTGCTGTGAAGACGGGGATGGAGGGAACCGCTGGGAAACAGCGGGAAGGACGTGCTGGGGGCTCATCCCGTGACCGCCTGGGCTGTGCAAGACACCCTCAGACAGAAATAAAACAGAAAAAAATAGTATCCCGTTATAATAAATACTGGAATCCTTGTAAAGCGGCTGTTTGGAGGGAGCAGACTGCCAGGCATTTAGTAGATGGTTCGTCAACACTGGTGGAGTGAATGAATCCGGGGCAGAGCGGGCTGGAGGCCCTGGGGGTTTTGTCCCTCTTGTTTTCCACACCCAGCCCTTTGGCTGGTCCACGCAGCACCTTTTCTTTGCCCGCTGTAACTTATGAGAAATTTTGAAGAGCAGCGAAATAGTTTAGGGGTGGTTTTCCTTTTATTTCCCCGTTTCATTGTGAGTTAAGGCCATGGACTACGTGGGCGTTTATTGGCAAGTGCAATAAAACACACGTTTTTGAGGCCAGAGTCCATTTCTTTGAGTAATAATTAATTGACCCGCCATTGACATGGTCTTGGGCGCTGTATGGTAAATAATCAAGAAACGCTCAGTCTCTCTTCAGGGAGCATTTTCAGGCCAGTGCGAAGACCACCCACAGTCACACCTGAAGGGTGGTGTTCTGCCCACGTGCGGGCGGAAACGAAGAGGTCGTCCTGGCTGTGTGTCGCCATGTTGAATTGCACGATGCTGTGGGGCCCCCCTGGATTTCCTCATGCCGGGGGAGGGGGCTGTCTGGTGAGGAGCCTGGGGTGGGGGGCCCCCTCAGCAGCCTGGACGTCCCCGCTGCTGGCTTTTCGGGGTCTTCCCTGCGAGTTTTCAGGTCTGAGTGTTTGGGAAATGGAGCAAGTGGATTGAGCCTGGTCCTTAAAATAAGTCTCAAGAACTAAGTGAAGTGCTTTGCAGTTGGAAGCCGGTGGGGGAGGAGCCTGGGACGCAGACTTGAGAAGTAAGGCAATTTTGGGTCTGGTTTCCCCACCTCTCTTTAGGCTCAGGCGAGAGGAAATGACGTGCTCTGGGTGCCTCAGGGCCAGACGTAGAGCCTGGGTTGCCTTCCCCGAGCCTCTTCCCGCTACTAGGCACCAGCTGTCTGATGAGCATCCAGCCCTCCTGGCCCCTGCCCTTCCTGGGGTCACACTGTCCTCAGGCTAACTTGTGTCCCTGAGGCTGGTCTTCAGGGCTCGGATGGAGAGAGCTTCACAGCAGCGTGCCCTAAGGGACGCTGACTCGGCCTGCTCCATTTCCCCCCTCCCCTAACCCCCAGCCCCAGCTGCAGGCTCTGACCTGGGAGGCTTTCTAAGAAGATGCAGAAGGAGGGATGAGCCAAGGGGTGTAGGAAGAGAGTGGGCTGTCCTGATACTCATTTAGGGGCTGGGGGCGGGGGCAGAGAGAGAATGACATTTTAATTGCAGACTGGGGTGTCAGGCCTGTAATCTTCCCTGATGGTCCTCCGTATTTGCCTGTCTTCAGAGTCATCTGCATGTGAATCCGAGGCGCTGAGGCTTGAAGTTTCTGATCGTGTAATAGCCTGTCAGTCCCGCCTTTTGTGATCTTGCCCTTGGTGAACAGAGGGTAGGACCTGGCTGTTTCCAGATCTGCTTTTAAGAAACTCGAGGCAAAAGTCAACCCGGAAGGAAACCTGAAGACATGCTAGGTTTCTGGATGGTTCTTGCTGACCTCACCGAGGGATGGGCTTCGGGAGGACCTGGGAACCGGCTACCGTTTCTCCCCAAGGTTTCAGAAGTGGGCCACACCAGCGTGGGCTTTGTTGGTGTCTGGGTAATGCCCATCTGCAAATGATTGCATTGTCTCAGAATTCCATTTAATTTACTCCTCCTCCTGCTGATTTATGGATTGACCTGATACTTTTTGAGAGCCTTCCCTATGCTGGCACTGGAGGTAAATTGGCAAACCGGACGCACTCAGTGCCTGTCTCCAGACCTTACGGACAGAGTCTCCCATTTGGATGTGGCCCCTGAGGCCGGAGAGGGGAGGAGTCTGATCAGTCTCAGGGTCAGGGGCCTCAGCTTCCCAGGCAGATAGCAAGCAGCTGGAGGGCGGGAACAGGGTTTGTCCTTTTATATTTTGTCCCTCAAGCTGTAGCCATGTAGCGGACACGGTTGGACTGATTAAATATGGCGGAGATACTCCTTACAGCTTCTCGTCCCCGGAGAGGTTCCATCTCCTGCCTCCCAGGCGGTCGGCATGGGGATGTGCCCCTGTCCCTGCACCTCACCACAAATGCAGCTCTAGGTTACATTTGACCATCAAATCTCCCAGAGTCCGCTTCTAGAATTACGCAGAGCCTGAGGTAGGAGGAGACAGGATGGAGATTTTACCGTCGGAAGGGAGTCTTGCAAAGACGTTCCTTAAAGAGTGGGAGAAGCGAACAGCATCATCTATGGGTTTTCTGCTACGCTGGGTGTGCCGTTTGCTTCCTCAAACTGCATTTGTTTTATTTAATCTTTTAAACCTTTGTACGGACCAGGGCGCCTGCGTGACTCCTTTGGTTGCGTGTCTGACTCTTGATCTTGGTGCAGGTCATGATCAGGGTCGTGAGATCGAGCCCTGCATTGGCCTCTGTGCTCAGCATGGAGTCTGCTTAAGATTCTCTCCCTTGGGGCGCCTGGGAGGCTCAGCTGGTTAAGCATCTGCCTTCGGCTTAAGTCATGATCCCAGAGTCCTGGGATCGAGCCCCACACTGGGCTCCCTTCTCAGCATGGAGCCTGCTTCTACTGCTCTCTCTCTAATAAATAAATAAAATCTTAAAAAAAAAAGTCTCTCCCTCTGCCCCGCCCCCTTCTCAAAAGAAAAAAATTCCAAACCTTTGTAAGAGGGTGTGATCTCCATTTTGCAGAGGATATACAGCAAATAACTCGCCGGGCTGGCTGAAGCCTTGTGTCCCTGTGTCTTCTGCTATATTCCCAGCCCTTCTGGGGAGCATACAGGTGTATAGGAGCTCCGGGTGACTTTTGTGCTTTCTCTTACCCAGAAGTATCTGGGAGACTGGAACTCCTAGGAATTCCCTTGATGATCCCCGGAGCCTGTGTCGTGTCTGTACGAATCCTTGTAAATTCTCCCATCCCCAGAGTGAGTGCCGACAAACCACCAACCTTCAGAGCCAGCCCTCAGGTGCTCCTAGGTTGGGGTACAATAGAACGCGCTGGTTTTAACATTTAAGTGATTTGTGACTAAAACGCCTAATTCTGGGTTTGAGGACAATTGTAGAAGACTGGCCTGATTGATTTCCCCGCTTGAAATTAAGAACTGTGAATTCTGTATGCAAATGCCAATTAAGCAGGATACAAAGGACCTCGGTGGTCCCAGAGCCCAGAGGGCAGGTGCTGAGGCCGGCTTCGTGGGAGGGGGCGGGAGCTGAGCTGGCGGCCGAGGCTGTTTGGTACTGGGGGTGGCTCTCGGTGGAGAGATCGTAGTAAACCCGTCTCACTTCCTCAGCTTCAGTTCTCCCATCTGTGAATTGGGAGAAAAAGTGGCCGGCTTTTTTCCTTCCCTTTCTTGGTGCTGCCGTATCCAGAAGTCATGCTTCCCCCAGGGGGAAGGATCTGCCGGCCACCCAGACTGGGGAAAAGCCAGAGTGTGAGTGTATGGTCGCTGCGGGTCCATGTTGGGTGTTTTTCACCCTCGTGGCCTTTGATTCATTCCATCAGGCCCAGAATTTGGCTTTTTAAAGCTTCCCCTGACCTTCCCTCAAGACCTCTTTGTTGACACAGGAAGAATCCTGAAACCTCCCATTTCACTTCCTAAAAGGCTACGTGTTCTCTGAGACGGGGAGCAGGGCTCTGTGACTCCCTGGGGTGTAGGCCACCCAGCTTTGCTGGGCCCATGAAAACTGGTTGGACAGAAACCTGACCCAAGTGCCCCCGTGTACTTTGTGAGACCCTGGGGCCTGGCCTTGGAAGCAGGGGATTACCTCCAGAGAGCTTTGCAGCTCAGGGCTTCTGCTGCATCTCCCCTGGCACCCCTCCCCTGGGCTTTAGAAAGTTCTGGACTTGGTTCAGAGTGAAGTTGAGTGTGACCTCACCCCTGAGGAATTCTTTGTGTGGGGGGTGGGGTTGGTGGGAGGATGACTTTTGGAGAACCAGGAGCTCTCAGAAGAGAAGAAGCGTATATTTTTGTGGTGAATTCCATCTCTGTCTCTGGAACCGGAGCTGCTCTCTTCACTTCTGCTCTTGAGCTGGAAGGAAATGGGAACTTAGGCTACATTAATAGAGGTGCTATATCTAGAAGAAGGGAGGTGAGAATCCCATTCTCTTGGTGTAAGTTATTAGACCATACCTGGAGCACTGTGATGAATTTAGAACACCTTTTTGAAGAGCTGCAGATGCACTGGAGCGTGTTCAGAGAAGAGTGGAAGAAGCCACGCTGGTCTGTGGGGACGGCTGGGAAAATGGATTTGAAGCTGGAGAGGGGCAAAACTCAGGTTGTGGCAGGGTCTTAAATATTGAAAGGTTGTCCTGGTGATCCATGTGGAAGGATCCCACAGGTTCTTATATTGGAATCACAGAATTCTTGAATGGAGGCTTTAAGGAAAGAGATTTTAATAGGAGGAAGAATGACTTTCATTTGGCCCAGAGGCGTAGTTTTACTGTTTTTTCCTTGACCATCAAAGTGTTGTATTCATTGTAGAGCATTTGAAGAGGAAGGAATTAAAAAAAAAAAAATGAAATAACTGTGATATACTCCTATTCAGAGGCGGCTACTCCTAACATTTGGCCCACTCTCTCCTATTTTTGTGTATTTTACTTCTTTTTACAAAGTTAAAATCATAGTGCCTAAAAAATTTCGAATCTTAATTTTTAAGTAAGGGAAAACATTTAACCTTACATTTAATAATTTGGGGTCAAGATACTCTTTTCATGGTTTCATAATATTCTATCCTTAAAGATAAAATGTGATTTTACCTAACATTTCTTCCAGCATGGGCCATTTCATTTCTTTCCTGGTTTGTGCTTCTACAACAAACATCGTTATGTATAAATCTCTGTGTATGTTTTGGATTATTGCTTGGATTAAGTTCCTGGAAGTGAATTTGCCAGGTCAAAGTGAAGGAACAATTTTGAACTCTTGATACATATTGCTATATGGTTTACCAGAAGTGTTATACCGATTTACATTTGGTATCCGTTTAAGATGCTTTTTTTCCAAATGATCAGAAAACTTAATCTCAACTGCCTTGAATAAGAATGGAAGGTATTGGCTTATAGAACTGGGGAGAAAGATGTAGGGCAGAGCTCAGCCTCAGGTGTGGCTGGACACAGGGGCTCAACTCAGGTCTCTAGGACTTGGCTCTCCCCTTCCCCATCACAAAGGGTTTGTTGGCTACTAAGGGCCACCGTGGGTGGGTGGTGGCCTTTATGGGTGTGTGTGGGGGGCTGGCTCTGGTTGAGGGGTAGTGTCTTCGAGACTGGTCTCAACACTGAGAGGCTATCACAGGAACCTGCTTATTTCTTTGGTCCCATTTGATCTACCTTTGCTGACATGAAGATGTTTTCCTGTGAAATGTTTTATTATTTTTAAAATTTTATTTATTTGAGATCGCGAGAGAGAAAGAGTGCGCACGAGTGGGGGAGAGAGGCAGAGGGGGAGGGAGAAGCAGACTCCCCACTGATCAACAGTGGGGTGGGGGCTCCATCCCAGGACCCTGGGATCATGACCTGAGCTGAAGGCAGGTGCTTCAGTGACTGAGCCATCCAGGCGTCCCTCCTGTGAAATATTTCATTAGATGAAGGAGGTAGATGTAGAGCCCTTAAGGGCTTGTCCATTAGTCCGTCTCTCCATTTCTGTGCTCATCTATTTGTCTCTTTGTTCATCCAGGTGATGTAGTGGACTGAGCCTTGAGCTAGGGGTAAAGGATGTGGGTCCCCCTCTGGGTTCCAGCACTGTCCCCCTAAAGCAGTGTGCCCTAAGGGCAATGACCAAAGCGTAGCTGGGATGGGGAGCAAGGGAACTGTTTCTCCCCCTGGGGCACATCCTCCAAAGCATTTACGTTTTCAGCAAATTTTAAAGGCCACATTATGATGAAAAGGCATCAGAGTGAAGGAGCGTGGAAGCCAGGCTTGGAGCCACCCGGGGAAGAGCATCAAAGAGGACAGTCTTTTTTTCTAACCGATTTTCCCACTCCACCCCAAGGCCGCTCACCATGACTTCAGAACCTGACTTTGGATCTGCTTTCTGAATACCCCCTCACTACTTCAGGGGGGCTGATTCCAGTTCTGTGCTCCCAGAGGCTTGTGTGGGGCGGGGAGCACTGCATGAGTGTAAGATGATGCTTTTAAGTGCTGAGCACCTAGGACATGAAAGCTAGCTCGACTTGCTTCTGACAGGAGCTATTCTATCCCATCCAGCAGGCCCCAGGGGAACTGGCCTTTTTCCTCTTAGGGAGAGAAGCCCAGAAAGAAGGTTGGTGGGATATTCAAGAACCACCGAGGGTCAGCACATAAAGATCTGGACGTCCAGAAAAGCACACAGTCAATGCAGATTCTTGTCCACGTCACTGCCGCCACGGGCCCCTGTGGCTTGGTGGACGTTCCCACAGCAGTGTGGCCTTGCTGCCCTTGACCGTGTCCTCCGAAAGCCGCGAGCCCTGCACCGGCCTTGCTCTTGGGATGATGCAAACTCTCTCATCGTAGCTGGAAAGGGCCCATGAGAACGATCGGGCTCCAGCTGGTTTCTCCACCTGCTTTTCCCCTTTCTGCTGCTTTACAGGATGGTGGGACTTGCTTCAGCTGTACCGTGCTCTCCCTTGCTTCCAGACCTTCCACGTGTAGTGCATGGCTCCTCACCCCCCACCCCCCCCCAGAGCTCTTAGTCCTCTTTCAGATTTCAGCTTACATGTCACTTCCTTCGATTTTTGTCCATCTTGGGATCCGGAGACTGAAGGACTCTCGCTGGGGGTGGGGAGACTAAAAATGGCTTATGTGTTTGCTTCCTCTGGGCGGCCAGTGACTGGGCACGAAACCCAAGTGCCACAGGTGGCCGGGGGGGTCTTGGAGTGGGGCGGTCGCTCCGAGCACAGTTCGCAGCGGGAGCTGGGAGGAAGGTGGCCCACAGCCTCCTGTCCCTTTGGCATTGTGCCCGTCTCCTTTGGGCACATTCTAGGTTAGCGCGTCTTGCTCCGTGGCGTGGCGTCCCAGCTTTTTGATCGGCACAGCTGCTCCCAGCTGTTGGAGTGGTTTTTGGAAGGGAGTAGAATGGAAGAATGGAGATGCGAAGCTCCAGCTTGCCTTAATTCTTAGAAATGATGATGATTCTGAATCACCCGGTTGGTGTTGCTGCAATTTTCTGGGGATTATATGTGCACACGTGTGGCTGTGGGTGCTTGTGTGGGATGTGAATGGGTGGTGATTTATCTACAGGGTAGGACCAGGGAACTTGGAGAAGCAGCTACTAAAATTTACCCTAGATTTTTGCAGAGGGGATAGGAAGATAACTGGGCTCCGTGTACAGCCGAGCCTTCGTAAGGCTGAACGACACAAAGCATTGAAGGGTTTTGTAAAACTTCATGTAGCATAAATATGTTGCCAGAAATCCTAGTGCTCATCACTTGGTCCTGGAGATGAAACCAAACTGATGCCTCGCCTCTTAAGGGATGAGAACACGAACCGCAGACAGGAAGATGCTTCCTGGTGATTATTTATACGTTTATTGAGCAGACATCTGTTGATGATCGTGTTGGGCCTGCTTGTGCCTGCTACACGTTACCTCATTTCTTCTCACAATTCCAGGATCCGTTTGAGTCTTATTTGGGGAGTTTTTAAGAGGTAGCTTTGAATTTGTTTGAGGAGGTGTGGACGTTTATCTAATGGGGAGCGATGTTGACTTGTGCCATCTGATTGCAGGGCGAAGCATTAAAAGCAAGCTTGGATCGCTCTCTCTCTACCTGCCATGCCCTCTTTTTTTTTTTCCTCCTCTGGCAGAGAGTAACCGTGAAGTGAATGGGGACTAGAGAAAGCAAAACTTGTTAAACCGGATGCCTCTTGGAAATGGGACTCCACGTTACAGGGTTTTCCTTGCGTCTGTCCCAACACGACGTAATATTGCGGCACTGACGCTTCCATCTTTGAGTTCCATCCAGAACAACCTAACAGCTTCTCCGGGAAGTATGCTGGTGTCATCACTGTTGGATCTTTTTATTAAGGAAGACTGGAGATGTGCGGAAGGCGTGCTCAGCCCAGAATTGCAGGTTTGGGAGTTGCAGCTGCCTTGCCGTAGGTCAGCTCACACAATTCTGAACGCTGCGATGACCTTGTGTGTACCATGGGCAAGTGGTGCTTTGGGAGCCTGTCGGTGGCTCTTTATTTCTCGTCTTCAGCGGTCTCCTCAAACTATTTCTAAAGGTTTGTTCCTCCCACACTTTAAGAGGATTGTTTCCGATGATTGGACCTGTACTCGCTTCCCTAACATGCTAACCAGGAGTCTGCGCGTATCAGGGATCCTAGTTCTTTATCCATTGGGCCACTTTATCTCAGCGGAGCCAACTGTTTGTACTGCTCAAGTGAAGACCACTGTCTTTTTTTTTTTTAAGATTTTATTTATTTATTTGACAGAGACAGAGAAAGCGAGAGCAGGAGCACAAGCAGTGGGAGTGGGAGAGGGAGAGCAGGCTTCCCGCCGAGCAGGGAGCCCGATGCGGGGCTCGATCCCAGGACCCTGGGATCATGACCTGAGCCGAAGGCAGACGCTTAACTGACTGAGCCACCCAGGCGTCCCTGTGAAAACCACTTTCTAAGCAACCTGGGGATCCTCTCTTTACCTTTTGAAAGGGAAAACAGTGACACACAACCTTTCAGGGAATGTTAACATAAGTAACTGGAAAACTCAGAGAAACGGGAAAAAAAGGAAAATGGGGGAAGAAAACCAAGGCAGTGTTGAGCCAAGTCTTTGGATTAGGATAAAGGGATCTTTAATTCGGGGAGCTCTGGAAAAGGAAGTGGACTGAGGCATTTAAACCTATTTCCACTAAAAAATATTTTTCTGAGTCCCTGATTTATAGATCTTGACTCTGATGGGTTGATCAGATTTGTAGGACAATGGTGTTTTCGTCTGCTTGGGCTGCAGACGAATTCACCACAACAGAAAACCCCCAAACTACAGAAATTTATTTTCTTACAGTTCTCAAGATCTAGCTCCTGGAAGGGTTAGTTTCTGGCAAGGCCTCTTTTCCTGGCCCGTGGACAGCCTCCTGCTCGCTCTGTCCTCACCTGGTCTTTTCTCTGTGTGTACACACTCTGGGTGTCCCTTCCTCTTCTAAGGACACCAGCCCTATTGGATTAAGCTCCACCCTTACGACCTCATTTAAGTCGAAATCACCTCCCTGAAGGTTCTGTCTCCAAATACAGTCACTTTGGAGGTTAGGGTTTCAACCTATGAGTTTTGGGGAGACCCAGTTCAGTCCATAACAGAGAGGAAGCTCTTACAATTGAAGGGTCAGCAAACCAGTCCTGTCACGGGCTTTTGTAAAGTTGATTGGAACACAGCCGCGCCCGTTCTCGTGCAAATTATCTGCGGCAGCTTTTGCGCTCTAAGGGCAGAGTCGAGTGGCTGTGATAGTCTGTCCTGCAAAATCCTCAGCTATTTGCTGTCTGGCCTTGTACAGAAAAAGCTTGCCAACCCCTGAACTGGCTGAGCCTCCTTCTAATAAGAGAAGGGATTATCGGATTTTATATCAGGGATTTCTCTTTATTGACCTACAAGTAGGCATTGTTTGTTATTTACAAATTAAATAGGATGGGAAGGGGGAATGAAGAATCGCCCCGGGCCAGTAGCTCATGCCAAGTGGCTGGTCCACATCAGGGTGGCTGGAAATGGTAGCTGTGGTTGGAAGACTCTGCTGCGTGACCGTGGGAAATCCACTTCTCATCTCCGGTGAGCCTTGGTTTCTCCCACTGTAAAATGGAAAATAGGGGGGACCTCTCTCATCCTTGCTTGGATCCTGTGAAATAAAGCCACAAGAACATCTTCTAAATGGTAGGAGGCCTGCATAAATAGAAAGGACCAACCAGTACCCATTCCTGCTCTTGTAGCTGCTGTAGATACGGGTCTCGTAAAACTACCCTATTATTTAGAGACTGAGAAATTTTGGATGGTGGTAATGTGCTGCTCTGGGAAAAGCAGTCGCCAGTAGGATTTTATCACATAATTAGAGGCTGTGTTAAATGTGCTGGTGAAAAGAAGCTGCTGTGAGCTGCTGTCTGGGTTAACATAGAGCAGGGAATCCTGAACCTTTCCCCTGAGGATGACTTGGAACAGCGTTCCTGCTTCGGTCCCTTATGTGGTGACGGCTCTGGCCAGCAGAAACTCTGGGAGGTCCTAGGCACAGTGCCAGCGCCACAACGGCCCCAGGGACCCTTGTAAAATCACCAGCTACCCACTGGATACCCCTCCTTTGCACAGCTAGGTGCTGGTCAGCCGCCTCGACCTCGAGTGTGCGTGCCCTGATGCTGGGGTTGGGGGGCGGGGATGGCAGGCTGGAAAGCTGGGGAACGGTCAGAAAAAGGAAGATCCCAGGTTAGGAGGAGAGACCAGCAGAGCTGTTGAAGGTGTTTCTTTGTTGACTTCTTTGTTGATCTGCCTGTTCCTTCTATTACTCGGTATCCCCCTTTTAAGCATGGTAATTCTTTGTACTTTACAGGGTTGGGGTGAGGATTGAGTGAGAATCAGCAGACTCTCTGGCCTGGAGCAAATGCTCATTAAATGGTAGTTCTTATTTTTATGGTCATTTCCTAATTATTTCCTATTCATTATGTCCATATCCTGTTCTAGGCACTGCGGGACAGGGGGAGATAAAGACATGTAGGTTTGTGCCTTCTGTAGCTGGTGATGATGTAGGAGGGCCAGAGGTCAGTGGGCTTCGTGTGTGGTCCCCAGGCACGCATTTCTCACAGTGGGGCCAGCGAGGCTACTGCTGCCCCTTGGCTCAGCCCATTCACCTGTCGGAGCCTCTCGGGCCTGCCCGTCCCAGACTCCTCTACCCTGACAACCAAGCTGGGGACCCATCATCTTCCTGATGAACGCCGGCCTACAGTTGTCCTCCTTTTCTTAGGATCCTGAAGCACTTACACACCCAATTTAACTTGGGTTTAAGAGTTGTTTTACGTAGCCTTGAGAGAAGAATCTTATCTTACTCCTCTCTAATTCCTGAGTGCTTCTTGCCTAGCACACACACACGCTCAACAGATGTTGAGTTGGTTGGATTCTGTTGTGCGTCTACTTCAGGGTTTCTTAACCTCATCACTACTGTCATTTTGGACCAGATAGTTCTGTGTTGTGAGGGCTGTCTTGTGCCCAGTGGGATGTTTAGCAGCATCCTTGACCTTTATCCCCTGTGGACCAGTAGCATTCTCTAGCTGTGACAACCCAGAACGTCTCCAGACACCGTAAAATGTCCCCTGAAGGGCAAAATCACTCCTCGTTGAGAACTACTGATCTACCATGTTCTAGACATGGCAGGGATCTTGTCCCTCAGTCGGGTTATAAATGCCTTGGGGGAGAATTTTCATTATCTCTACGATGCCTATATATGGACGACAGCGTAAATGTCTCATAAATCTTTTTACTCAGTCTGCCTAGCTCATCTTCCTGGTTGTACCACCTCCAGCCGAGGCTGGGGAGACTGGAAAATCTGAGGCCATGTTCATCATTGTCAGTTAGCATGTATTAAATAAATACTTAAAATTTCCTGGTTTTCACTGTGCTTTCCCTGTTGACTCCCGGGTCTGGAGCGCCTTACTTTCAGAATGCCAGCCCTGCAAGGGAGTGAACACATCCCATATCCCTGGTTCAGATTTACTTTGAAGAAAAAACAAAAAACAAAAAAAACACAAACCAAAACTGATCAATAGAATAGGCTTATAGAATCCTCTGGATTCTTGGCTATGGCCTTACAGTTCCCCGGGGCCTATGTGTTTGCTATTTTTGTACAAGATGGTCCGAAATTTGCTTAGGAATGGTTTGCAGAAGGATTTGCTGTGCCGCTCCAAGTATGGGCACCAATAGGGGGCCCAGGTGTCCCAGGGGCTCAGTTTTACGTGTAAGGTTGTACCAGGGTAACCAAAGGCTGAAGGTCTAAGCTTGTAAGTTGGGAGCAGTGCTGAACTGAAGTGTGTGTGTGTGTGTGTGTCTGTGTATGTCAGTCGTGAGGACGGACCACAGTTCTGTTGGGAAAATGAGGAGTGTATTCTAGGAGAACTCAGTATGAGTAGATCCAGAACGGAGGGGGAGCTCACATCTCACCTGGCTGTGAGGACTGGGCCAGGCAGGTTCTCCTCTCCGGGCCTGGGTTCACCCTTGAAGGGAGAAGTAGTTAAATGATCTTTACCATCCCTTCCACCTCTGACCATCGTGTGACTTAAACTTTATCCTGAAACCCACTTCTTTTATGCTCATGGAAGAGAAACCGATTAGAGGGTTGGGCCAGGGTCTTCCCAACCCTTTGTGAAGACCACGCTCTTGCTAGCCATCTTCAGCTTCTGGAAAGACTGTCACAAAACTGGGAGCAGAACCAGGTATGGTAGGAAGAGCAGATTTGGCTCAGAAGAATTTTCTAGCTGTCAGAGTTGGTAGAATATGAAATAACCACAAGAGGAAAAGCACTCTCCTCACTGGTGGTATTCTTGCCGAGGCTGATCCTGGCTTGGCAGAGATTGAGGCAGCAGATCCGTGACCAGACTGGGTGACTGGACGTCCTGTCTGACCCTGTGCATTTTTTAAAAAATCAGATATTGTTAATTTTCCTTGTATCTTGAAAATCATTGGAAAGGGGAGAGAGATGAGCAGAGCCGGTGGCTGAAGACTGATTTCTTGGTGGGGATGGGTATTCAAATGAGGGCTCTGCTGGGCTGAGAACCTTGCTGTCATTACAATTTTTGGGTGGGGAGTGGGCTGAGAGGTGGGGGCTCAGAGAGGCCTGGGTAAATCTAAGGTTTTACTGGCTACGGGGTCCTGGCTTGTCCTTTTGGGGCCAGTGACTGCCCCCACGCTGGCCCCCCCGCTGTACTCACCTCTCGCTGTGAGCCATCCTGCCCTACTGAGCAGCAGGCAAAGGCCATGTGGTCTCCCCTGCAGCCTGCTGTCTGTCCGCACGGCTCTGAATCCGCTGTCAAGGGAGTTGGCTGTGACTGAGAACCAAAGTGAACCCAGCTTCTCTGAAAATCTTGTTTCGGGCCCATGACTGTCCCATCACTGGGCTCTCCAAGGCCAGCATCTCTCTCTGAATTCCTCGCTTTCCATGAGAGCGTTTTTGTGGGGCTCTAGGGAGCGCCGTTCCACTCTGTCATCCACTGGACGTATTTATGCCACATGCAATGACGTCGAGGTCGTCGGCTGCTGACACCGCAGCAGGGGCTCCTCCCCGGTGCCCTGTCCTGGCATTCCTAACCGCGCTCCCGGCCTGTGCAGTGGGAGGCCAGTTTTCTCTGGGATGGTAGGAAGGTGGTGATGTACCCACGTTGTTCCGTGACATTGGCCTTCTGCTTTCCACTGACTGCCTTTGCTGCTGCTTCTTTTTTTAAAGGTTTTATTTATTTGAGAGAGCAGAGAGAGAGAAAGAGGGAGCATGAGCGGGGGTGAGAGGGGAGACAGAGGGAGAGGCAGAAGCAGACTCCTCTCTGAGCAGGGAGCCTGACTCAGGGCTCGATCCCAGGACTCCGGGATCATGACCTGATCCAAAGGCAGACACTTCACTGACTGAGCCACCCAGGCGCCCCTAGAACTTCATTCTTGATTCAGGTGGCATGCCATAACTATTTAGCACTGTGCTGGATGCTGGGATTGAATGGTGAGCAAAGCAGGCTTGCCCTGTGCTCACGGAACAGAGTCTAGTCTCTGCCTTCTTCCTTCCAGGTCCTCACTGACACATACACACTGGGAACCTCTCAGGGACTGTAAGTGCTGACCACCCCGCCACCCCAGCCTGGTAATGGGTGTATATTTGGTGGTTATGGTGGAGGAGGAGG
Organism: Phoca vitulina; assembly: GCF_004348235.1. Classification (NCBI taxonomy): domain Eukaryota; kingdom Metazoa; phylum Chordata; class Mammalia; order Carnivora; family Phocidae; genus Phoca; species Phoca vitulina. Next base: position 605,699 of record NW_022589729.1, read on the forward strand.
AGGACGAAGGGGAGGACTGGTGTTGAGGGATGTAGGGTCAAGCGGGTACAGAGCTGGAGGACGCTAGTGAGACTGTGCCCTTTTCTGAGGCAGGAACAGGTTAGGGGATCTACCTGTGGATGAAGGCCTAGGAAAGGAGGATGGGCGGGATGGAGAATAGTTTATGGGATGCATATGGAGACTGTCCTATTGGTGTCCCTTTGCCCTTGGCTGCTCCCTGGAACTTTGCTGCTTCCTTACAAGCCCCCCCCCCTTCTTTTTTTTTAACAAATGAAAATTTTAAATAAAAGTTGTATCTATTTAAGGTGTATGACCTTGGATATATACCGTGAAATGATGACTAGAGTTGAGCCCATGAATATGTCCTCTCCTCACATCGTTAGCTTTTTTTGGTGTGATGAGAGCACTTGAAATCTACTTTCAGCAAATTTCCAGAATTCTGTACAGAATGATGAACTCTACTTCTCATTCTGTGCATTAGAGCAGTCCTTGGGTGAGAGTATATTACTGCAGCTCTGTACTTCTCTCCCAGCATCTCCCCATTGCCTCCACCTCTCTGCCTCCCCCCCGCCCCCTGTAACCATAGCACTCTCTGCTTCCGAAATGTATTAGACTATTTAAGATTCTACACAGAAGTGAGATCATGCAGGGTTTTGCTTTTGGTCTGGTTTGTTTCACTTAGCATAATGTCCTTTGTGTTCATCCATGTTGTTGCAAATAGCAGAATCCCCTTTCTTAAAGCTGAGTGGTAGTTCATGGGGTATGTATGTGTGTGAATATATATGTATATATAATATATATACACACACCACTCTTTCTTTATCCCTTCATTGGTGACACGTCATTTCCATATATTGAGTATTGTGAATAATGTTGCAGCGAAGATGGAAGCCAGATATCTCTTGGAGGTACTTAATTTCATTTCTTCTGGGTATATAGCCAGAAGTGGAATTGCTGGATCATATGGTATCTCTATTTTTAACTTTTTGAGGAACCTCCATACTGTTTTCCAAAGTGGCTGCACCAGCTTGCATTCCCACCAACAGTGTAAGAGGGTTCCCCTTTCTCCACATCCTCGCCAACACTTAACTTCTGTTTTTGTTGATAATAATCATCTTAGCAGGTGTGAAATGATATCTTCTTATGGTTTTGAATTTTATTTTTTATTTTTAATTTTTTAAGAGAGCACACGTGTGGGGTTGAGGGAGAGGCAGAGGGAGAGGAAGAGAGAGAAGCTTAAGCAGCCTCCACACCCAGTCAGGAGCCCAATGTGGGGCTCAATCTCACTACCCTGAGATCATGACAGCCGAAATCAAGAGTCAGACGCTTGACTGAGTCACCCAGTCGCCCCTTGAATTTTATTTGATGACTAGTGATGCTGAGCACCTTTTCCTGTACCTATTAGCCATTTGTGGTCTTCTTTGGAGAAATGTCTATTCAGGCCCTTTGCCCATTTTTTAAAAAATTTTAAAAAAAATTTTTTTTTTTTTTGCTTTTGAGTTATAGGAGTTCCTCAGATATTTTAGACATTAACCCTTTATCACATATGTAGTTTGCAAATATTTTCTCCCAACCCATAGGTTGCCTTTTCATTTTATTGATGGTTTTCTTTGCTCTGTAAAAGCTTTTGATTTGTTATAGTTCCATTCCTTTATTTTTGCTTTTGGTGCCTAAGCTTTTGGTGTCCTATCCAAAAAAAATCGTCAATACCAATGTCAAATATTTTTTCCCCTCATGTTTTCTTCTAGGAGTTTTATGGTTTGGGTCTTATTTTAAGTCTCCCATCCATTTTCTGTTGACTTTTATGGGTTAAGAGATGGGTCCCATTTTATTTTTTTGCAGGTGGATATTCATTTTTCCTAAAACCATTTATTGAAGAGACCACCCTTTCCCCATTGTATATTCTTGGTACCCTTGTTGAAAATTAGCTGACCATATAGGCATGGTTTATTTCCGGGCTATCGGCTTCCATTGGTCTGTGTTTCTCTTTATGCCGTAGCATACTGTTTTGGTTACTGTAACTTTGTGCCGCACCATACTGATTTGGTTACTGTAACTTTGTGATACAGTTTCAAATCAGGTAGAGTGATGCCTCCAGCTTTGTTCTTCTTTCTCAAGATTGCTTTGACTACTTGTGGTTCTGTATGAATTTGAGAATTGTTTTTCCTGTAGTTCCTGAACTCCCCAGGGAGTGCTCGGCGGTACAATAGGTAGTGTTGACAAGCCCAGCTGTATGGGGCAGTACCAGGTACCAGATGAGCCTGGAGACTGTCCCTTGAAAGTCTGTTCCGTGACTACTTTGATCTCAAGGGACAAGCTGCTGATTCTTGCTCAGCGAAACCATTTCTGACGCTCCTGAATAGTATGGGTGGAGCGGGAAGTTGTATCTAGGCAGGGCAGGTGTAGAGGGTGCCTGGGGGGCGGGGATCAGGGCAGGGCTGGCTGCCTATGCCTACTTCCCCAACTGGGAGGAACCTAGGTGCAGTTAGGGAGTCCCGAGTTACCTGAAAACCCTGGTGTGTTTCCTTGGGAAGGACATGAACTTGTGACCACGGCCCCTTGTGCTTTGTTCCGCACACATTTAAATACCCCGGCAACTCTCCTCCTTAGCACTGGCTGTAATAACCTACTGCATTTCCTGTCTCAGAGCCTTTCCTTATCTAATAATTAGCACCTTTGTCCTGCCCCTTTAATCTAGTGGTAGTTACACAGGGAGCTGCCTGCCTAGGAATTTTTGCATTAAGGGAGGAGACTCTCCCACTGATCGGTGCAGGCATTTCTGCTGACAGGTTGATATGGCGGGAGCCCTCGAATCCAAGAAATGGAGACCTTTCACCTTCATCTGGGTCATGTGCCCTGGGGAAAGAGGGACGGGCCTGTCCCCTCCTTCCTGCCCTGACTGTTGACTTTAGTTGACACACAATTGCCCAATCTGTAGTCATACTCGACTAATTGGATTGTTTTTAAATTCTCCTTTGGATGAATTATGAGCTTTCTTGACTTGAGTTAGGCTGCCTGGAGTCCATCCCAGCCCCGGGCAGGTGCTGTGCCAACTTCGCTGGCATGTGCCTCTGCCAGGGTACTTTACTATTGACCCTGAGCTCTCCCGTGGAAACACCGAGCCTGGAGCTGTGCGGAAGGCCCTGCCCCTCCTGTAGGTCTCAGAGGACGCCTTTGTCCTGCGGAATGCCTGTCGCAGTGAAGCCTGATAAATAGCCAGCTCGTTTCTCCTGTAAATGGAAATGAAAGAACCTTGCCCGCTAGAAGTAACTTTCCTTGTCTCTTCTCATCTTCTTTATTCAAGCCTATTTAATGAATAACTCTTTAAGACCCCAAATCCTGCTCTGTGCCAGGCGCTGGGAAGGAGGACGTCAGAGTTTGTGGTCCTTGCTCTCTCGGACCTCAGGCTTCCTGGTGGACACAGAGCCTGTGCATGGGAGACTGTTAAAGAGTAAATAAAATGGAATTCCAGGAAAGGCCATGTGTATGAGTCGCCTTCTCTGGTGACCTTAGGGACCATAGCTTTTTTTCCCTGTGTCTTCCAGAGATGGGCTTTTATTTCAGTTCCCTTAACACTTCTTCGTTCATTCAGGAAACACCCATTTGAGGCTTCCTCTCTGCTGGGCCCTGGGAGTCAAGTCTGTAGGACACGGCCCTCAGTTAGCTCAAGGCGGGGGTGGGCTGCCGTGTGAAGGAGTGGATGGAAGAGCTGGTTCGCTTGGAGGTTGGATTCTTACCTTGCTCATTTGTCTTCTGATCAAAAGTAATTCTCAGCGTTTCTCCCATCCTTCCACCATTCACATGGCTGATTATCCTTTCCTGCCAAACTGTACATCTTTATGATTCTTTGAAATATCCTTTTCTTTATTACCTACTTTGTATTCCTTTGCCTTTAGTCTTAATATATTTATTGCTCTTGTTTGTTACCGAAGCACCTCATAGAGCCATGGAACTGCTGTTTTGCTTAGTTTTCGGTCTGAAATTACCCACTCTTTTGTTACACAAACAATGGCTGACACCGTGTGGGAGTTCCATCTGTGTGCTTAAATTTGTTTATTAGTCTATTCCTCTATTTCTCTTGCCCCTTAGAGTTGCTTTCAATTACTAACTCACCAGTGTTATTTTTGAATCTTAAACGTTTTTGGGAAAAAAAAAAACACACAAAAAACCCCTTTTTTCCCTTCCAGGCCACATCAGTGAGTGGAGCATCAAATGTAGAACAACTTTGGGGCGCCTGGCTGGCTCAGTTGGTGGAGCATGCGACTCTCGATCTCAGGGTCATGAGTTCAAACCCCACGTTGGGCGTGGAGCCTACTTAAATAATAAGAAAAATTTTTTAAAACAAAAAATGGAAAAATAAAACAACTTTAATATAAAAAACATTCCTCTGGCTCTGCCCCAAGCACCACAGTGAGACTTGGGTGCTGCTTTCTCCGGAAGCTTCTCCAAGTGTTTCTGAGCACCCCTGGAAGGTGCCTCATGGCCCCTACGGCCACTTTCCTCCCATGTCCTTTATATCCCCACTACTGTTCTGAGCACCCACCCCAGCCCGGGGGCCCAGCAAGTCCCGGGAGGTGCCCTGCTAGGACCGTGGGACCAGGGTCTGGCCACATAGCACCCTGCTGCCGTCATGCCCCTGTGGAGCATGACCCTGCCTGGCTGGGCCACACTGGCCACGCTGGGCCACACTGGCCACGCGCTGGCTCCTTCTAGGCGGCAACACTGCTGTGCCCTCCACTGAACAGCTGAGACCTTCACTTGCTGCTCAGACAGCCCCGGGGCCATGGTTTTGCTACTCCCTGGCGTCCTGCTGTTTGTGGTCTTTTCCTAAGATGCCAACATGAGTCTGGGGATGCCCGGCCACAGGACGGAGCAACGGGCACTGTGTTAGGCTTAGAATTGCCCTACGCCCCGGCCTGGACCCTGCTACCAGCTCAGGTATTTCTATGCACCGCTGGGCGGTGCCTCGTGGGTCCTGAAGAGGACTCGCCCTCCTCAAGATACACCGCTTCCCGCAGGTCCTTTGTCCATCATCCAGATGGTCTTCTGGCAGAATGGCCCCAAGGTCCCTCACTCGGGCCCACATAGGCCTGAATCCCCAAGTGCACTGTAGGCTCAAGCAGCGCCCTTCACGATAATGATAAAATAATATAACCTCCTTACGTAAAATTTGGGAAACAGGAAAAATAGCTCATGAGCTCACCAGCCTTGTGTTGTTAGTTATCAGATCTTTCTCATGCATCTACTCTTCACACGGTTGTACTTGGGCGTTCTTTGACCACCCTGGGTCTGTGTCCAGGTCTGTGTCTGGCCTCCGAGGGTTTGCCCCTCCGGGGGGTGGTGCGCCGAGGCTGCTGCAGAGACCCTTCCACGCGCGTCCGTGTCCTGCAGTGAGCTGCTGCTGTCACTTGTTTATGTTCCTTTTCCTTCCCCGCCCTCATGCCCTGATGCGCATCCCCTCGCTGCTCATCCCCTGCTTTCTTTCTCAGTGCTGGCTCCCTGCCGAGCCACCTGGGTTCCATTCCTGTTCTTGTCTCTGCTGGTGACCTCACTGGGTTGGGGCATGGTAGTTCACTGCGAGGGAAGCTCAGCGCCTGCCTGACTGCCTTGACCAACGCGGGGAAGTACCACCGATGGGGGCACGTTAATGACACCTGCGGACATCCTGCTATTGGTACCTGGGCAACTACTGGGCCGTTCACTTCTAGACTTTGACTCATGATGCCCTGCATTTTAATCTCAGCCCTGGCACGAATTCCTGCCGTATGCTTGAGGCAGGTCGCGTAACCTCTGTGCTTTGGTTTGTTCGTTCATCTTCTAAATGGGAATATTAAAATTTGACCTGTTAACCTCACAAGTATGTTTGCAGAGAACATGGGAAGCCTGTTGTAATTCTAAGAGTACTGTGAAATGTAAACAAAAATTATATTTAGAAAGAGAAGTAGAAGAATTGTAAGAATATTATAGGAACATTGGCCCTGGAACCAGGCAGCCTGGGTTCAAATCTTGACGCTACTATTATTAGCTGTGTGACCTTGGGCAAGTTTCTTAGCTTCTCTGCGCTTTGGTTTCCTCTACTGTAAGATGTTCAGGCAGGGTAACAGTACTTTATAAGCTTGTGTTTATGGTGGGATTAAATGAGTGAAAATTATGTAGCAGGTCTAAAGGAGGGCTTGGCACCCGGCCAGGTATTACTATGGGTGCTGCTATCATTTATAGAGACCCTCTGTCATCAAATCTTCCCCCACCGGTTAGGGAAGGGGCCCCAAAGAGGTGACTTGGAGGGAGCGAAGGAAGGGTGTTGATCTGGGCATATTGTGTGATGGGTGTGTAGCTGGTACTACTACATGGCCTCTCCTTTATTTTTTTTTAAAGATTTTATTTATTTTAGAGAGAGCCATGCATGCTTGTGCAACTGGGGGGAGGGGAAGGGACAAGCAGACTCCCACTAAGCACGGAGCCTGACAGTGGGGCTCCGTCTCACCCCAAGAATCACCCCCCCCCCGAGATCATGACCTGAGCCTAAAACAAGAGTTGGAAGCTCAATCGAGTGAGCCACCTGGGCGCACCCCAGGTCCTCTTCTTGAGAGGAAACCTAGCTCAGGGAGAAACCCTTTGGTCTGACCCCAAATTGGTGTTCTTTTTCGTTGTACCGGGCCACTCCCCATTTGGGTCCTGACACATTTGTTGTTGGCTTCTGGGTCCCCCACCACCGGCGTGTCCAAATGACTGTAGAGTCCTAGTTACTGTTGGTGCCGACGAGGCGGAGTGCGCGTCTGTGGCTGACTCACGGATGCCAGGGCAAAGGGCGTGAGCTCTGCATTAACCCTGTGGACGTAATTAAACCTGCGTGTATACCTTTCTCTTTTCCCCTTTTCTGGACATTTCTCTAATTGGGTCAGCGTCCGTTTTTAAATGACCTTTTCGCTGTTCTGCCGCTTGGTTCATGACCGACTGGTGATGGCATCATGCCCACCATCGGGCCACGGCCGCTTCCACCCACGGGTGCAGCGGTGGCAGCGATGACCATGCCCTCACGGGTCGGGCATCCGGGAACTTCTGCAGTCTCATTGATGTCTCACAAAGAACCCTGAGGGAGGCGGATTTATCCCCTTTGTTAGAGATGGAGAAACAGTTGTGGTATCACAACCTCATGGTCGGTAAGTGGCCAACTTGGGATCAGAACCGGGGTCTTTGGGTTCCTGGAGGCCCTACCTCCGTGCCCATCAGAGCAGTTCTACTTTCTTTCTTTTTTTTTTAAGATTTTATTTGTTTGACAGAGAGATGTAGCGAGAGAGAGGACACAAGCAGGGGGAGTGGGAGAGGGAGAAGCAGACTTCCCACGGAGCAGGGAGCCTGATGCAGGGCTCGATCCCAGGACCCTGGGATCATGACCTGAGCCGAAGGCAGACGCTTAACGATTGAGCCACCCAGGCGCCCCAGAGCAGTTTTAAAATGTGAGCTTCCAGAGAAGATTCTACTTGAAGCAGTTCTGAGACTTTAGATTTTGAAAATCACTGGGACCTGAGGTCTCACTGGGGGTTGAAGTGAAGTCACTTGAAGTGAAGTCATTTCTCCCGAATCTGTGCAAATGGGCAACGTTATTGGCCCCCAGACATCAGGCGAATGGATGAGCTGCGACAATGACAGGGCCCTGAGTTCTCTGACCCGTCTCAAACCAAGCCTCTCTGGGTGTGCCCTGAGCCATCACTGGAAGGTTCCATGATGATGACAGGTGTGACTGTTACTGCCCCCACTCCTACCACCACCCTGGGCCAGGTCCTACAGGTGTCCTTGTCCTGCATCTTGAGCGAGGGTCTTCAGGACGGATGAGGGGCTTGCTGGTCTCCGGGTGGCGATGATCAGTGTAGTATGCTCATAGAATTAGAACGTATCCAACACCAGTTTGCCTCACTGAATGGCCCCGACTCCATCCTCCCGCTGTTCCTGGAGCCCAGCTGGTCAGGCAAGAGGCAGGTTGTCGGGAGTGTCCGGGGCAGCCTGTGCCTTCCAGGAGCCCGCCCATGTGGGGTCACCCTCAGGTGCTTCCTGGGCTGGAGGACAGATACAGCTCTGGGCATGGTGGGCTCCATGCTGCTTCTGCGGCCAGTTTGAAGTGTCTCTTCTCTGCCCTGCTAGGCTTGATGTCACCGAAACATTCGCTGATGGCTTGGCCTAAACCAGTCTTTCACTTAGTTTTCAGGTCATCTTAGGACATACCCCAAGGGCCCAGGGGAGGGCCTCTGGGGTAATAGCAGCTTTATGTGGTGCTTAATGGGAGTATGGGGGTGGGATTCAGTTACACCTGGGGATGGAGTGTGACTCTGTCACTTCCCAGCTATCTCACTGAGCAAGCTCCTGGACCTTCCAGCCCTGCCTCTGCTTGTAGAATAGGGATGAGACCGTGCACCTCCTGGAGTCCCTGTGACAAATGACTAAGTGTGTCCGGAGCCTCCACCAGCGCCTGGCCCGTGTAGGTGCTCGGTAATAGTAGCTGTTAGGTGAGGCTCTCCCTGGGGATGTGGGCAGTCAGACTTAAGCCCCAGAATTATTTGTTTAGGCCTCGGGTGTAGGTTCCTGTTTGCATCTTCCTTCCATCTCATGGGCCCCAGGGATCTATCTGGTCCTTCTACCTCTCTTTCAAATAGCCGCTCTCCACAGCCTGGTGTTTACCCCCATGCTGTGGATCAGGGTCCTGGCTCTGCCTTCATCCTTGAGCCTCTTTCCTTCCTCTCCCACCCAAACCAGACGAATCCTTTTCCTTTCTTAAAGGATTACGAATAAGAACTGCCAGAGACTGTGTCTACCTTCAGAGTGGCTCGTCGCCCCTGGTGGGCAGCACTGCGTTCCAGGAGAGCGGCCCTGGAAACACCCAGCCTTCTAGGAAGACGCTTCCTCCCGTATGAATAACGGCGTCAGGTTTTCAGCTTTCTTCTGGGATTCACTGGGCTTGGTGTAATGACATCGCTGCTGGAGGGAAAGACAGATGGCCGGGAAAACCTATTGCCTGCGGCTTTACCTTTTAGGAAGCAGTTTTATCTGCTGTGTCCTGGGAAGAAGAAAGCGTGGCCCCGTGGACTGATGTCCCGGATGCTTTTCACGCGTGCACGTGAGCGGGGGACGGGGATGCTGTAGGAACTGGGAGGTTTCTTCCTTCTTCGTAACTGCCTCCCTCGCTCGTGTCCAGCTGGAGTTGGGGGTCTGCTGTGTGGCCTGCGTGGGGCGAGGTGGTGGTTGCCACGGACAGCAGGTATCTTAACGGGGGTGGCAGGTGGATGGATGGCGTACATAGAGCACACGGGGTCCAGAGTGCATGTCGAACCTATGCGCCTGGCCGAACTGAGGCAAGTGCACTTGCCACGAGTTAATTTTCTCACTTATAAAATGGAGACGTTGCGATCTGGACTTGGGAGGCTGCTGTGACTTTTCCAGGGCTGGGGTTTGATTCTTGGGTTTTGAAAGGACAGAAGCTTACATGAGGACCTCCTGTGTTGCCCTGCTCATTGTTTTCCTTCTGGCTCCAAATTCTCCCACTTTGGTAACCTCATCAGGCAAAACCTGTCCTTCCCCTGTGGCCTCGTGCCAAGGGCCCACTGCCATGATACACGTGGATATTTATGTATGTATGTATCGCAGATGCTTGGAATCTTTGGGCCAAATGGGGGGGGGGGGAGTTGATATGATTCACAGCTTCAATATGTGTATCAGGTAATGAGTCTTATTATCCAGAATATGTTGACTACTGCTCAGTGCTCTATTCCAGGAAAAACCAAACCAAACCCTTTAAATGCTGTGTTTGAGGTGATGGTTTGGCTGACGGCATGGTGTTAACCTATTCAGGAATTCACACTGGAGGTCTGCTGGATTTTCTGTCTGTCCGTCTTTTTTAATTTACAACTAGAATTTCTTGATGGGGCAAATAAATTCTAATAGTTGAGAAGAGAATGAAATCGTATTTTCTTTTTTTTTAAAATTATTTATTTGAGAGAGAGAGCATGAGCAGGGGAGAGGGGCAGAGGAAGAAGCAGGCTCCCCGCTGAGCAGGGAGCCCGATGCAGGACTCTATCCCAGGACCCTGGGATCATAAACTGAGCCCAAGGCAGATGCTTAACCGACTGAGCCACCCAGGCGTTCCTAAAAATCATACTTTCCTTCTCCCTCTCTAGAGAGCTTATCACCATTAACACCTCTGGTAATCTTGCATTTCTTTTTTTTTTTTTAATGCACATAACACACATCAGTGCCTGACCCACAGCTCACTGGATTTTTGACCTCGGGCAAATCTTTACACCAAGAGCCTGACTTTCCTCGGTTTTCAAATGGAGAATATTAAGTAAGTCCTAGGTCTGTTAGTGATGTTAAATTTAAAAACCCATGTCAATATTTAACAAAGCCCCGGAGCATGAGCACTCAGATGCCAGCTCCTGATTTTTTTTTTTTTTTTTTAAAGATTTTATTTATTTATTTGAGACAGAATGAGAGAGAGAGAGAGAGCACATGAGAGGGGGGAGGGTCAGAGGGAGAAGCAGACTCCCTGCTGAGCAGGGAGCCCGATGCGGGACTCGATCCAGGGACTCCAGGATCATGACCTGAGCCGAAGGCAGTCGCTTAACCAACTGAGCCACCCTGGCGCCCTAGCTCCTGATTTTTAACAGGAAGATGGGGTCATACAGTACATACTTCTACAGCTTCCCTTTTTACTCTGTAGCAAATTACAGAATCCTTGCGCATCCGTATATATAGATAGTCCGCATTCCTGTGTAATAGCCTCACAGTGTTCTCTTGTATTAAATTATAATGATAAATTATAATGATTATATAATCATTCCCCCAGTGAATTAAAAAACTCTTTGCTATGATAAAGCGATGTTGTGACGAATACCCTTGTGGGTCTCTCCATCTACTCTTTGCATTTTGGCAGGCTAATTGCTGTGTGTGGCGTGGCCGAGTTAGAGGCTGTGCCCGTGTTTTAGGGACTATCACGTTGCTTAAGTGCCTGCCATTAATGTTCACCCTCAGCTGGATTACTGAGCAGTATTATTGCGAGATACAAGGAACAATGTCTGATAGTGGCCAGTATGCTACATTTCTTCCTTGAGCGTGAGTGGACATTTGAGAGCCCTTTTTATCTGACTGGTGTTAATTAAAGGGCTTATTAAGGACTGGGTGCTCCCTGCATTATGTGGATTCTCTATGAGGATGGCCTAGTGGTATCGATACCACTGAGGGGATCTGTGTTCTATTGATGGGCCAAAGATGCACATTGATGCTTCTTTCATCAAGCTGGATTTTTTTTTTTTAATAATTTTTAGTGAAAATCACTTGATGCTCCATCAGCCTCCACTGTGATTTTTATTAATCAAGGTCATAAGCCTGACAGGCACGTGGCCAAACACGGGTGGCCCGTGGCAGCGGCTGTTGCTGGTTGGCAACGAGGTTGTGCTGTGTTTGACCTCTTCGGGGACTCCTGATGCTTCCTGTTGATCATGACCGGCACATTCTGCATCATTCTGAAAAGGCATGAAGCCGCTGACAATAAAACGAGAAAAGAAAAGTAACTTACATTTGTCCGTGTGGACATTTGCATTCCTTGTGGGGGCAAGGGTAAGGCCCCGTGTGACTGGTGAGGTCCAGAGAGGATGGAAGACCATGAGTGAGTGGGTGTGAGGGGCGGTGCACACAGGTCACACCGTTCCTCATTTCGTCATTCCAGAGCCATGAGGAGACTCTTAGCACTCACCACCCCAGCTCATTTATTGGTTGTAAAACCACCGGAGCAGCACCCGGGTGGTTCAGTAGATGGAGCGTCTGACTCTTGGTTTTGGCTCAGGTTGTGGTCTCAGGGTCGTGAGATCGAGCCCCACATCGGGCTCTGAGCTCAGTGCAGAGTCTGCTTGGGGTTCCCTCTCCCTCTGCCCCTCCTACTTGTGCGTGTGCACGCACGCTCGCTCTCATAAATAAATTAAAAAAAAATACCACCTGAGCACTCCATTCACAGACTCTTTAACACTTTATTCAGGATGTTGAGTATAAGATGTGGAATCTTTAAGAAAATATTCGGGAATTCTATGCAAGACTATTGCGATTATTCCTGTCACATGTAAGAGTTGAGTGAACACATACCTCGTTTAGAATCTAGTTATGAGGTTTTCTGCTTTTAGCTCAGAGGGGCAGTTTGTAGACCTACCTCCCTAACTTCACACCCTCCCCTAGCTGCCCTTTTGTTTTGTTTTGTTTTGGTCTTGTACTGAGAAAGCAGAGAAACTCTGTAAAGGACAGGAAAACAACCAAGACCAGTCCTATGATTATTTGAAAGCAGCCACAGGGTAGGTTCTTCCTTGCCCCAGAGTGGAAGGGGGTCGGCGAGGGGCTGAAGCCCTGCGAGGGTTGAGGAAAGGCAGGAGGAGAGGCTTCTGGGTTTGAGCGGAGCTTAATGTTTGGAGGGAGGTCCGAAAGGGGTTGGTGTTCCAAAGTCAAAGCATAGAAACAATTTAAATAAAAATCTGAAGTTGAGATGAGGGTTCAATTAAACTATGATTAAGAGATTTCTGAGAAAAATTCCTAGTGGTGCCTGTAATTGTTTCCATAAATACTTTCTTTATGAATCATCTAAGTCCAGCTGTTTTAATAGTCCTTGTTCAGTGGCGTATAGGAAATTATTAAAATTTCGGAGCTTTGCAGTTCCGAGTACCTGCTGCTCCTGTTGGCGCATTAGCCGATTTGCAGGAGGAAACCTTAAGGGAGTCGAGGTAAACATTTCAATACATGGTTTTATAACACATATCAAATTTATTTCTGAACCCCAAAGGCACCTTTCACTTGTGCCTGGGTGCCCTGGAGGCTATCTTTTTTTTTTTTTCCTTAAAGCAGAGAGTTACCCTATGAAAGAGAGTCTCCAGTTCACTTTTAGAAAGTTTATGTAAATAATGATTATAATTTGTACTCACTGGCACTTTGCATTTGCAGGTTTAAAGAACGTAGAATCATTACCTTGTAATGAAGAAAGTGTGCATTGCTAACACACCTCTCATGCAAGGTCTCAGAGTGTTTCTGGTGGAGAGAGAAGGGCGGGGGGGAAAGGCAGACCTTTCTCAGTCCACAGTAGGCAGGTTTGAGGCTTGGGATGTGTGCAGCTCAGGAACGCACTCAGGAAGTAAGGTGAGGGTCGGTTCTTGAGACTGTTTGTTCATTCACGTATTTATTGACTCCCTCTGTGTTCAAGGCACTGTTGTTTGTTTTAGCATCTACTGTATTTCTGGCAGTTTCTTCCTGCTTCTGACATCTACAAATTCTGTTCTCCTCTGGTGGAGACTTGGCTTTGTAAGAACAATGAACTTTGTTAGTAGAGGAAACACACCAGTGGCAACCTAAGGCGGTATTTGGTTTTCAGGGCGGTCGAGCTTTTTAGGTACAGGGTCTTAGAACCGGAACCCTGGGAGCCCAGAGAAAGGTCAGAGAAACACATGTTGTGTTGGAGGCAGGTAGCTGTGATGCTAAGAGGGGTAATTCTTCAGACAGAAAGCTTTGCTTTAACAAAAACTAAAACAAAATAAAATATGAAGAGTGTATTGAATAAGAAGACAAAAGCAATGCTATGGACCCATCCCCTGAGCCTGACTTTATCCAGAGAAACTCTGGCAGAAGGTGAGAGAAAGAGAAGTTAGGGAGGGCATCTGTCTTTGTTGCCCCAGGAATCGGCTGGCATCCTCTCCATCGTTTTGGCTAAGACCAGTGGTCTTTACACAGGTCCAGAGTGACCTTCTCAGAGGGAGGCCAGGGGCTCAGGGGTCATGAGTAAAACAGGGGGGCCCTGAGGAGACGTAAGCAGGGAGAAATGAGTGCCCAAAAAGGAAGCATCTCAGTAAAAATAAGGTTCTAAGCAGTTTCCCCTTGGAAATGATTCTCTTCCCAATGATAGACCCGAGACCCAGAAGCCAGGAGCGGGATGGCTGTCACCCCTCCAGCACCCCACATGCTTCTCACTGAAGCCAAACCATTCATTCTGGTCCCTCCGGAGCCTGCAGTGATAGAGATCAGCACGAGCTTCAGTGTTTTCTGAACCCTGGGGTAGGGTTAGGGGTCATTCCCCTTTCCCGAAGGTCTGCACTGTTGTCACAACACAAAGCACAACTAGCCATGGGCAAAGTGTCCCTTCCAGTCTGTCCCTCCTCTTGCCTCACCCTGTTCCACGCTCCATAGACGGAGCCCGCCCCCACCCCTCCACAGCGGGTGCTCCGGCCCAGCATTTCCTCTGAGCACGACTGACCTTCCCCAGCCTGTGAACTGGGTGTAGTAGCCCCTGCAGGACCTCCCTGTTAAGTGAGGTTGTGTGAAGGAATCTGTGTGTGTGGGAGCGCTTTGTATATATTATGATATGCCTGCCCTTTTCTAAAGAGGACTAGAGGTGCCTCAGATAGGTTGTCCCACATTCCATTTCCTTAAAGTTTTCATTCTCCAACTAATCCAGGTTAAGGTCATCACTTTGCCGACCTGAGCTGTCTTGTCTGCCTGAAAGGGGCGAGGATTGTGACTTCCTCGTGTTCTCTGCCTTCCACCGGCACAATCCTGAGATCACTTGGGGTGCTCCTAGGGACAGAAGCCCAGGAGTCACCCCTACTTGAGCCAGAGACGACTAACAGCTCAAGTCATTTTTCCCCCCATAAAATGAAACTAAGCGGGGCGCCGGGGTGGCTCAGTTGGTTAAGCATCTGCCTTTGGCTCAGGTCATGATCCCAGGGTCCTGGGATCGAGCCCTGCATTGGGCTCCCTGCTCGGCAGGAAGCCTGCTTCTCCCTCTCCCACTCCCCCTTGCTTGTGTTCCCTCTCTTGCTGTGTCTCTCTCTCTGTCAAATAAATAAAATCTTAAAAAAAAAAAAAAAATGAAATTAAGCAAATAAAGTTGATTTGTTTAGAAACCAGGAATGTTATAAGAATATTTTTGCTTGTGTGCTACATTCATTTAAGAGAAGTTTACTGGGCCCTGGGGCTTCAGCAGGGAAGGGAGCAGACCCAGTCCTTGGGCTCCTGGGCTGGGATCTAAACACACACCCAGCATTGTTGCAGTGGGGTGAACGGCGACAGGTGCACCGAAGAAATAGTAACAGCAGAGCACCCTGATGTTAGTTTGGGGGCATCGGGAAGGCTTTTCTGTGGAAGTTTGGTGGAAGCTGTTCCTAACTTTGAATTGTTAGCTTTATTTACTTTTTCCTGTAGGCTGATTCAGCTTCCTTTCCTTCCTTCAGGCTGTATGTCTTCCTGGGCTCTGCTAGTTAGGGAGCGAGTGATAAATACGCCCATTAGCACTCTGTGTCTTTCTAAGCTGGTGCTGTCCTCGGAGAGCTCTTAAATCCTCCCCTCTCTAGTAGCCTTCCACGGCAGGCCTGGACTCTGCTCTTTACTCTTTCTCCAGGAGACCCCTAGCTTTTCCTCCCCAAAGGGCCAATTAGTCTGGGAGGTGTGGGTGAGGGAGAACAAATAGGTCTCATTGTATCATTCATTTCCCTTTGGGTTGTGAGCTTAAGAAAAGCATCCTGGGGGCGCCTGGGTGGCTCAGTTGGTTGGGCGACTGCCTTCAGCTCAGGTCATGATCCTGGAGTCCCTGGATCGAGTCCCACATCGGGCTCCCTGCTCAGCGGGGAGTCTGCTTCTCCCTCTGACCCTCCCGACCCTCCCCCCCTCTCATGTGCTCTCTCTCTCAGTCTCTCTCTCTCAAATAAATAAATAAAATCTTTAAAAAAAAAAAAAAAAAGCATCCTGGACAATATATTAATGATCGCAGAAAATGTGTTTAAAATAAGCTAAAAATAAAATTCTCACCCTGAATTATAACCTTGAGTTATCATTTAACATTTATCGACTATATGCTCACGGTCTCCCCCCACCCATGCATTTGTCATTGAATTATCTATTTCTATATATTAAAGAATTTATAACATTTTTTAAAAGAATGCAAGCTTTTTAATAGTTAAGAGGGCCATATTAACATTTCTTTGTGGACTTTTTGTGACTATAGTAAACACATTCAAAATCGTCTCTCCTCTGTTCCAAACACAAACTCCTCTGTTCTCTCCTCTAGGAATGTTTTTTAACAAAATTGGGGGCACTTGAGTGGCTCATTCGGTTAGGTGTCTGCCTTCAGCTCAGGTCATGATCTCAGGGTCCTGGGATCTAGCCCTACGTCAGGCTCCCTTCTCCCTCTCCCTCTCTGCCCCTCTCTCTTCTGCTCATGCATTCTCTCTCTCAAATAAAATCTTAAAAAAAAATTGAATTTAAGACCAAAAGGAACAGTTTTTGGACCAGGAATGGAAGGTGCGGCGAGTGCTGTCTCAGACTTCAAAACCTGCCCCAGCAAATGGTGTCCGTGCACCTTGCACATGGAGGGAGAGCAGGACCAGACTCCGTCACCAGTGTGCTGGAGGCGGTCATTCACGGCGGCCCTCAGTGATGGGACCCACGGCTGGACAGCGCCACAGATCTGATTGATATCCTGTGCTTCCTTGTCCATAATGGAGAAGATCCTAAAAGCCTGCCTTGCAGCCTTGTTCAGAGTTGCATATCCTACAGGGCATGGCCCAACCATGGTGTCAGCTGTCGGGGAGGGGTAAAAAAGGAGGAAACACTCCTATGCAAGATGAGTTTGCAAACAAAATCTCAGAGCCTGCTAGGAAAGCCGTGTCCACGAGAGGCAGGAAGCAGATGAGCAACCCCCCTCATGTGAGCAGACCTGAGGAGAGGAGCACTCTGGAAAGGTCTTAAAGAATGTTTGTATATAGAACTGCAGAGAGATACAAGAGGAGTACCAGTAAGATGAAAATAGTTTATTGCACAAGAATATTAAGATTCAAGCGGAAATCTCTGCAATGAAAACACAGGGTTTATGGTCGGGGTGGGGGACCAAGACACGGTGTCCACTGCAGACTGGGTGTAGCTGAGATGCATGCTTTTGCAACTGGAAGCGAGGCAGCAGAGAGATCTGAAGGGTTGGAACATCTGAAAGGAGCAAAGCATAGAGGTTGGGCTGAGAAGCTGACATACAGCGAGCTGTTTCTTTCTCAGGCTTCTCCTGGTTTTGTCAGAGCAGTTTGTATCCTACCCATCCTTCCACCGGGGGGACTAGAAAAGCATATACATGCCTATCCTGTGTGTGAATATAAATGATATAAGGTCTGTCTGGAGGCTGCTAAGGGGGTGAGTCCTGGGGAGAAGGGAGGGATGGAGAGGTGAGCCTGACATTAGGTGTCACGTTCCCCTCACTTTTTTTTGTGGACTTGTAAGTGGCAGCAAAGAAGCTAAACAGGTGCACAGAGCTTTCAGTGATCTTGCAGAACTGGGGAGACAAATTGCGGTTCTAGGGCTCACCCAAGAGGGGAGGGGTCCTGGTAAACACCCCCCCCCCGCCCCGCTATCAGCTCAGAGTCCTGACCGGTTCTATGTTGGGAGAGAGGGCAAAGGGGGAATAGACCAGCCCTCCCAAGGCCGACACTTAGCTTCTGATCAGCTGGGCTGAATCAAGGCGGTGCCACTTCTCTATCCACTTGCCTGTGAAAGGCACAGAATTCCTCTCTGGAGGAAGATGATTTTTCATATACAATGTATTACAGTCAGTGACACATGACCAGGATGTTTGAGAGTCAAATCAAATGAAACACAAGATGAAAAACAAAAGGAATAGACCTGCACAGGAGCTCCGTGCATGTACTTACCACACGGGGGCTTTAAAACAGCAGTGATTAGTAAGTTTAAGGGATGAGAGAAGATGGAGAACTTTGCAGAGAACTGGAATCTATTAAAATGAATCCTAGGAATTCAAGAACTAAGATTTCCATGGGAGCAAGTAATATCTTAATCCTTTATTCAAAAGATTTATTTTGGAGAGCGAGGGGGAGAGGAAGAGGGAGAGAGAATCCCGAGCTGACTCTGCGCAGAGCATAGAGCCTGATGCGGGGCTTGATCTGTCGCCCCTGAGATCATGACCTGAGCCGAAATCAAGAGTCGGACGCTTAACTGACTGCGCCACCCAGGCATCCCTCTCTTAATCTTTTATTAAAGATAGGAGCTGGGGTGAAGTTGGGGTGTGGGGCTGATGCTGACGGCTCCGAATGTCCCCAGGAGTGTCCCTGGGATGTGTAGCTTGCCTGTGGCTTTGGGGGGAGGGGAGGCAGAGGTCAGTGTGAGAGTAGGAGCCAGGCCTGTGCAGACAGCTGATGGAGAGCAGAACCTTTGGTTAATAAGAGGCTGGCTGGCTGGGTGCCTGGGGTGAGGAGAGAGACGGGTCCAAAAAGTTCTTTTGGTTTTCTTTACATATTTTCCTGTGGACAGTTAGGGCACTCAAAATGGATTAGTGGCTGCTTTTATTTTTGTAATTTTTACTTTTCTCTTGTTTTAGAATAATTTGTAGCATCTGTTATTTTTATTGGCTAGGCTGGTAGGTGCTGGAAGCCAGTGTTTGTTTCGTCTGCCTGTTTCTCTTCTCTGCGTGTCCCCGCTCCCTCCGTCCCGCCATCACCCTCCACCCAACAGCAGCACGTTACCGTCCTATAACAGCAGCTAAGTCAATATTTGTCGAATGAATAGAAGGCATAGCTCTCGATTGACGTACTAATTTGCACTCGTAAGGTGCTCCCCACGTGATGATGGCAGGGTGGCAGTCATGTAGTGGAAAACATTCTGCCTTTCGGGAATGGACCGTGAGGAGGAGGGAAGACTGTATTGGAGAAAACGACCAGAGGGGAATGGAGGATGTGGGGCAGGTGCTCAAAGCCTGGCTGACACTCCGTCCGTGACTTGCGTATCCGTAGGGTCCGGGCAGGAGACAGAAACCAGACCAGTCATTTGACCAGGAAAAATGGAATATGAAGAATTATTAACTAGTAAATGAGAACTAACTGCAAGAGGGGCAAAGAGAATTTTAGAGAATACAAGTGCAACTTCTAGCTCTAGGACTGAGGGAGGATAAAGTAGGAAAGAGAGTCTCCCAACTTTGAGATTTCGATCTCTTGGGAGAGAGAGAGTGTCTGGGGCTCACTGGAGGGGGGGAGAAATCACTGGGGCCCCAGCAAAACTCAGTGAGGGGAGGATGTATGCCACGGAGTCTCCCACATTCCAGGGGCCAGGAAGTCTCCTGCTGAGCCATAGAAGCAAGAACAAAAGCACTGGAACCTCGAAGAAGAGAAGCCCTTCTAACCGCGGTGTCCTTCCAGCACCCTCTACTGACGAGACCTCATGTTGTGCCATCGCGCAAAGGAGAAATGTTTACAACAGCTCAGTCCAACAGAGATAGAGCGCAAGTCACACATGTGCTTTAAAACTTGCTAGTAGCCACATGAGAGAAGCAGAAAGAACCAGGTTACGTTACGTTTGAGAATGTGTTCTATTTAACTTGATATATCTAAAATGTTATTTCGGTATGTAAACAAATCATTGAGATACTTTATGCCTGTTGTGCTAAGCCTTCGAAGTCTGGTGTTTTGTGTTATACCTAGAGCAGATCTCTGTTCACACTGGCCGTATTTCAAATGCTTAACTGTGTGATTAGTGGCTACCATGCTGGATAACACAGTTGGCTCAGAAAGCTGGTCCTAGCGTCATGGATGTGCAGCTGAGATGCCATAAACTGAAAACTGGCTCATAATTATAATAATTATATGGCCACATAATGGAATATTGATGTTCTAAAAAGTTACAAGAATTTGAGGGGATGCTTTTATTATGCTAAGTCAAATAGCATGTAGAATTGTGTATAAATAAAATGTCAATTTTGTAACAACAAAACTCCAAACAGAAACCTATGTATTAAAAAAAGATAGGGAAATGCACTCAAATATTAACAATGGTTATCTTTGGGAAGTGGTACCGGGCTGTTTGGTTTCTTCTTCCTACATTTTTGTATTTTCAGGTTTTCTTTATTTATTTTAAATTCAGTTTGCCATCATACAGTACATCATTAGTTTCAGATCAGATTCTCTTTAATGAGCACACAGTTCATTTAAAATCCTTGTGGCCCAGAGACCTATAGGGGCCCAGGCCCTTGGGCCTCAGTTGGTCACAGTTGAAATGGGGTTGACTCCCAACGAGTGTGTGAACACAGCTTTGTAAGGTGCAACACTTACGCTCTTCTGAGTTTGAAAAGTCATGACCAGGAGTCCCGAA
Source organism: Phoca vitulina (assembly GCF_004348235.1). Lineage (NCBI taxonomy): Eukaryota > Metazoa > Chordata > Mammalia > Carnivora > Phocidae > Phoca > Phoca vitulina. The sequence goes on from NW_022589729.1 coordinate 625,847, forward strand.
GACGGCAGAAACCCCGGTTTCCGAATTTCTGGATAAGAGAAGGTGGTTTATGTTGTTTCTGTTTAAAGCTGCTTGGTAATGGCCGTCATTGGAATGCTTGTCATCGTTCATTTCTTTTCTTCCTCTAGGGCACCAGGGAATTAAAAGGCCGTTATTGGAACTGATTTATTTTGCCTCCTCTATATAAACCATTTTATCCCCTCTGCTCTGTCATAAAAAGTAGAGGTTCTTTTTTCGTCTCCTCAGGGAAGCTGAAGATGAGGAATGTTGTGATCTTTTGTGCTGTGTGTGGGGGGTCTACGGACACAGCTGCAAGACCGTTTTGGGACTTGCTCATTTTGTGGGGCTCTCTTGTGTCCTTCTGTTAGCCTGCCTCGGCTTTGTGCTGGTCTGGCCTAGAAAGGCCGAAGGTCCACGAGACCAACTTGAAATCTGACTGTGTAAGTTTTAAAGAAGCAAATGCTTTTTGACTTTATTGTGAACCAGATACGTTTTTTTTTTCTTTTTTAAGATTTTATTTATTTATTTGACAGAGACACAGCGGGAAAGGGAACACAAGCAGGGGAGTGGGAGAGGGAGAAGCAGGCTTCCCGCTGGGCAGGGAGCCCGATGTGGGGCTCGATCCCAGGACCCTGGGATCATGACTTGAGCTGAAGGCAGACGCTTAACGACTGAGCCACCCAGGTGCCCCCCAGATACAGTTGTTAAATATTCGTCATGAATACACTCCTCTAATACTTGTGATAACCCTATGATGTGTAGGTACGGCTGCTTCTCCCATTTTCTGCGAGGGAAATAAATGCTTAGAGGTTAGGGAACCTGCTCTAGGTCACATAAGTAGTAAGAAGAGGCAGCAGAATTCATATTTACACAGTCTAGCTTCAGAGTCTGGGCACTGACGAATTAAGCCAGTGTAGTGGTTCTCCAACTTGTGCTTTGGAGTCTGCTTGTGTGAGGTGAGTGTGTCCCTGGAACAGGGTGGGTTTCATGAAGCGAGGATGGGAAGCTACATTGGGCTTATATTGCAGGAGGCATTGAGTGCTGCTATCTTATTCCATAGATGGTGGAAGGTCCGTGGTTTTTGGACAGTTGGAGCTATACTCTAGGATTGTCTTCTAGTAGACCTTTTTCTCTTATGAAGTTGGCTGGATCATTTTGGCATCTGTCCTCCCCAAGCTTCCAGGGACCCCAGCTTCTAAACCTGTCCCAAGCAGGGTCTGTCTGTCTGCCCCTCTCTCTGTTCCCCGTACCATGTTATGTCCCCGTCCTTCCCAGCTTATGCCCTCCTGTGAGATGATGCTGCCCCGCTCTCTGCGATCCTAGTCTGACTGGGAAGATCTGCATCACGGGAGGAGTGGCTACTGCTAGAACTCTCGAGCCCATTCCAGAAGGTGCATGTGTTCACCGCGTTCTGTAAGAGGAGCCCTGACCCCCACCCCGCAACACACACCGCCCTTTGTTCTTGGCCAGATGGAGTGGTGCATCTGGATTCGTGCAGGAGAAGAGGCCATTCCTTCTGGGGTCTCCCAACTGTACCCTGACTCTAGCCCCTTTTGCTGCTTCCATGTGCTGTTCTGATAGTCTGCTTGTAACAGACTCAGAACTCTACCTGTTCCTGTAGATCTGGGCCTGCGACTTTTTAGTTTAAATCTGAGAATTCCTTCAGTGAGTCCTTAATACGTGGGGAAAGAAGTACAATACAGGGGAAAGAAGTACAATACAGGGGAAAGTTTTCCTTTCACACATCTTAAAACTCTTTTTAAACCTGTCAGCTGTCGTGAGGTTAGACTTGATTCCGAGATCTTTCCCTTCGTGGAGAGGTTCCCGCAGCTCACCTGAATTTGCTCTGACTCTTAGTTGTCTCCCTGCAACAGAGCATTTTTCTCCCCATCTTGGTTGGATTGCATATGTAGCAACCAGCCTGGGCCTTACTGTGCATTTGCTCAGGAGCTTCCCTAAACCAGAGAAGCCTGATCCGGTGCTCGCGCTTTCCCAGCACACCTCTCGCCGCCTTTCCCTGCCCCACTCTGCTCCACCCCTGCCCCTTGGTGGCCCTCACCCTTGGGCACACCTGTGAGGGGGCCTCCGGGAGCCTCGTCAAGGCTGAACTGTCAAAGGCTTTCGCTGGCTTGTGTTTCAGACTCTTGGAGCACGGTCAACAGTGCAGAAGCATGCCCCATGCGGAGATCAAAGCTTTGGTGGCTGGACGGACGCAGACACTGCTTAATTAAAACCAGGCCTGCGTGCATGGCAATACCATTGAAGGCCGTGGGGTAGTCACACAAAGGTGACAGCGGTTAATCCCTGGCATTCCGTCTCTTGGCCCATGTGGGGCTGGCGGAGGAAGGCTAGGCTGCCCCACCCATTCCCAAGACACCCCACGCTGACACAGAGGCATACGTGTGGGCTCGTCCTTGGCCAATACCTCTCTCTCATCAGTTGAACGAATCCTAGGAATAATCTGAGAGCTGGAAGGGACAGCAAGTCATTTGGGCCCATCTGGTAGAGAGGAGAAACCGAGGCAGGAAGGATCCTCAGGGTGGGTTGGGAATAGAGCCTATATAGTTCATGTCCCTTCTCCTCGTCCCGGCGTAATGTCATGAGGCAAATGCCGTGTTGTGTAAGTTCTCATTCCAAAGATGTTTATCCATCACCTGCTGTGGGCCAAGGTCTTTTTTTATTTTGGATTTCATTCCTGACCCGCTCATCTGGCTCCTTTCCATCTGAAGTGCTCCAGGACCGTTCAACCTCCCGATCCCTCTGCGGGTAGCTCTCCAACTTTAGTGCCAACCAGCAGGTTTGAATGCCTACCCTGTTAGCACTGTGCTAATGTTTCCTCGGTTACTAAGCCCAGAGGCGACCATTATATTGCGCCCTGGTAAATGCCCGAATCTGTGTCCGATGCTTCGCAGGGATATCTCACTTAATCCTCGGGGAAGTATTTTTAGGTGACTCATCCCTCACAACAGGCCATTCGTATTGTGCAGCTGAGGGGCTGCAAGCTCAAGTAGTGTGCCCAAGGATACCCCAGCAGAAGCTACTGGACCTCCTTAACTTTACTCTTTCCACCTCCCTGGCATTAAAGCACATGCTTCCCTCCCCGACATGTGGCCCTGCTAAGCTCTGAGGAGGTGGGGCAAGTCTGTCCTTCTGGTCCTCTGCCTCCTCTCTCCCTCCTTTTTCTTCTAGAAAAGAGTATCCAACCTTTTTTTTGGTGGGGTGTGGGGTGCGTAGGAGTCTTGTTTCTCTATTCTTTCCTTCCTGTTCTCGTTGTTTAGAGATGGAGTCTCTCAGTGGAAACCCACAGCCCCCAGGCTGGCCCGCGGGCTGTAGCGAGGCTGGCAGGTTGAAGGCTGCCTTTCACCAGCTTGCTCTGATGATGCAGATCCTGCGGCTCCCTGACCCGTCCCCCTCCCCACAGCCATGGGGGCAGCCTCCTGTAGCTCAATCGCTACTTATTTGGGAACGAATTGGTGTCATCTGGATGGTAACGTGTTCATCGGGGCCTTGGCTTACCCCTGACCCTCAAGGAAGCACAGTAATCTGTGTACGGGCTATTGGGTTCATCTTGGTGTCTGGTGAGAGGGTGGTGATTTAAACCAGTTTACTTCCCACTTAGCGCTGAGGCCAGCTCACCTTTGCTAGAGAGGATTCTTGACTCTTCCTTTGTGGTAGGAAGTCCTGAGTCAGTCTTTTTAGGAACTTCAGTCTGAAAGCTGCATGCAGTCCCTCAGGGGTAAGACCTATGTCCTTTTTTGGGTAAATTCTTATTCGAGACAGAGGGCTGCAGATCACGCAGGTGGAATCCGTTTTCTAACGTTGACTTCAGCCTAGTAAAGCCCTTGTTAAACTATTTAACTCTAACACTGGAGCCTGGGAAAGCAGTGCAGCTGCTGGGACAGGAGGTCAGGAGATTGGGATTTGATTTCCAGCATCCTGCTAATCCTGCCCTCACCCAAGGCCTTCGACCAGCCACTTTCTGTGCCTGTTCCCCTATTTACATCGGGATTTACATGAGCATTGAGGCCCACTGGGGAGCAATCCCTTTTTCAGTGTGGTGCCTGGTTTGGTGAAGATGCTGGTCAGTTTCGATTTTAAGGCACATAGGATTTTGGATTACCTCTGCCTGAAATTCAGCAGGCAATCGACAGTTGACTCATAAGAATGAAAATGAGGTCCAAAGAATTAAAGTATAACCAAATCCTTTATTAAAAGAATGCTCAACTCAAGTGGACACAGACCACGCCATCGGCCAGCCCACTTAAAGGGGAGACTTTGCAGGGAAAGGTTTAGCTTTGTATTTTGCACGATGTAAGTGGACTCTGCAAATAAAAACTGATTGTTGCTGTTACTTGTGCCATCAGTTGGCCTCAGAGGGCAAAAAGAGAGGCCCGTGAAGCATTTGGTGCATGGCCAGGCACGCGGCTAGGCTCAGTGCAGCCCTCCGGTTGGAGTGAGCCAGGCCTGAGAGAATTAATCCCATTTCCTGTGCAAGCATTTCTTTATTGGACTGTGCTGTTTTTAATGAAGGCATCATGTGCAGTATGCTGCCCTACATTAATAGTCCCGCCTGTTTACTGGGCATGAATGAGGAGAGCACAGGGCATAAGGTGAGATTGGGGGAGAAGGAGGGAGAATGGATGTGTGAGTTAGGGGAAGCGCCTCTTCCTTTCGGGTGCACGCAGCCCCATGTGGGGAATGTCTGGCTTGGAGAAGGGAGCATGGATGGGTGTAACCTTCACGTCACCCCTCCAGCTCGGTGTGGCTTTACACATGGGCTCTGGTTGGCAATGGCGTCCACAGTGGGAGGAGGGTAGGGATTGGAAGGACTTCATCAGAGAAGCCACTCTCTTACGTGATCTCCACTGAACTTACTTGCTAGTCTCCATTCCTTTTGCAAAACATGTTAATGGCTACCATTACTCTATGCCCACGTTACTTTTGTGTGCACAGTAATTCTCCCTCCACTAAGGCTGAGTGCGTAGCAAGAGCCCATTGTGCAAGTTCCTGTACCTGTCTGCGCCGGTTAAATTTGCTATTGTAACTGAATAACTTGATCATGACATAAATGGAATGAGTGGGAGGATAGATAGCTAACATGCATCGAGCACCGCTGTGTGCTAGGCAATCTTCCAAGAGCTTAACATCAAATCTCCTGTAATTGTCTGTTTATAAAACTAAGTTGAGCGTTCCCAACAAAATTGGTAAAAGTGAGTTGCTACAAAAGAAATTGCCAGTGAACTAGGTGCAAAGACGATAACAGTTAAAAGTTCGAAGGGAAAGAAGCCCCTGTGGAAGGGGTCTGCCTTCAGGAGTCTTTGTGTCTACAGTGCAGTGTCTTCAAGTTCTTCATCCACTTGGAAGAAAGCAAACCAGAAATCAGGGTCAGTGTGTTATTTATCCAAGGAGGGCTTTGGGCAATTAATCTGTGGACCCATACCTAGAGGACAGATCACCAATATGCATCAAAAATGTCCGTAAACCTACATTAATATACTTATGTTAAAATGCTCAAGGTATGCCCATTTTGGGTTTTCTTGGTGAGTCATTGCTTTAACATCTGTTTTAACTAGTGGACCATAATAGTCTTGATAAGAAGTCTTTTGCTATGAAAGTAACTGAGGTCAAATGAGATACGAGCCCCAGACGGCTCCGGTCCATTTGCAGGTGCTTGCAGGTGGGCTGCTAAGGTTCCTCTTTGGAACGAAGTAACCGTTGTGGTCTCCGGATCATGTTCTCTTACTGCAAGTTCCTTTTCCCCCCACAGTTAGTGGGTTGGGCTGGATTTTAACCTGTCAACCAATTCTACAGCTTGGTGGACTGCGTCAGCCAAGGTTTTGGAGCTCTGTTTTGAGGATAATGAAATTTGACATAAGAGAACACTGCCCTTTGGTTCTTTTCGCTGAAGGGGTTGATTTGCTGTTCCAGTGGTCAGCTCCTCTGCGGATGAGAAGGATAAACATGTGTGCATCTGCATGTGTGTACACACAGGCTTGGATTCAGTGAGCCCACGTGCCAGGTGCTGGGCTCTGAGCTTTAAGGACCCAAGAAAATACCTGATGTGACCATTGTCCCCAAGAAGCCAGGATATGTATCTAGAGGAGTCACACATGACAGGCTGAGACCGATGGACTATTAGGAGCCGTTGTGAAGGACGAAGACAGAAGGAGGGGGTCCCAGGAGGGAGAGCACCATAGCAGCAGGGTGATGATACAGAGGAATGAGACAGCCCAACGACAAAAGCTTATGGAATTATCCACTTTCAAATTGCTTTTATGCGGGGCGCCTGGGTGGCTCAGTCGGTGAAGTGGCTGCCTTCAGCTCAGGTCATGATCCCAGGGTCCTGGGATCGAGCCCCGCATCGGGCTCCCTGCTCAGTGGAGAGCCTGCTTCTCCCTCTCCCACTATCCCCTGCTTGTGTTCCCTCTCTCTCGCTGTCTCTCTCTCTGTCAAATAAATAAAGTCTTTAAAAAAATAAAAAATAAGATAAAACCCTCATATAGGGCTGCCTGGGTGGCTCATTTGTTAAGCGTCTGCCTTTGGCTCAGGTCATGATCCCAGAGTCCTGGGATCGAGTCCCACATCGGGCTCCCTGCTCCGCGGGAAGCCTGCTTCTCCCTCTCCCACTCCCCCTGCTTGTGTTCCCTCTCTCACTGTGTCTCTCTCTCTCTGTCAAATAAATAAATAAAATCTTTAAAAAAAAAAAAGATTAAAAAAATTGCTTTTATGCTTATCTGACGTTATTCTCAGGATAATTGCAGGGAGTAGAAAGACCCCTCTACTGCTCACTGACACTTGGGGACACAGATACAGAGGGAAGGCACCTTGTCTCAGCAACGTGGAGCTAGAGCTCCGACCAGGCTTGCTGGTGTGTACATTGGTTCTGCTGCCACCCCCGGGCTTCACATCTTCCACCACACTCCCTCCCCTCCCTGCCCCCTTAGAGACACACTGAAACCAGCACCTTAACTGTCCAGGTTGGTCTGTCTTATTGCCTTACTAATGTCTCTCCTTTTTAAGAAGCTACAGCTATCGCCAGCTTATTAAAGGCAGGGCCCCACTGAATGGGGTGTGTGTGTGTGTGTGTGTGTGCGCGTGCGTGCGTGGGCGCGCGCCGCCTGCTCACCTGGCACGTGGCTTGGGATTCCCGTCTTCTGGCTCTGTGGGCAGCGGCTGGGGCAGTACCCTTATCCGGCGCTTTCTGAACCGTTCAGGGAAATCTCGGGTAGCACATTCTGTCCATTCTTGGGCAGACTCAGCTGGACCCTTGATAGCTCTTTGCTGTTTAATAGGGTAGCATTTGCAGAGGTCCATAAGCCACCTGGATGGAAGCCCTTTACAGCAGAGTGCTCTTTCCAGCTGGAGCCTGAACTCCACTGTGTGATCGAAGGATCTGGAAGCTTCCCTCCCTGTTCCTCATACCCAGAACAGACCCCACAAACATGTGGGTGACAAGTCAGCATGTGTTATTGAGGGCTTCGTGTTTATACCAGGGCCCTGGAAGATGTAAACAAACACAGGGGAAGAATACAAGGCCATGGTCTGTCCTTCATTGTCTATTCATTCATTCAACAAAGATTTCCTGAGCAGCTATTAAGTGCGGAGTGGTGTATTAGGTATTGGAGATTTCATTTGGAGCAGCTGTAGCCATGGCCTTGTGGAGTCCTCCCATCTGGAGGGACAAGGGCTGATTGCACTGGGGTGTGATAAATGTAGTGGGTGCTCACCGGAAGCAGGGCAGCTGTGCGTGGTTTTGTAGGGTGGGGCTGCTCACTGGCTCTTGGCTGAAGGGGTGAGTAGAGGCTGAAATCCAGTCCATCCCCCTCTCAAGACACATGCTGCCTTGGGGAAGGGGAGCCTTTTTGTAAGCTGCAGAAGGACGCACAGGAACCAGCAGGGACCTTGATTGGAAAGACACCTGACCTGGGTTTGGGGGGAGAAGGTAAGCTTGGAAGGAAACATCTGAACTAAGACTGGAAAGATGACTAGGAATTAGCCGAAGAGGGGAGCAGAGGAGAGGTGGGAAAGAACATTCCAGGCAGTCCTAATTGCCAACACTGGGGTAGTACTTAGCACGAGCCCGGCGCTGGTCTGAGGGCTTTAAGTTAATCCTCGTAGGAGGAAGTTGCATGTGGAACAGCACAGAAGTGAAAGAAAACATGGCATGTTTTGGACTCTGAAGGGTGTTCATTATGGGTAGAGCACGGAGTTCAGAGGGAAAGGGGACCCGTGAAGGCAGGGCCGATGCCTGTCGCTAATTACACTTGCGCCACACTTACAGTACACTAGGTCACCGGAACACGCAGCGCACGGCGGCGCGTTTCCCCTCAACACAACTACGTGGGGCGGGTATTATCCTCCTCGTGCAGATGCAGACGAGACCAAGGAGGATGGAGCAACCTGCCCCAGGCCAGCCTGCAGACAGGGAGAGACAGATTTGCAGTAAGGCACCAGCTTCTGATCCCCACGCTGCCCATGCAGGAGCGCGAGATGGAGACAGGCTGCCAAGGGCTGACCAGGCAGCAGGGAGGAAGGAGAGACAACCAGCCCTATCTCAGCGTGGGCAGGAGGGCAAGCCGTGCAGCTCTGTGGACAGGGCCGGCCACGTGGTGCCATCTCGAGTCTTTCCCAACAACTAAGGGAAAATGAAAATCCGTCCTCATGAATGATTGTGTTTATTCCTAACCACCATCCCATGAAAGTTGGATATAGTACCCACACTGTGGCAGTGTGGAGGAGGAAGAGGAGTCTCCAGGGAAGTAACTTGACTTAAAAAAAAACACAAAAAAACAACAGATCCTTACTCTGGAAGCTCATTTGCTCTTTTTGTGCATTCACTCAGCATCTAGTTACGGAGCATCTCCTAAAAGCCAGATGCCCTGCGAGGCATGATGGATGATACATGAGGCCTAGTCCCTGACCCCAAGTGGTCAGGGACTTAAAAAGTTAAACAGGTCAGTGCGGGGATTTAAAAACCTGTCTGCAAAATCTTGGACACTCCTGTCATGGAGAGAGATGGAGTCTGTGACTACCCGCTCCTGAATTCTGGGCTGACCTTAGGGACTCCCTGGTTGCCCATAGAACGCCGTGGAAGTACTAGACTTCTGAGGCTAGCTCCAAAACAAGACCAGACAGCTGTCCCTCACTCTGAGGGGACCCAGCTGCCAAGGAGTCCGGCTAGCCTGCTCCAGCCAGGCTGGCGAGGTCACGTGTGGCACTCTGGTTGACGGCTCCAGCCGAGCTCCCGGTCAGTAACCAGTGTCATCTGCCAGCCTTGTGAGCGAGCCATCTTGCACGCCCGGCCAGGTTGACCTTTAGATGACTGCAGCTTGAGCCAACGTCCTACAGCAACAGCACGAGAACCCCAGGCAAGAACTGTCAGCCCAGCCGCTCCCACATTCCCAACCCACGAAGGCATGGGCCAAATAAAAAGGTGATTACGATATTAGAGATGTTGTGAGTCATCGTTTAGAAAGTTGCTGGAGCGGGCGCCTGGGTGGCTCAGTCGGTTAAGCGTCTGCCTTCAGCTCAGGTCATGATCCCAGGGTCCTGGGATCGAGCCCCGCATCGGGCTCCCTGCTCAGCGGGAAGCCTACTTCTCCCTCTCCCACTCCCCCTGCTTGTGTTCCCTCTCTCGCTGTGTCTCTGTCAAATAAAATCTTTAAAAAAAAAAAAAAAAGGAAGTCGCTGGAAGAGTTAGGCTCCGGGAGCCGAGAGGCGCAGCACCCCAGGGCACCCAGTGGATGTAGGGCTCAAATCCTGTGGGAGAACCCTGGTTCGACAGTGAATGTCAAAATTCCTACTTTTATTGCTAATTGGTCTTGGGGAAGGAGGGGGCAGGCAGAAGTAGAGGAGAAAAAGTGAAATGAGCAATGTAATGAAGAGGACTTGATTTTACACGCCGCTCTGGGTTTGAGCTGACATCCGCCACTCCACGCACCCACGCGCCCACAGACCCACGCACCCACGTGCCCACGGACCCACGCACCCACGCACCCACGCGCCCACGGACCCACGCACCCACGCACCCACACACCCAGCAGGCGGTGCCGGGGCCTGATTAACTACAAGTTACAGGTGTCACTAATGGAGCCTACTGTTCTCCCTCTTCAAGCTGATAATGAATGGTGCTCTTGGCTTTATTTAGGTCTGACACCCTGCTTAAACTGTTCGCAGAAGCATCTGCGGGGGCTTTGCCCTGGGCTCGGCCGTGGAGAAGTGGCCGCCGACAGGGGACTAAGAGGAGTAAAAGCGTGCTGCTCAGAGTCCCCCACACGCTGGGGTAGTTGGAAGCACACGAGGTGGGTGAAGGTGGGGGGCAATGGGTATGGGCTACAGCCTGAGACTGTTCCTGTCAGAGGCCAAGGCATTCACTTCCTACCTTCTGGGTGTCACTTTTGCTCCCCGCTTTCCCGTGGTTAGGCCTGTGGGACACCTTCCTTTCTCTCCACAGAAGACACAGGTGGAGAGGTGGCGGCGGTGAATAATGCGTCCCTCACCCTGAATAATGTTGCCCTCATCCTGTTGGAAAGGAGCAAGGAGTGCACAGTTTCCTTATTGTTGCAGCCCCACCGGGGCTGGCCTTGCTTCTCCTCTTTCTCCATCCATTATGGCGGAAGTCATGATGCTTTCACCAGAAATATCTACGGGCCGCTCTGAGGATTACTTCTGAGAGAGAGGCTGCTCCTGGTGAGTCTCCTCTCTTAATTAATGTTTCTAATTTTTAGTCGGTTAGAAATGAAAGAACTTTACCCCTGGGCTGTCTGAGATGTTCGCTGTCTGTGCATTCTTGCCGAGACCCATAGGAGCAATTTTCAATCTCATTTAACCTGCGCAACAGCTGTTGTAAGAATTGGTGCAGGATCTTCTTCACCCCACAGGGCATGAGTGACAGAAACTTGATCCAGATTCAGTGTTTGAACTGCCCGGCCCCACAGGGAAGCCTCTTGTTTTCCTGAGGTGAGTCCCGGAGGTCCTTCAGGAGCTGACTTTTCCTCCTGTCAGAGCCCTGTCTGGATTTTCAAAGACACTGTGTCATTGACACCATCTCCCTTCTGAGCTGGGGACTGGCTCTGCTCGGCACGTGGGCCCTGGAAGGTTCTCACCTGCTCTGCTGTGAGAGTTCACACTTGCACTTAGTGGAACTCATGTTTCTCATTGAAGCTGAGCCGGTGGGTGGAATGGAGGGCAGACGAGGGCCCAGCTCGGTGGGGCAGGTTCTCTTCAGGGAGCATCTGTAGGGAAGGTCCCCGCAGCCCGGGTCATCTGCCCTCCTCTCTGTTGAGACAAGGTCCCTGCTGAGGTCAGTAGTCGAGCCCCATCTTTTTTTTTTTTTTTAAGTATAGTTGACACACAATGTTACGTGAGTTTCGGGCGTACAGTGTGATCTGACAGCTGTACATCATGCCGTGCTCACACGTGTCGCCGCCGTCTGTCATTATACGGCGATATTGCAGGACAGCTGGCTGTGGTCCCACTGCTGTGCCTTTGACCTCTTCATCCCATGACTGGAAACCTGTACCTCCCTCTCCCCTTCCCCCATGTTGCCCATGGCAACCACCCGTTGGTCCCCAGCCTCCTCTGTCGGACACGTTCTCAGAGACTGTTCCCTCGAACTAACCTTCGTCCCCATCTTGTCGACCTGGAAGTATTAAAAACCTAAGGACCATTTCATGGCAGCTCCAAGTTCTGTGTGGTTCTGAATAAAGAGCCTTGGGATTGTATTTCTTTGCAACTGGAGGAGAACTTAAAGGTAATTGAGGTTAGCCCTTGCATTTTACAGTTGAGGAATTTGGGACTGAGAGGTTCGTTGCTTTGCCTGAGGATATACAACTAGTTAGTGACAGAGCTAAGAGAGTCCGCTCAGGTTTCCTGCTCTTAAATCAGTATTTCGTTCGCACTATATTGCTTGATCTAAAAACAGTATCTGCAAGTGGTTTTGAAGCAGGGTTTCCACATAATTCTTTGTTGTGGGGGCTGACCTGTGCTTCGTGGATGTTTAGCAGCATCTCTGGCCTCTACCTACCAGGGCTCAGGAACAACTCGTTCCCCACCCAGTTGGGCGAAGCAAAAATGTCTCTAGACTTTGCCAAAAGTTCTGTGGGGGGGCTGAGATGTTCCCCGCTGAGAAGGGCTTAAAGTTAGTGTGGGTGGGGAGAGGGAGAGCGAGAATCCCAAGCAGGCTCCATGCTCATCGCAGAGCCTGATGCGGGGCCTGATCCCATGACCCTGAGATCATGACCTGAGTCGAAATCCAGAGGCAGACACTTAACCAACTGAGCCACCCAGGCGCCCCAAGGTTAGCGTATCTTTAAAGAAACATACTTGGGTTCGCTCTTCCTAGGAGTGTGTGAGTACAAAGCAGACTGGAGCAACAGTCCGGGATTAGAGAAGACATGCTACTTCCCGATTAACTGTGATTAGACAGGATCCTGGGGGCTTAAAAGACAGTACTGCCTGTTCCCTAGCTTAAATGTTCAGATTGTGATGTTACCAGAGCAGGGGCGGAGAGTCTGGTGGGGTGAGGGAACGGTTAGAGGAAATCAATAGGATATTTGGTCTATAAGGGAAGCATTTGCTATAGATATTCTTGTATAAGGACCTTGTATCCAAAACACGTAAAGGACTTAAAATTTGCTAGTAACCAAACAAACGACCCATTTTAAAAGGCGGGCAAAAAATATGAACAGACACTAAGCCAAAGAAGGTCTACAGATGACAAGACCATGAGAAGATGCTCAGCATCGTTAATACTTAAGAAAATGCAGGTTAAAACAAAATGAGATGCTACCACTTCACTATAAGGGCAGCTAAAATTGGAAAGAGTGATGCTGTCAAGTGTTGATGAGGTTGTGGAAGTTCTGGAACCATCACCCGCTGCTGGCGGGAATGGAAAAAGGTACAGCCGCTTTGGAAAATGATTGGGCAGTTCCTTAAAATGTTAAGCATACACCTACCATGTGGACCAGCCTTTCTACCTTTAGATATTTCCCCAGGAGAAATGCAAGTGCATGTTCACGCATGTTCATGGCAGCTTTAATTGTAGTGGCCCAAACTGGAAACAACCCAGATGTCCATCAGCCATTGCTTTTTAGACCTTGCTTTGTGAGTGAGACATTTTCACATCCTGCCAACAAATCAAGAGAAATGGGTCAGACTGAGAGCATCTGTTTGGGTCCAGATACTGACTTGCTTTTCGAGTGTGTCAGAGTGTCATTAGAGTAAGTCAAGTGACACTTCTGTTCTTTCTGGCAGTGGAGTTTGGCAGTAGAATCGGCGATCTTTCTTCTGTAGGTCCCAGATGGGCTATTTTAATGGGCTGCTAGGTGATGATGGGTTCTTTAACTATCAAGGTTTAAAAGATCACATCTAGCTTCACAAACTAGCTCATTAAAACATTTATTTATACAACATTAAAACATTTCGGGGGTAAAGATGTTCTCGGTCACTGTGATGTCTTAAAGATGGCAGGCCAGATGCCCTTGTGGCTAGAATTCTTCCCAAAGGGTCAAGAGTTGGGAGCCAAGAAAAGAGATTATTTTAGGGGAGGGTAGAGTGATAATTCCTGTGCCCCAGAAATAGCCAAGACTTCTGTGATGTGTATGGGTGGGTTGAGCCTTGCTTTAGAATCCATTTTTTTTTTTTTTTTAATTTTTTGAGTTCCTGATAGGTGTTGGGCATTGAGATCCACACAGGAAGTAAGGCATGGTCCAGCCTTGTCTTTAAAGATGGTACAGTACAGTCAAGAGAAAGATAAATCAATGCATAAGGTCAGTCCGGAATGATGCATGTCATGGTGGAGATGGGCATTTGGTGCTGCTAGCAGAGCACACCCAGATCATTAACAAAAGAGTGAAGTGGGAGTTGATCAGGAGATGCTTCAGCATTCCTCCTAGATACCTTAGCTTGGTTCTGGATGTTCCAGCATGAGGGCCAAAAATCACTAGGAAAAGATACAGTTCTTACTGTCAGAGATTTTAGTCTAGCTGAGATAAAGTTAGTATGCTTAGGATTAAGATGGCCGTGTGTTGATAACGGTATAATGTGTTGGAAGCAGTCCTGCAATGAATGGCAAGAGAATTTAATTCTGGCCCGGGATCTGCTCCTATGTGGCTCTTGACCTCAGGATAAGTCACTCACTGGCTCTCTTGGCCTCAGTCTTTTAACTCTAAAAGCAGAAGCCAGGATAACAGTGTATGATATGTCAGGTACGTTCCAGCTCTCTCCATGCTGTGTAGTGTGTCAAAGGGAGATCTGGGGAGAGCTTGACCAGTTTGTTCTTGTTGGAGAGATCTGCCTTGGTGAAGCTGTTGTTGAGGAGAAATGCCATCCATTATTAGGTTGGGCGAACTGTGGGCATCAGGGATTTTTAAAGCCCCAGAAGCCATTTTGTGGGAGTCCTATTTAAAGCTAAAGAAAAGGATGAGTCTCACCTGCTGGAACCAAGGGCATTAGTCCCTTTGGCCTCTCTCCTTCAGTGACCCCTTTTTGGTTATGTGGTCTTGACTTGGTGCTGTGTTCCCGATCGTTATCAAGAGGGACCTACACCCAAGATCTAGAACACCTAGCATGTTCTGTCTTGTGGTGCCTTCCCTCCCGGCATGTAGATTTAGTCAGTGCCACCCATCCATGGTTGGAAGGGCATTTGCTCCTCTTGCCTCTTTCTTTCTTAATCCCTCCTGTCCGATGATATATCAAGACATGTGTTCCTGATCTAAGAGTATCCCAACAATGCACAGCAGTGTTACTTGAAAGAAAAACATAAGGAACTTGTACAGAATTGGAGGAACTGAATTGCATATTTTTTTCTCTGCCTTATCCGGTGCACCTGAATGCCTCCTTTGACTTGTGGCGCTCACTTCCTGGAGCAGACTTGGAGGACTGCAGGTCCACCTGGCAGCTTGGCGAGTGCTTGTTGGATGGATTTCACACTTGGCGTTGGCTTTCTAAAGGGTGTGGAAGACATGAAGACTTTCTAGAAGACATGAAGACAGCACTGAATTGTTACTACTCTCATTCTATTTCCGGACTGTGGATCTTTCCCAACTCCCATTCACTACCCTAAATTCAATGTATGGTGTTCGACAATGTACCTGCCAGACTGATTCCTTATTTTCACCCAAAACAGGATCTAGTGGTCATCCCTGCTCTTCCAGAGAGTTCCTCCTCTAACTTCAACAGCTTATTCCCAGCTGGAATGTACCTGACATATCATACACTGTTATCCTGGCTTCTGCTTATTCCCCAGTTGGGGAACAGCTGGTCCAATACCAGTTGAAATTTGACTTCCCAAGACTACTTCGGGGGAAAAGAGAGGCCTAATTGTCAGACTTGATGCCTACATATGGTCTGACTAGAAAATAATCAGAAGGCTAGATAAGAAAATCATCAGAAAGCGGTGTGGGGACTTATTCCATTTGTCACCTGTAATTTTAATGTCAGAGTAATTGGCTAGGTACCAATTATTTTCTAAACAAAAAGTTGGATAACACAAAAAGAGTTATAACAGTCCTGTCTGGAGTAATTGAAGTTAAAAGCCTTTTGCTAGTATGGGTGTGACCAACACCATGGTACTTGACACACAAGAGGACAATTCCTTGATGAGGCTTTATACCGTATGAAGTAGACTGGCAGTTACTATCCCCGTGGGATAAAATAGGTAATTGAGACGCAGCAGGTAAAGTGCCCAAGGTCATGCGTATAATAAGGGATGAGACCTTCAAATTCTGATCTTCAGACTCGATGCCAAATCCAATATGTCTTACATGACCCTTACGCATTTCTATGTGTTTATTGTTAATGGAACTTATCTAATTTACCCATAAGCTGCTCTCATTAGATTAAAAAGAAATTAACACTTTATTGGTGGTAAGATTATGACATAGTAGCAAAACTCTGAGGGACTTATAATATGTCCCCCTTTTACCTGAAAAAAACATTTCAGCAGGAAAGAGGGGAAAGGATAGACCGCTTACATCCGTTTCCTCACGGTCCTACATCTTCATGGGTCATGGCCTGGACCGTGCTGATGACCCTTATACCCAAGTGTTTTCTGTGGAGAGCCTTGATGACAGGACCCAACAGATGGGTGGAGGTCATTTTCATGTGCCACGGAACTCACTCCGACCCCAGCACAAATAACATCACACCATAAACACTCATGTCCCAAATTCATTTCCTTGGGACACTGGAGGTTTTGTTACTTATACCATAGAAGTCTTTACGGGGACCCATCTCAATATGTGTTTTCATCTTGACTTAAATCCAACTCTTCTTGTTTCCTTCTCCATCAAACCACACCCCCCTTGCCTTTCGGTCAAGGGGTGATGGACAATAGATGGTAGCAACAGTTTCTATGGTAACAGCATCTGAGTCATCTCCTTGGAAACCTGCATAAAGGCCTTCCATCTCCAGACCAGTTCAGTGCAACTTGGAAGGCCTTTGTTTCCATGAATGTATCAGCATGGGGCAGCAAGCTCTCCCGGGCTCTGGCCACTGCAGTTTCCTTTGGCTCCTGATGCCCATGGCAGTTTGGGTATAGAGTTGGATTCAACCAAACGTGGGGGTTGGTGGGCCCTGGGGTGCTTTTCTCAGCCTAGCCCATGTCCAGAATCCATTGTCTTTGGTCCAATACCAGAGGCCTAGCAGATTTAGCCAGTAGACCTCTTGCTTTTTAAAATGCCCAGATGACTCAACCAAGTCTCCCACAGTGACCAGCAATGGATCAGAATAAAGCAGTACTGCTTCTGAACGCAGATGAGCTGGGTATTTTGGCATGGTCATGAAGAGAATCCTGAAATGGGGCACCATGGGATAGCTTGTAAGAGCCCCTCTCCTTATGGTGTCCTTCAAATGCAGCAATTTTGTTCCTTAAATGAAAGCAGAATGGTTTCCAGCAGCTAAGAGGATTAATTCTCTTGTCATCATCCACACCAAGTAACAATCACAAACGCTTCCATTGTGCTGCTTATTTTATAGATCATTTTCACATTCAGGAGCTCAATTAATCATTTATTCAGTCGTCAGCACATGTTAATTTGAAACTTACTACGTGTTGCATATTGTGTTGGGAGTTTGGGGCAGAACCGTGAGAAAAAAAATGCACAATCCCTGCCCTAATGAAGTTTACAGATAAGAGAATCAAGGGCTAATCAGATAATCACACATGTGTGAACATTCAGCCAAGCTCCACTAAAGGAGCAGGTCCATGCTATGATTAGTGTGCAGAATTGAGGGATTTGACACTTTGGAGACCTCTTCCTTGAAGAAGCGATGGTCATGCTGACAGCTGATCAGCAGGGCCCTTTGCAGATGAAGAAGTGAAGACTTGCAGGGTGAAGTGACTTCCCCATGGTCACACCCTCTGCTGACTGGCAGTCCAGGGTTCTGATCCCAGGCTCTGTCTGTCCCTTCCTGCTGACTCTCAAAGCAGAGCCTAGGGTCAGTCTTAGGCCAGATAGCCAAGGAAGTGTTCTCCCATTTTCGCTCAGGTTCTGCCCTGCTTCCAGGCCTGAGCCTGTTGCCTATTTGCCCAGGTGGACAATTCTAGGAATTTTCTCTTTCCACGGACGTAGTCCTCCAAGGTATTAACTGATGTAGGCAGCTTGCCTAGTTCTGTTGACCCTTAAACACAGGACTTAGGCTAAAAGTTAGTCTCCTCCCAGCACCCCCCCAGAAAAAGGTTAGAGGTAGTTTGAGATAGAATATCCACTGGTGGAGTGTGGGCCTTAGGACAGAGTTTCTGCCAACATTTAGGAGCAAAGCAGCTGTGTTGGGCAGCTCCATTCCTCTGTCGATGGACATCTTGGCTCTTTCCATAGTTTGGCTGTTGTGGACATTGCTGCTATGAACATTGGGGTGCAGGTGCCCCTTCGGATCACTACATTTGTATCTTTGGGGTAGATACCTAGTAGCGCAATTGCTGGGTCATAGGGTAGCTCTATTTTTAATGTCTTGAGGAACCTCCATACTGTTTTCCAGAGTGGCTGCACCAGCTTGCATTCCCACCAACTGTGTAGGAGGGTTCCCCTTTCTCCACATTCTCGCCAACATCTGTCTTTTCCTGGCTTGTTAATTTTAGCCATTCTGACTGGTGTGAGGTGGTATCTCATTGTGGTTTTGATTTGTATTTCCCCGATGTTGAGTGATGTTGAGCAGTTTTTCATGTGTCTGTTAGCCATTTGTATGTCTTCTTTGGAGAAATGTCTGTTCATGTCTTCTGCCCATTTCTTGACTGGATTATTTGTTTGGGTATTGAGTTTGATAAATTCTTTATAGATTTTGGGTACTAGCGCTCTTTCAGAACAATTTAAAAATAAGCGACAGTTTAGGCATGTCCCTTAATCCTGGATTCCCTAGCTAAAACAGTGTTATCCTTCTCTTTTTTGATGCTGAGATCTGAGCAAATGTCGCCATCTTTGTGGATGACATCTTTGAGAAAGTTCCGTTTTTCTACCACGAACAAACTGATCTTACTTCCTTAAAAAATATGTTGATTTTTATTTTCCAAGCCAAGTTTTTAATAAATGTTTTTGCTGACACAGATAAGTAGTTAAAGTTTTATCTTTTCTAAATGCATGAATCCGGAAAATAAGCAGGCATTTCCTGTACCAAGGAGACCATTCCTATCTTAGGGAGACCAGGTCCAATCCTACCGAGGCTCCTTCGAGGTTGAGGAGGGAAAGGGGAAGGTAAGATTGGAGCTGTGTGATTTGGGGCAACTTGGCTCTCCCATCTATAAAGTGTATATTAAGAACCATTTTCTTCTAAAATGAAACATGAAAGGTACCACGCCCCTCCCCACCACACACGACGCCGATCCTAATAAGGGTTTATAATTTTGAAAATCATCTGACTGTCTAAGCTGATGGAGTCCTCTCATTAACATTTCATAGTGTAGAGACACCACCCTGGGCCTGCTTGCTGTTTTTTGGACCTTGAAAGAGGAAGTATGCAGCTTGTTACTGAGATTCACAGATGAGAATACAGTTGAAGGTGCTCAGAACCCCGACAGAGGCTGATGGCTTTGAAGTAGGCGCTGGGGAAGTGAGCGGACACGAGCAAGGGCCAAGCAGGGAGCCTGGTAGGTGACTTGGAGCACGAGAAGCTTCCACCTGGGAGGCTCCGTCCCCACCTTGCTGGCTAGGATGAGGCAACCATGTTGGTCATTTTATAGTCTGGAATGCGAGGCCCAGAGAACCTATATAAATGTGTTTTCTGCAGTGGTTGGCATGTCCTGAGAGGCTAGGATTGGTGGGTGGTTACAAAAGATAGAAGGTTCTAAATTACAAACCACACAGTACTTTCTAGCATACCACAGTGCACAGCGCACTGCAAATTATAACGAGAGCCCACTGTCGACTGGGAATAGGGTGGGGCATTTTGCCAGCATGATCTGTGGTGCGGGTGGTGGTAATCTCCTTGTCTAGGTGGAGAAACTGAGGTAGATCTCCAGCTCACTCACATAGCTGGTCGATGCTTGATCTGGGATTTGGATCCAGATCTTTTTCCAAGCCCATATTCTTTCCACTATTGCTGCTTCCTCTCCAAAGAGGTTCTTTTGTGGTCCATTTAAGTTAGGACAGTCCCTGATGCTGTCAGGATGCTTTTCTTCAGAAGGCCCTTTAAAAAGCTGTTTGAGCTCCAGGAATAGTACAGCTTGAATGTGCTCTTCAGTTAAACACATTTACATCTCCCTTGGGGCTGTGGAATCAGCAGGGTTAATTAGCATCTGTCAGGCTGTTCTTAAGTAACTGGGAAGGGCTCAAGATGACCTTGAAGAGCATTTTAGTTTTTGAGGTGGCTTCCAGAGTTTGCATTATAGATTGGTCACTTTTCCCCTCCGCCTCTCCGGGAGCTTTTAATTACAGTGGCTCGTCCTCGGGAAGCTGCGATCTGCATCTTTTCTGTGCTTGCCTGTTCCGGCTGGCCTTGGCCCAGACTGAAGTCAGCACCCCAGACCCTTCCCCCAAACTGTTCTCTCTTCTCCCTCAGCTCCTTTTCCTGTTTTGTGTGAGAAACCCTGGTGGCTGGCCTAAGAGAGGGATTTCAGGTGTGAGTCATTCACTGATGAAGATTTTTTTTTTTACAGGATAGATAATGAGCTGCTCTGAGCTATCCACATTTTCCAATTTCCTCTTTCCATGACCTTCCATTGTTGTGTGGAAGGGGCTGATCAGGATAGCCGTTTAGCCAAGGTGAGAGCTGTAATCATGGCTGTAGGATGAACTCCTGCGGCATCGTAAACTCGATGCATGACTATTGTGTCACGTGCAAGAGAAACATTGAAATACAACCTGTGCGGGTTGATTGTTTTCTGTGTGAGCAAGCTAGCCTTTACTCTCACTGTAGGAACGAAGTAAGTAAGAACTGAGTAAGTTGGAAGAGAGAGGAGACTGGGGAAGCGGCATCCACCGTACACGTAGTCCCGCCCTGAGACTGCGTCTGGCATCCTGGCAGAGCGTCGGGGTGCGGGTGTGGTTCCTCTGTCTTCTGATGTGTCGGCAAATAGCCCTGCAGCTTTTCTCCCGACTTTGGCTTCTGGGCTGAACTTAATCTTCCAATGGATTTTGCTCCCCTTCCAAAAGGTATGTGTGTATGTATGTATGTGTTTGTTTATTTAGAGAGAGGGAGGGAGACGGGAAGGGGGCAGAGGGAGAGAGAGAACCTCAAGCAGGCTCCACACCCAGTGTGGAGCCCGAAATGGGGCTCGATCTCACAACCTTGAGATCTTGACCTGAGCCAAAATCAAGAGTTGGGCGATTTACTGACTGCGCATCCGAGGCGCCCCAACCCAGTCTTTATTATATTCTAACTCCTGTGAGTCCTTGGGATTTTTGGTTGTTGGCCAAACAGCTACACTAACGTGAACACTGTTGAATGTCCTGTTTCCTTTCTGACCTGACTGTGTAAGTAACCGTCTTTGTGCAACAGTTTTGCTCATCTTACTGCGCCACACTTTCTCCTTCGCCTCTCGGCTTTCTTTCCTCCTCTTACACACACACACACACACACACACACACGTGTGGCTTGTCATATGGAGTAACAGTGTCTCTTGTCTCTTAAAAATAGAGTGATTGGGGTGCCTGGGTGGCTCAGTTGTTAAGTGTCTGCCTTCGGCTCAGGTCATGATCCCAGGGTGCTGGGCTCGAGTCCCGCATCAGGTTCCTTGCTCAGTGGGGAGCCTGCCGCTCCCCCTGCATGTGCTCTCTGTCTTGCTATCTCTCTCTGTCAAATAAATAAATAAAATCTTAAAGAACAGAGTGGTTGATGATGCAAAAGTCATTTCTCATGGAGTCTTAGGGTCCTGCATGCATTGAGTCTGAGTTGGGGATTTCGGCTATTTGACCACAACAGCTGGGGCCAGATACTTACAGCTCCTTATGAATTCAGGAAACCACTTGTTTTAGATGATCTCTTAATGATTCCAGGCCTGTCATGATTTAACACTTCCCCAGCACCTTCTACTTCTAGGGTGTTCTCCTCTTGCTTCAGATTATTCTAGGCGAAATTGACTTTTGTTCAGGCCTTTCCCAGGGGTTGGTCAGAAAGCTTGGGTGTTAGAGGGGAACGGGCCACCCTGGGTGGGAGGTGGAGGCACAGAAGGGGGTAGGGTGGGGCATCAAAGATGATAAACACTTAGCTTGTTGCGTAGCTTCCCACATTCAGGCCTTGAACCTATGACAGATGCCACAGAACCTTCTGGTTGGAGGAGTATTTAAAAAGGAAGGTCTGGGTGGAACTTGCCAAAAGCCAGGGCGATGACCCATTGGGAGGCCAGGGGAGGCCAGTGGGTCTCTGTTCACATGGGTATGGGATTGTTCGAGTAAGTGCCACCAGAGGTAGCACCAGGTTCAAATCTGGCACACACGTAAACTCAAAGGCAGCGTCACCTGCAGTGAAAGTGGGGTGGGGGCAGCAGCAGAGGGGAGGTGGCCATCGGCTTGTGAAGGATCTGAGGCCTTAGATGGCCATCTTAGTGCCGTGGATCATGGTGATGGTAGCCCCATGGCTGCTGGGCCTCATTTATCTCTTCCGATTTTCTCTACTGGCCGCAGATGTTTCTTCTTTTAATCCAAATTTCAGAGAGGACATTTCTCCCTTGAAGCACCTCCATTAATCACATGTACCAGATTTATTGCTTTGTTTGGGTTATTTAATTTTTTAGTAAGCTCCACACCCCAGCGTGGGGCTTGAACTCACGGCCCCAAGGTTAAGAATCGCATGCTCTACTGGCGCCCGGCTTTGTTTTGGTTATTTACAAAATGGACCATGAGCTGTCCCGTGGCTCAGTGGTGAGCCTCATTTCTAACCATGCCCCTGGGCTCGCTTCCTCCAAATGCACGGGGCCATTTGCGTTTCCTGAACACCGAGAGTTGGTATCTGGAGGCTACCATGCGTGTTCTTGCCGCCCAGTCTTCCCGAGCCCTCCTCTTCCCCTCGTACCTTGTCTCCCTGGTAAACCCCTTGTCACCGTTCCACTTGATCCCACAACGTTTGTAACCCAGAATTAGAATTACCAGACACCTAGCTTTTCTCATCTGTGAGCCTGTGAAAGCAGAGCCAGGTCTTAGTAAGGTTTTGTCTGTCTTGCTTGTGGAACAGTCACTCCTTACCCCCATATCTGCTCTCGGACTCTCAGTGGGAGATGGTGATGGGGGTGAGGTGGGTGGGGGCACCTGATACAAGAACAGCCTACCTGGGTAGGAGCATCGGTGCAGCTCCCACCCCCATCTTACCCATGAGCTTCTTCTCCCACTGGATTTACCCCTGTGTCCCTCACTTCTCTCCTACCTGGGTTTATTTCCCAGCTTGACCCCGAGTGGTCTTCTGCAGTTCCTTGTGTCTTATATCCCATATGGGGCTCAGCTCTTGGCTCTGGATGTTTGTGTGTCTACCTAGGCCAAGCCCTTAAGGTCTACGATGAAAATCTTGGCAGTTATGCCTGTCTGACCCACCGCAGGGTTGGTGATGTCCTGATAGGTGGTGCTGGTGGCTCTGTGCCCGCTGGTATTTTTTTATGCCACTTCCTGCATGTGAGTTTCAGGGAGGGAGAGGGTGGCCCCAAACGAGCCCACGGCTAGGATAAGTAAATGAGTCTGTGTAGGGTTTATCACCATTAAAGAGTGCGGTTTACATGCTTAATAAACTTAGCGGGTTTGACGTAGGTCAGTAACGAAGGCATGGCCGCGGGTTGGCAGGGGTTGTGGGGTTCACGGCAGCGTGCAAAGGATGATGCTTGGCTGAGTCTGTTTAGACCCTTCCCCTCAGCTTGGAAACTGGTTTACGTACTTGCCACTGCTCAGCCATCACCATCCTTCACTGCTCAGGGAGATGAGAGACAACCTGTGACCTCTGGTAGGGTTGTTTGGTTGTGCTTGTCATTTATTATCTGGGCTAGAGAGCGCCTGTATTTGCACACAAGTGGTCTCTCTCCGAGAATATGCCCTGTGCACTTTTCATCTCTTCTGAGTTAGATTGCTTTTGGGTGACTGATTTGGGCAACATTTTCAGTCTTTGAAAAGACTGTCCCACATCCAGAAAGGCATTCCTAAGATGTTTCTGGAGTTGTAAATCAGACTATTAATTATAGACCCTTGAAAGAATGCTGGTTTCTCTCCCTGAGCACGGTGGGCCGTCTCTAGCAATACCGAGGAAGTCTCTTATGTTTATATAAAGAATCAGAGGATGGTACTCATGCCTGATTTTCTTCTCCATGAATTTTTCATTTTTGTGATTGCTTTTGAAAAGGTTCTGTTCAAATTTTATGTGGTGGTTTGACTTTGCCTTTCTTTGTGTCCAATTTCATACAGTTCCATTGTCCAGTGTTCACATGATTGTGGCTTGGTTCTTATATATATATATATATATATTTGATATATATATATATTTTGTGGAATTTGACTGCAGGTGAATTATTTTTCTTAGTTAACTGCCCAAAAAAATCATTAAAATTTACTTTCAATTATATTTACTCAGGATACCACATTAAGTCAAAAAGCATGAAAAAACTTTAAAATGTTTTAAAAAGCATTCAAGCATTAACATGCCTGCATTATAGGGTTGCAGGGCTTATTTTAAGAAAAGTTAAATTTCTTAAGTCTAACTTGGACAAAGTAAAGTGGATTATATTTCCAAAAGAAATTTAGCAGTTGTATATCCTAGTTGCATTTCTTCTCCATTTATTTGTAACTTTTAAAATCTGTACTTTGTGATTGTGTGTGTGTGTTTTTTTCCTTCAGAGAAATTAAGACACCCTTTAAAAAGCATGCTAGCTAATAGCTCGCATGTTCCAATTGCATTGTTTGGGTTTTGTCGTCTTTCAGAATCTCAGAATCCCGTGTAGTTTTCCCTCTTTGAAAATGTAGTGATGTTGTTTCTATGGAAACAATGATGTCATGAGTATGAATGGGGCCGAGTGACCACCAAGAGTGCCATATATCACGGCCAGTGATAGAGCCCAGCTTTACCTATGAAGTTGCTAATGGGGCTCTGTTGTCAGCAACTTGAAAAATATATGGCTGGGAGGAAAGTACGTTTGTGTAGGCATTCTGGACAGCCCATATGGAGTGAGTGTGTGTTTGTGAAGCCATGTGTATTTGATTGTGAAATAAATCCTTCACAGTTGGACTGTAGATCATCTGGATTCCCAGGTCTGTAGGGTGGGAACTTGAAACCTGTGAAATCAAGTCCCCACCGTCCATGGAAGGAAAGAGGGGAAAAATATCTGTCTCCAGGGTTTGGTATCCAGATACAAAAGACTTGCAATGTCAGCATTAATACAAATAGGAGTTTGTAATGCATGTAATATATAGGCATTAATATAGAGTACGCATACAGTTTCACTTGCATGCATTTAAGTGTTCTTTCAGTGTGACAGGTGGTGAGTAATAGAGACAAGTTGTGACTAATTGATCAGAGCCAGAGTCCTATTAAGCAGCTAGCCATACCATAACTTACACATGCAAAGAGTGTGGTCCTGTTCAAAGAGGCGGTCTGGAAAGGTTAAACTCTTAATTTAGTGATAACCCCCACTTTTATTTACTTATTTATTTTGGCTTTCCTATTTTAGAGCTGTATCCAGATCTTGTGGCTCATTCTTTTGACTGTTATCGGGATATATGATATTTGATTTTTTTAATGTCCAGAAGTCATGTGGAGGCAAGTCTCATGGTCGCCTATCTTGATAACTCACCTTATTGCTAATTCCAGTTAAAAAGTGAAGTGTGGTAGCAAAATGATGAGGTTGATAATGATGTGGTTTATATATTGGTTCTTTTTTTTTTAAGATTTTATTTATTTATTTGAGAGAGAGAGAGCACAAGGAGGGGAAGTGGCAGAGGGAGAGGGAGAAGCAGACTCCCCACTGAGCAGGGAGCCCGACGCGGGGCTCGATCCCAGGACCCTGGGATCATGACCTGAGCCAAAGGCAGATGCTTAACCGACTGAGTCACCCAGGTGCCCCGGTTTATATATTGGTTCTAAAGTAACTTCTTAAAGGGAGATTTCCTCAAAGTTTCAGGCAGGAATTATTTATTAAAATTTATTGTGTTCCCAGGGTGACCGCTTGGAGAGTTAACATTTATTTGGATATGTAAGTTCAGTTATGCTGGACAGAAGTACAGGTCCCTGGTAACCATTGTCTAAGTCCATTTGGGCTGCTGTAATGCCATCAGAAATCTCCTTCCCACAGTTGTGGGTGCTGGGAGTCTACGATCAGGGTGCTACATGGCCAGGTTTGATGAAAGCCCTTGCCCAGGTTGCAAAGAGCCATTTTCTCATTGTTTCCTTTCCTGGCGGGGAGGGCGGGGGCGCTCTCTGGGGTCTTTTTTAAAAAAATAAGGGCACTCATTCTGTTCTTGAGGATACCACCCTTATGTCCTAATCATCTCCCCAAAGCCTCACATGCTGATACCATCCCAAGAACAGGTAAGATTTCAACATAGGAATTTTGGAGGGACCCAAATGTAAGGTCTATAACATAACATAAATCCCATTTGGCATCAGAGAATAAGATTTTCCATATAAGTAAAATTTTCAGGAAACTCAAGCTTCCCCCTCTGAGTCTTACCTTTCAAAATATTAATGATCATTTAATTGAAATAATTTCATGATCCCTCATGCTTTTTCTTAAACTTTACAGAATAAAATGAACTTTTTTTTTTCCATGACTCAAAGTCATTGTTTTGAATTGTTGATAATATTGGATCCCAAGACAAAGAAGTGCCCCCCCAACCCCCCGTCAGAAGTCCTCGAGGTGGCGCAGTGCTAATTTATTCCCGCTTTAGAGGACAGAGGTTGCTCCATTTTTTGTTGTTGAGTTTTCCTTGACTTTCCACCTTTTTCTGTTTTGTCCCTTGTTTTTAGGTTGCTGGCACCTGCTTTTTGCAGCTGTCTGTGTGCTACTATGCTCCGCTGAGTAACAGCCCCTCAGACATCCCCTGTCCAGGTGCCACCTCATACAGCAAAAGGAGTTTTGCAGATGGGATTAGTTAGGGATCTCCAGATGGGAGCTTCTCCTGCATTGTCAGGTGGGCCCACGATCATCAGAGGGGTCCTTATGAGAGAGGGGCAGGAGGGTCAGAGGTTTCAAAGTGCTGGCTTATGAGGAAGAGGCCACCAGCCAAGGAATGCAGGTCACCTCCAGAAGCCGAAAAAGTGGAGAAACCCGATTTTGCCAGAAGGAATGCAGCTCTGCAGACTCATTTTAGACTTCTGGTATCCAGAATTGTAAGACGTTAAATTTGTGGCATTTTTATTTTATTTATTTTTTCTTTTTAAGATTTTATTTATTTATTTGACAGAGACGCAGCGAGAGAGGGAACACAAGCAGGGGGAGTGGGAGAGGGAGAAGCAGGCTTCCTGCAGAGCGGGGAGCCCGATGCGGGGCTTAATCCCAGGACCCTGGGATCATGACCTGAGCCGAAGGCAGACGCTTAACGACTGAGCCACCCAGGTGCCCCAATTTGTGGCATTTTTAAATCGCTAAATTTGTGGTAATTTGTTCCAGCAGCCATGGGAGGAAAAAAAAGCTACCACCCCTGGCTTGTTTCCCTTCTAATTTGATGCATTAAATCAGGTTTGGTTAGAAAAATACCATCCATCCAACAACCATTTGTTATCAGTTATGTGTCAGGTGTTCAGAATGAAGTAAGACAAGTGTGTCCCAGATCTCAGCTTTGTTGGGCACATTGTCCTGTTCGAAGATAGAGCTGGGGAAAGACCACTAAACACATAACTGCAACCTAATGTATTAGATGCTGAAATTGAATTACGGACAAAGAGTGCTAGGAATTCAGAGGAAGGGGCAACTCTTATTTGGGGGGACCCGGAATGGTTGGGCCTTATAGAATGAATGTATGTGTGTTTGGCAGAGAGAGGGTGTGCGGAAGAGGAGGCCTGCCTGATAGAGAAAGCCGTAGCTGGGCAAAGACCATTCCAGGTAATGCAGAAAGTGTAAATCACCCTGGGGTTGCCCTAGAGGGAAGTATATAAAGACCCCTTCAGGAGCCCACACCTGCTTTGGTTTCCTGAGGTTCTCTGTACCTTTCACTCTGCATGGTGGCTAGATATGGGGTCCTTCAAGCTGCAAAATTGTACCTGTGGATAGGAGAAGCATTGATTTCTATGAATATAAACCAAAGGAATACCAACCTGTGGCCAGTGTATTTTCTGGAATATTCCAGAAGCTCTCGTTCTTTCATTGACCACAGCAAAGAGCAGCTCCTGATTCCAAGATCAGCTTTGTTTTCAGATGCCGGAGGCGCTCAGTGGTATCCTCATTAAATCTCACAACAGTGAATTGTGTCACAAAATATAACCAGTTTCCCTTTTCGGCCGCATTTCCTGTGTGTGTGTGTGTGTGTGTGTTTGTGTGTGTAGGCGAGTAGCTTCATCATGGTAGTAATCTAGTGATATTCTAATAGAAGATTTTGTTAATTCGTAGCATGAAGGAATGAAGAATACAGAATCCTATTTAGATTAGCTTATATTTTTACAAGGGAAAATAGGGCATCTGGTTCACCAAGAATTTATAGCTGCTTTTAATTGCAAATTATGTAGAATAGAATGATTTAGCATCCCTTTGTTCCTGCTTAACAGTGATCACATGCAAAATATTTATTGAGTACCAGCTAAGTACAAAGCTTTGTTTAAAGTGCCGTGGGAGGCTTAGAGCGACCGGTAATCTTACTAGTCGCATTAAAAAAACAACACTTAATCACTTAACCCATTTATCAAGTCCTTTAAATGAGCCGGGCACCCTTCTAATCTCTTTAGATATATTATCTTGTTTGATATTGAGAAGAATGGCTCACTTGCTGCCCATACCCCGAAGTTCTCAGCACGCTCTCATCTTGAACTGACTTCCAGCCCCAGTGTTTCTGCCAGAGTAAGTCTTGTTGAAGAAACTAGTGATCACTCTCTCCAAGTGTGTTGGATGTTTTCAGTCATCCTCCCAAATTTCTCAGGAACATTGTCGCCACTGACCATCATTGTCTCTTAAATTTTTTGGTTTACACAATACATCATATACTCTCCTGATCTTACCCTCTCTAGCCATTCTTTCTATTGGATTGGACCATATAGAAATTGCTGGTAGTCCACCATTTTGGTCTACAAAATGGCGTTTTCCTACGGTTTCGTAGAGAAGTGGACCCTCCTATTCTAGTCCGTAAAGACGAGTTATTTCACTCTTTACTTTCTCCTTGGGTAATCTCCTTACGTTCACAGCTATACACAGGCAATCCAGAATTTATATTTCGGGCTTAGACCTCTTTTCCCCACTGCCTACTTGACCTGTCCTCTTGTATTTCTCAAAGACCCCTCAGAATTGTCCTGCCCAGAATCCAGCCCTTCCTCCGTAGGTCTGTTGCTACTGCAGTTACCCTGATCCAGTGCCAGGCACACTGTATACAGTTGCGCAAATATTAGAGAAACCTCCCTCTCGGTTCCCGGCTCATTCTCCGGGTCGATATCCAGCCCAGCTGGTGGGCCTTGTCGCTTTTATTGCTCAACTAGGTCTTGAGTCCAACTACTTCTCCACTTCTATTCAGGAAGCAAAATATCAAACAAGTGAAGAGTTCACCGTGAAAGAGAAACGCCAGTAATAGAATGTCAGCAAGACGGTGGGATGGGTACGGAAATGCCAGACGAGTTCTGGTGCTTCCCAGGAAGGTACCATAACCATGAATTGCCTGCTGAGAAAATTACTCCCTTTTAAATTCTCTTCCAATCTGCTGATACTGACACCTGATGGTAATTGACCTTTACCAGATAGGAAGATGACGTTTTAATCTCTTTGTCTGTCTTCTGGTTCTTGGCCTTTCCTCACTCCTGAGTCTCAAACATATGGTTCCTTTTGTTCTTGAACTCCTCGACTGGAGGGCTGTCTGTCTTCATATTCTGGAATAATTCTGCATTGCCTTCTGTTGAGTGCTGGGTTTCTAACTAGTCCTGATAGAAGAATGTATTAATTGTTGAAACATTTCACCAGGATGCTTGGAGTTCTGGTCTTTTGTCCCTTTCTTCCTCGAGGACACACATTTCAGCAGTGGGCCATGGAATGTTAGGCCACAATGTCCCGACGGCTCTTCCGTAGTCAAGTTGGTGGTGACGTGGCTTCTTAGGAAGGCCTGTGGAAGACTGAAACCCTTCTTATAGTTTCTGAAGGGGATGGTGTCCTTACATGAGGATACCAGGTCCTGTGCATGAGAGCTGCTTTCTCCTGTAGCACAGTGTGGTGGGGTGGTCCGTCCTGTTCTTGTCTGCCTCTTGTGACCGGGATCAGACAGATACAGACAGATCATAATGACACGCAGTGAGTAATTACAGGGACTTTTGACACAGCCAAATAAAGAGAACTGTGTGTGGTATTGCAGTAAGTGGAAACCCTAGCAGATGGGTCAAAGAGCTTCTATCGGTGCCATTAATATAACGGTACGTCCAGACTAATATTTCAAGAGAGAAGAGGCTGCTTCTGTTAGTTTTAACATCACTCAAATTGGTTCAGAGAATCCTATAGAATTTTCTCAGACTTAGGGAATGGTCATGAAACCTGGTGGATTAGCTGTAAGTATTCATCTCCCCTCTCTTCTGAAGCCTCACTGAAATAACAGAGAACGGGAGAGGAAAGAGTCAACAAAAAGATTTCAATGACTTCTTAAAAGATGGAATTCGTGGGTGTGTTGATGGCTTTAATTGAACAGAGGCAACTTCAGGTGACAGGTCAGTTGACTGATGTGGGAAAACTCTGGACAGACTCAAGACATAGAGGTACCAGTTGTTGCAAAAGCAGGGTAAGTTACCACAGTTTTAAAAAGTTCACAAGTAGGGGTGCCCGGGTAGCTCAGGGGGTAGAGTGTCTGACTCTTGATTTTTGGCTCAGGTCATGATCTCAGAGTCCTGAGATCGAGAGTGGGCCCCCCCCACCCCCCGTCAGACTCTGAGCTTAGCAGGGAGTCTGCTTGAGATTCTCTCTCTTCCTCTCCCTCTGCCTCTCCCCCTCTATCACGTGCACGCACGTGCTCTCTCTCAAAAAATAAAAATTAAAAAAAGTTCATAAGTAGAAGTCTTCTTATTTAACTGGTGGAACTCTAGAGCTCCCCCTCCTGTTTCTGGAATATTGATGGTAAGCTTTTTCTCTGGAGAAACTGAATGGTCCCAGAGAAAAGATCTTTAGGCCTTGACACTTGGTTTCTGCAACTAGAAGGTCACTCTGCGTCCTCATCAGTCTGCAGCGAAGCTCCCTGGTCAGTGAGGCCTTCCTGGTGACCAGCCCCACCCCCGCACAGAGCACTTCCAGTCAGCTTTTGACTTCCTCCTTCTGAAATAGGGGCAGGCTGCCCCAAATCGTGAGACCTTTGAGGAAACTGTCCAATATAATAGAGACCAAAATAAAGGGAAGGAGGAAGCTGAGGAAAACAGACACAGCAGAGATGAGAAAGGAACCTGAAAAAACAACCCAAAAACCCCTAGAAAATTAAGACACTACGTCCTAAAATAAGAACAGGATGCTATGAAAAAGAAATAATCAGAGAACGCTCCAAAATTAAAAATGACAATCAAACTAAAAGTAGAAAGGTTGAAAAATTTCAGGAAAAAAAGCAGCCAAAAGTTAGAACAGATAGAAAAGACTGATTCTTGGATTTGACCTTCCTACTCTAGGAAGGTCAACATCTGATGAGTTCTGAAGCAGAAACAATAAATTGGAAATTGTCAAAGAAGCAATACAAGAAAAATTTCCAAATTGATTTAAGTTTCCACATTGAAAGGACCCACTGAGTACCCCAGGCCGACCCAGGCGAACCAAGGCACCTCTGGGACCAAGTCCGAGTCCAAATGCAGCCGCCCATAGGGCTGCCCCTCTCCCCTTTAGAAGCGGCCACCGTCTGTCACCAGGGAGGACTCCTGCTCTGTCATTTAAGCCCGTTGAATTCGGGAACAGCCAGTCATCTTGCAGCCAGTTTCTCATGGTAAAATACCCCTTTACCAGACCCTTGGTTATCTTAATTATTCAGTATCAAATATAATGTCCCTGTTTTAAAATTGGATCTCCTTTTATCTTCGCAGTGGCTGGAGGGGGAGTGGAAATATACAGAGATATGAAACGAGGGACTTTTGTACACCTTTTTGAGAATAATTTGAAACATTTTAAGAAAGAGATCATGGCTGATATTTTGGGAACTGGAATGGATAAACACATTCAAGTTTGAAAAAAAAATCAGTGTTCATTTTTGAGCGGTGATCTGAATGTAATTGGTCACAACTGAGTATCATCCTGATCAGGAAAGGGATGGGAAGAAATAAAAGGAACTCAGCTCATTTTAGCCTGGAGAAAAATAGTTCTCTTTTTTGGCACAATTATTCCAAGCCAATAAATTGTTAAGATGACATATTATTTTGGAACTTAGTCATAGAAGAGCCTTTGATTTGATTCACAATGTGGTGATTGCTACGAACAAGGTGACCGAGATAATTTTCTAAGGGGCTCCGTAGCTACTGTTCTTTCTCCTTTTTCAATTTTCCTTTGAAAAAGTAGGAAAGTATGCAATTTACCTGTGGTCCAGTCAGTAGCCTGATTTCCTAAAAGTTGTTAAGCTCTTAGGAACAGAGAAATAGGTCAAACAGGCAGAGTCTGTATGTGTTTCCTGAACTGAAGTAACTTTTCAAAGTGTCAGGCTCGGAGTCTGAGGGGCATGAACCTACGTTCTCAGATTTGATGGTGCTGTGACTCTCCTTTTGATAGCCATTAGAATAACCAAATATTTAAAAAGGAAAAATAAATGGAGGGAGAACTTGGCTGTATTGAGAAGACTGTCTTTCTCCAGAATTAAATGGCGGCTAGCCAAGAGCCTGTCCCCCTGGCAGTATTCCTCCTGCGTGGGATCTGTCTGCCTGTAGGTGTGGGTAGTGTGGGACAGCTGGTCTCCTTGGAGCGTTCCTTGCTTCCTCCCCGGCCTCTCAATGCTGCGGCCAGAGTGCGATTTCTACATTGACAGATCAAGTCCTTCTATTTGGCTGAAAATCCTATAATAGATGCTACATTGGATATAAAGCTGAACTTACATAGCACCTGCCTTCAAAGAACTTAGTCCGGTTGAGAAGATGAGAAAGGACATGTTCCAAGTTAAGAGTGTTAGATGCATTTTATATATAGCATTGTTATAAAACCAGTCCCCCGAGTGCTAATTGCCATAGCAGTATGGAAGAAATTCCTTCAGGTTACGGTAGTCAGGGCGGGTGTTTAGGAAGTGCTATTTGAAGGAGAACTTAAGAGAATACTTTGGATCGATAAAGGGACTGAGGGAGTTTTAAGGTAGTAATTACGTAAGTAACGGTGCAGACCCCCCCCCCAAAAAAAATCCTGGGTATCTTCAGAATAGACAGTGAATAAACCACAGTGCATTTGAACGGTTGCAACATAGTACTTCATGTAGGTCAGTGACTTTCAAATTTTTATTTTTTTTAATTCGAGAGAGCGTGCGAGCGGGAGGGAGGGGCAAAGGGGGAGAGAGAAGCAGACTCCTTGCTTAGCAGGGAGCCCGAAGTGGGGCTCGATCCCAGGACCCCAAGATCATGACCTGAACTGAAGACAGATGCTTAACTGATTAAGCCACCCAGGTGCCCCAAGGTCATAACTTTCTAAAAGAAAAATTTGAGGTGTCATGATCCCAGGGTTCTGGGATGGAGCCCCTCATTGGGCTCCCTGCTCAGTGGGAAGTCTGCTTCTCCCCCCCCCCCCCCCCCCCCCGGCTAATGTGCTCTCGCTCGCTCTATAATAAATAAAATCTTTAAGAAGTTAACTCATTTGTCAAACAATATTATGTGGAACCCCAACATATTAAACATGAGAGCTGTAGGCTGCAGGTTGTGGGGGGCTGCACATTTCTGCCTGTGTGGTTTCTCAGCCCTGAGGAGGGGTCTTTGAGGCTCTCTCCCAAGCCCAGGGCTCTGAAGAATCAAGCTTAGACAGGTTTGTGTCAGGGAGTAGTTTGGTAGAAGGGAAATTGGCCACTTCCGGTCAGTTGGCAGAAAATGTTGAATATTGGGTTTTGAGTTTCTTGTTTAGGCAGTGCATTTTTACATAAAGTTATTGGTCAGAACCTGTTATATGTAGTGTTTCAAGAAGATTTGGATTGTGGTGAAGTGCAGTTGGAGTGTTGGAGTTTGGCCCTGAGCGCCAGGGCTTGTAGAGACATGTCCAGTCTTGATGACAGTTCCCGAAGGGAAGGGGTGTCCGCCCCCAGGGCCACAGAAATGGCCTCCCAAAGGTGCCAGGTTACCAGAGTTGACCCTGGATGCAGAGCAGTGGGGTGACCTTGAGGGTGTCCGTCGCCCCAGCCCAGCGATCCAGCAGGTGTCTGGATGGGCTGTGCATGAGCCGGGGGTAGGGGGAGTCCTGTGGCTGGGAAGTCTTCCCCATCTCCTCAGGCTGGTGTGAGGTTATCCCGGCCTGTACTGCGGGAGCCCTCGCCCTTGACCTGGGAGGGAGAGGGTCTGGAACTCTCACCCTCGTTTGCTCTGCGGTGGGAACAGTGCTCCTCACAGTCTGTTCCCACCCTGGAGGTGTGTGTGGAGGTCTCCTGAAGAGGAGTTCGTCGGAGGCGTCCCCCCATCCTGATGTTTCATCCAGCATTTTGGTTTTCATTTTATTTTTTAAATTAACTTAAAATTTAAATTTAAAATTTGAACTATTTTAAAACACTTTAAATTTCATTAATTTTTAAAATTAACAGGGTAAAATAGATTTCATGGTATAGTTTTATGAATTTTAGCCTATAGACTCTTGTAGCCATGACCACAGTCAGGGTGCAGAACTGTCTCCGTCACCCCCTCCTCTCCGTGGTGCTGTCCCTTAATGGCCGTACCCTCTCCCCAGCCCTAACCCCTGGCAACTACCCATTTGTTCTCTGTCACCAGTTTTACCTTTTTTGAGACTGTCCTATAACTGGACTTGTACATGATATAACCTTTGAGACTGCCTTTTTCATTCAAAGCATAATGTCTTTTTTTTAATTAACATATAATGTATTATTTGTTTCAGAGGTACAGGTCTGTGATTCATCAGTCTTACACAATTCACAGTGCTCACCATAGTACATACCCTCCCCAGTGTTCATCACCCAGCCACCCCATCCCTCCCACCCGCCCCCCCCACTCCAGCAACCCTCAGTTTGTTTCCTGAGATTAAGTCTCTTATGCTTTGTCTCCCTCTCTGGTTTGTCTTATTTCATTTTCCCCTCCCTTCCCTGATGATCCTCGATCTTGTTTCTCAAATTCCTCGTCAGTGAGATCATATGATACTTATCTTTCTCTGATTGACTTATTTCGCTCAGCATAATACCGTCTAGTTCCATCCACGTTGTTGCAGATGGCAAGATTTCAAATTTTTGATGGCTGCATAATATTCCATTGTATGTATGTGTACACACACACACACACACCCACCCCCACCCCAATCTTTATCCATTCATCTGTTGATGGACTTCTAGGCTCTTTCCATAGTTTGGCTATTGTGGACATTGCAAAAGCATAATGTCTTTGAGGTGCTTCCAGATTTTGTGGGAATCAGTAGTTCATTTTCATATGTTAGGTTTTTTTAACCCTCCAACCAATTTACCTGTGATTTTTTTTTTTTTAGTTTTTAAATTCCAGTTAGTAAACACATAGTGTAGTCTTAGGTTCACGTGCACCATACAGTGCTTCAACACTGCCGTGCATCACCTGGTGCTCATCACAAGAGCCCTCCTTAATCCCCATCACCTGTTCTCCCCATCCCCCACCCACTTCCCCTCTGGTGACCAGCAGTGTGTTCTCTAGAGTTAAGAGCCTGTTTCTTGGTTTGTGTCTCTTTTGCTCATTTGCTTTGTTTCTTGAATTCCACATATGAGTGAAATCATATGGTATTTGTCTCTCTCACTGATTTATTTCAGTTAGCATGCTACCCTTTAGCTCCATCCATGTCATTGCAAATGGCAAGATTTCATTCTTTTGGATGGCTGTGTGTAATATTCCATTGTATATATACGCCACATTTTCTTTATCCGTTCATCAGTCGATGGACACTTGGGCTGTTTCCATGATTTGGCTACTGTAGATGCTGCTACTCTAAGTATCAGGGGTGCATGTATCCCTTTGAATTAGTATTTTTGTATTCTTTGGGTAAGTGCCTAGTAGTGCAATTGCTGAGGCGTAGGGTAGCTCTATTTTTAACTTTTTGGGGAACCTCCCTATTGTTTTCCGGAGTGGCTGGCCAGTTTGCATTCCCACCTGTGATTTTTTTTTTTTTTTTTTTTTAATAACAACGATACACATCACACTTGAACTACATATTTTCCTTACGACTTTTGAGTAGTATTCCATTATGTAGATGTACCACAGTTTATTTACCTGTTGGAAGGATATCTGGGTTGTTTCTAATTTTGGTGATGATAAAAAGAGCTGCTAGTGTTTCATGTACGAGTTTTTGTGGGAACCTAAGTTTTTCTTTCTCGAGGGTAAATACCTAGCTGAGGTATTGCTGGCCATATGGTAAGTGTATGTTTAACTTTACAAGAAACTGCACAACAGTGTTCCAGAATGGGTGTGTTATTTGACATTTTCCAAGAGCAGCATACAAGAGGCCCAGTTGTGTTCCATCCTCGCTAGTGCTTGGTGGTGGTAGCATTTTCTTTTTTTTTTTTTTTTTACTTTAGCTATTCTAATTAGTACGGAGTGGGATCTCATTGTGGTCTCATTTGCATTTCCCTGATGGCTAATGACATTGAGCGTCTTATCATGGGAAGCCATTATTCCTGCCTTGGGGGACTATGCTGTTGTCTTAGGGAGCTGTGATGAGGTCTGGACACGTCTCAGTAGACCCTGACGCTCAAGATCTAGACTTCAAAAGTTCCAATGGACAAAAATAATTTTGTACCCTCCTTTCCTAAGCAAGAGTCACTGTGGTTATGGTTCCTCCTGTCACACGGCAACTCTGACCCAACCTCCAAACTTGTTGGCTTCTTTTCATGTGCTTCTCTGCCTTCCTATGTCCTCCGATGAAGTTCTGTTTGTCTCTCACCCAGTTTTCACTTGGCATTTTTTTTTAATGAGTTTTGAGTATTCCTTAGATATTCTGGATGTGTCTTTTGTCAGATGTGTAACTTGCGAATACATCTCCTGGTCCGTAGCTTGCCCTTTTATTCACTTCAAACTGGCTTCCACAGAATAAGTTTTTTAAAAAAATTTTGATGAAGTCTAATTTATCAAAATGTTTTCTTTGCTGGATATTTTTGGTGTCATGCCTAGGAATTCTGTATAACAACCTGTAACCTGTTGGTAATGGGCTGGAAGGGACGATGAAATGGGGTGGAGATTATGTGATGCGTCTGATGATGGGATGGCCAGCATTTACCTCTTAACCCCTCTTTGCCTCTTGGTTCCTCTGGGTTTGCGACATCTTACTCTAGTACCTTAGAATCACCTAGGGGGCTTTTGAAAATCACTGTGTCCAGGCTGCACACCAAACCAATGAAATCAGAATTTCTGGGGGTGGGATCCAGATACTAGTATTTTGTCAGCATCCCAAGTGGTCCTGTTGCACAGCCAAGGTGGAGAACCTTTGCTGCACTTTGCAATCCCTTGGACCTGGAGGAAATATTGCCACCTGCTGACAGTAGGAAATTATTATGCTTGGAAACAAGTCAATAACTCCTCAGATTGCCCTCCCTTCTGGGAACTTGTGCTCTGGATACTGTTTTTTGTAATCATTTTTATCATATTAATATGAGTTTGATTTTTGGCCATCAAAGTGGCTGTTTATGAGGAACACCCTGTCTCAGTTTTTATGTAATCAGGATATTGACGTTACAATCGGTAGGAATCATAGAATATTAGCATTAAAAAAAAACACAAACCTTTAGAGATCATTAATTCAGACAGTTAAGGTTTCCAAATACCTTTTGGGTGTATGCACTCTGGTTCTAGAGCCTAGCTACTCAAAGTGTGGTCCGTGGACCGGTAGCGTCCGCACCACCTGGAACCTTGTTAGAAATGCATCCGTGCCCCACCCCCGCTCCCCAGGCTGTGACTTAGTAAGATCCCCGGGTGAGTCACATGGACCTTAAGGTTTGAGAAGCACCACTTTAAAGAATCGTAAGTGGAAGCTTCTGAGAGTAGATTTCAGACTCATTGTGAGAAACTGCTTTTCAAACACAACTGCCGCTATCCTCTTAAAGGCTGAATGATCACTTGGCAGAGACAACACCATTACTCCAAGTACCCTCCCAATTCTCCTTCTCAAGTAGTGTCTTCAGGTCTCCCAAGAGTGACCCTTCTTCCTGTCTTTCATTATACCCCGAACATTCATCGCAGTCACCTGTTCTGCCCACTGTTTCCCCCCTAAAACCTGAAAACGTCCGACCCTCATGGGCAAGTGCAAACAGTTTTCTCAAATCTCTCCTCACCTCTGCACTGTGCTGATGGGTCCAAGCTTAGGAGGGAGAGTCCTGGAACAAAGACTTAAGAGAGGCGGGGAAGGGGGGAGCCCCATGAATGGCTACATGACCTCCAAATTCCCTTCTGGCTGCTGTGCCCTGGTTCTGCCTGGCTCTCTGGTACGAGGTCGGCTTCATCTGCAGCGTCCTGTGTGCTCACCTGCACTGTCCACGGTGAAAGCAGGGGATTGAGAGACCACTTATTTATTCTGCTTCTCAGTCTTTACAGGAATTTTATCTGCGCATTTTCTTCATTCTTACAGCCCAGTGCTAGATCTATGCTCCTGGTCTTTCTTGGGGTTCCCATT
Organism: Phoca vitulina; assembly: GCF_004348235.1. Taxonomy (NCBI): domain Eukaryota; kingdom Metazoa; phylum Chordata; class Mammalia; order Carnivora; family Phocidae; genus Phoca; species Phoca vitulina. The sequence goes on from NW_022589729.1 coordinate 664,125, forward strand.
TCTACTCTTAGTCTTTTGGAACCTTCAGTGCTGGTGCCAGGATGAGGTTCAGCCTCTGCCCCCTCTGCTTTTCACTTTTGTCAAAACCCTAAAGAATGTAACAACCCCCTCCCCCAGCTTTCTGTGCAAAACCCTAATAATTTGTTCTCCAGTTGAGAACCCTCCCCTGTCCGTTGCATGCTTTCTCCCTTCCATCCTCTTCCCTTGCTTCTGGGTTGGGCGTGGGTCCATCCCCCTACGCTTGCTGCAAGGGCTCTGAAGGCTGGATTGCATGGAGTCACACTGAGAACTAGGGCAGGTCTCAGACGTAATCCAGCCCAGTACCCTCATTTCACAGCAGGGAAGGATGGTTCCCAGAGAGGTTAAGTGTTCTGCCCCAGGTCACAGAGCTAAGAGTACAAGTGTGCCTTCTTCAGGGGACCTCAGAACCCTTGACGTGAAAGGTTTCATTTAACTTTGCAAGGTGGGTGTGGGATGCACACGGCACATGATGAGGTTGCCCGGGGTGGTCACAACGCATGATCGATGGCCTTCTTTTAAAGATACTATCCTTAGAGAGATAGAAGCATTCATTATTGTCTCATAACCCATTTTGGTCTGAGGAAGAAAACCCTAAATCCTCGATTCACGGCTCTCCTAAATATTAGCAGACTTCTACTCCTGGTTGTGTGTGCGTGTGCGTATGTGTGCATGTGTGTGTGTGTGTACGAGTTACACTGTTGAAGCATTTTTCTTTCTTCCTCTGAAGGGCTGCTTTAATGTTCCTGTCTTCCTGATTCTGAGCCACAGCTGTCCAGAGGAGCGTCTGGGTTGGATACTGCAGGGGAAGACAGAACGGGTCCTAGGGGTCATAGTCAGGGCTGCTGCTTTATTTCTGGCTCTTCACCCACCTCTGCCTTGGTCTGTGCTACAAAGGTTCTAACAGGTACTTTTAACAGGCCGTTAGAGCCGGCGGAGGGGAAAGCAGCCTGAGAGCACTGGCTTACTCTTAGTGCTGGTACTTACCCTGCTCCATAAGTCACCCCTTTGGGCCCCTTAATCATTTGGGTTGTTGTCCAGCCCCCCGTGACCTGTCCACATGCTCCCGGCCAGAAGCGGTGATGGCTGTGGTCCAGGGCCTGTCTCCTCTCTCCCCGGGGACCAGTCGCCCTCCCAGGCTCCCCTGAGCACGCAGCCCCCAGATGGCCCACACTCGAGGCTCTGCTGCTGCCTGCCGTCCGGGTGCCTGCAGGCTTCGCTCTCAGCCAGCTCGCCGGTCTCCTGACGCTGCAGACGCCTCCCTCCCCCGGAACGCCTGTGTCGGGATCGACCTCTCTCGCCCCTTCCTCGGTGTTCCAAACAGCATGAACTTGGGTATTTCCTGCCGCAAAGGCCCACCTACGTTCAGAGAGCCCCTTTGCCATGTGTTCGTGACCTCGTTGGCATTCTGCGCCCTTCCCGGGTCGCTGACCTGTGTCCCTGGGTGTGGAACAGGGTAGGAAGCAACAGAGGAAATGAGAGCAGCCGGCGCGAGTGGTGTGGGAAAGAATCGGGTGGTGGGGGGGGGAGGGAGGCATTGCAGGCTTCCCACTGAGCAGCCTGAGAATGTTCCAGATTCTGTGAAGTCAATTTCTAATTCTTCCTCCTTTTCTTTCTGTTGTAAGATGGGTTGCCTGCACACCCGAGAGCTCATTACACGTATATTGAATGCATGGAGGAACGGATGAATCACTTCATTTGCTAGAGCCTGTGAAAAGAACAGATGTTGGGCAACACAAGAGGACAGGGCAGGGGTCAGAAGAAGCGGCTTCCAGACTCAGGTTTTCTGCTCATGAACCTGAGGAACTTTGCTGGGGGCCATCTTTGGGCAGTGGCTTTCTTCGTTCCTAAGATGCGATGTTTGGTCAATGGTTGTGGTCCCAAACATTTCAAGCACAAGCATTCCCCTGAAACTTTGTTATTGAAATATTTCAGAGCTACAAAAATGCATAAAATGCAACGTAGGAACCACACAGCAGAATTCTCTCCCTATATAATAGTTGTAATTTTAGCTGCCTTTGATTTAGGAAATGGATGACAGCAAAGAGCAGTGGTGCCTTTATAAGAATCTGTATTTTAATTATTGAGTAGTATCCATACTTTAAAATATAGTACCTGTATGAACAAGACACACTGATTTCGTCTAAGGCGATTCTAGATGCCAATGAAAATATGAACGAGTTCTTAAATACGCTTCTGGGACCTAGAGTGGTGTTTCTCAACAGTGCGATCTATATTACCGCCAGTATCCCCCCAAAAATGCCAACTTCTGGCCCATCCCCAGATCTGCTGAATGAGCATCTCTGAGGGCTGGGTCTGGAATTTTGCTTTTTTAAAAAATCAGGTATGCCAAGCGGAATTTAAAACTTGAGTTTTAGATCTCCTGGTCTACAGAGCTGGGTAAATACTTAAAACTCTACATTTATGATACAGTGGCAATGAATATTCCTTTCTTTAAAAAAAAGCTCCTCTGGTTCCTTTTAAGTATTTTGCCGCTTATAGAGATTTTATTTACACTCAACTTTCACTTATAGGTCTGTTGCTAAAATGAGTTATGCTGGGCTTGAGGTTGATAGCTAGGAACTAAATGTCTCCACCTAGTGTTCACAGGAAACCTCATAGATATTCCAGAATTTGGATTTAGTACCGACTGTGGTCTTTGTCTTGCTCACTTTTTTTTTTTTTTAATGATTTGTACACTTTTTAAAATGTAAATTCAGTTAATTAACATGGATTATTAGTTTCAGATGTAGAGTTCAGTGATTCATCAGTCTTATTTAATACCCAGTGCTCATTACATCATGTGCCCTCCTTAATGCCCATCACCCAGTTACCCCATCCCTCCTCCACCACCCCCCCGCCCCAGCAACCCTCAGTTTGTTTCCTATGATTAAGAGTCTCTTAAGGTTTGTCTCCCTCTCTGATTTCTTCTTGGTTTATTTTTCCCTCCCTTCCATTATGATCCTGTTTTGTTTCTTAAATTCCACTTATGAGATCATCTGATAATTATCTTTCTCTGATTGCCTTATTTCGCTCAGCATAATCCCCTCTAGTTCCATCCACGTCGTTGCTAATGGCAAGATTTCAATGTTTTTGATGTCTGAGTAGTATTCCATTATGTGTGTGTGGGTATATATATATATATATATATATATATATATACGCACCACATCATCTTTATCCATTCATCTGTCGATGGACATCTAGGCTCTTTCCATAGTTCGGCTATTGTGGACATTGCTGCTATAAACATTGGGGTGCAGGTGCCCCTTTGGATCACTACATTTGTATCTTTGGGGTAGATACCTAGTAGCGCAATTGCTGGGCTGTAGGGCAGCTCTATTTTTAATGTCTTGAGGAACCTCCATACTGTTTTCCAGAGTGGCTGCACCAGCCTGCATTCCCACCAACAGTGTAGGAGGGTTCCGCTTTCTCCGCATCTTCACCAATGTCTGTCGTTAATTTTAGCCATTCTGACTGGTGTGAGGTGGTATCTCATTGTGGTTTTGACTTGTATTTCCCTGATGCCAAGTGATGTGTCTTGCTCACATTTCTATGGCTTCATATGAATGAGCAATGCAAGTCACTGAGCTACCCAGCAGGGTCAGGGGCTGCCATGGTTCCTGAGCACCCCGTCCCTCAGACTTTGGCTCTGCAGGCACAGGAGCCAGGACCTAGGGAAGCGGGGCAGCCCAGAGAACACAGGTTCCTCTGCAGGATCATTCCCCCATGCCTTACCTCTGATGGTGCCATCAGATGATTGGGAACAGCCTTGACCAATAGTGGAGGCTAAATTATTTTATTAAATGAGGTATGGATCAAGCAAAAATTAAGATGCTTAGCAGTGTGCTATGGAATAAGGAAGAATTCAGGAAGTCAGATCTTCTCAAAGTCCTTATGCCCATAGGATGGAATCTAGGTTTTAATAACTTCAGTTGTTCCTTCATTAATTAACTTCTGGAATATTTATTTTACCCTTGTGGACAGTGTCATGTTTCTTTCAGGGTCTGTGAATAACCACTGTCAACCGCATGAATTTATTCGACACTCATTTATCACCCTCTTGTGTCCTGGTGCTATTTTCTTGGGTACAGATAGGTTGTATTTCTTGTTCTCAAGGGGGTGGGCCTGGCCTAGTGGGGAATTAAACAACCAGTCGGTGGTGAATGATTCTAGAGGCTTGTGGATGGCTGTCATATGCACGCTGATGGCCCAGCCCCATGGGAGGAAGCAGGAAGCGGACCTGTGAGGCTTCGCTGTGCAGTCGGCTCCCGGGATAATTTCAGGAGAAGCAGGAGCTCACCAAGCAGATGGTGGGGGGAGCGCATCCCAGGCACAGGAAATAGCAACCGGAAGAATGGAAGAGGGTGGCATGTTTCACGTGCACGTGGGAGAGGGACAGAAACGGGCAAGCAGAGCTAAAGTGGACCCGCGTGATGAGGGATGTATTTTTGTACTGTGTTTACAGATTTTCATCTTTTTATTGTGGTAAGATATACATAACATTTAACGCTTCCACCGTTCTTTAAAAACCATTCTATGGCGTTTGCATATGGCATTCACATTGCCCTGCAGCCATCACCACGATCCATCTGCCAACCTTCTTGGCTTCCAGGACGGAAACCCTGCCCATACCCGTGAAACACGAACTCCTCCTCCCTACCCCTTCCCTCCCCACCCCTCCCCTCCCCCAGGCCCTGACAGCCACCGTCCTTCTTTCTGTCTCTCTGCAGTTGGCTACTCTTAGGCACTTGGGTTGCCTCCACCTTTTGGCTCTTGTCAGGGATGCTGCTATGGCCATGGGCATCCTCAGGTTCTTACTACCTCCATAAGTAAGGCCGCGCCTTTGGTTGAGATGCTTAACGGTTTGGTTGTAGAGATGGGTTTGTGCTCGTGAAACCGAAACTACCGGCAGAACGTGATTAAAATGCCCGATGGCACGACCAGAGCTTGCTGTTCAATTCCCTGCCATCGCTCCCAGGAAGCAGGGCAGACCCGTTCTAGGACAGTGAACACAGCCGAATGTAAGCTGAGGACTCGCCCGGCAAGAGCATCCCTATCTACTTTTGCAAACTGAATCTCCTCTCCTGCTGAAGTCATGTCTGGGCATCTTGACTCATAACTGTAGGCACTGGGGGTGGGAGGGACAGTGGGGAGGAGTGGGGCAAAATGGATTTCCCAGTGAGCGTGTGGGGCCAGCCTTGGATGTTGCGGGTGAGAGAGCACATCCCCAGACAAATCGTTAGTAGACAAGGTGACTGAGGAACCAGGGACCCTGTACAAAATCCAGGGGTTCTTCAGGGAGCTCGACATTGTCATGGAAGTAGACTGTTGTGTGCAGGGCGGCGGGGGGGTATAGCCCCGACCCTTCCCGCCTCCTGAGAAAGACCTGTTACTTCTGCGTCTGCGGTGCAGCCTCAAGCCCAGGTGGGGCTTGTCCCTTCGTTAGATACACTCAGTTGGTGCAGACCCCTGCTGCCCCTTTGCAGACGCCTGGTGTGGGGGACGGAGACACACGGGGTCAGGAGGCGGTTCCGGGACCTGGGGGGTGGGCGGTGGCGGGGGGACAGGGAAGCACCAGGGACTCAGGATATGCTCTGTTCTCAGGCGCCCTCAGCCTTCCAGCCGGTATTATCCCCTGTGGCTTTCTGAGCTTTCCTCCTGGCTCCCGTTGCCCCCGAGTACCTCCCCCTCCCCAGCACCCCCTTCGCGGGCCCCGCTGGTTGGCACGCACGCCGTTCCGACACAGCGTCCCCAGGCTCTGTTTCCAGGTTGCTGCCTCGTTACCGCGGTCTTTCTCGTCAGCGGCTTGTGGTCCAGGACACGCATTGTTTCGTTCCCTAAAAGGTCAGCTCCTGGAGGGCTTAATCTGGCCTCGTGGTGGGGCCCCGTCTGGCAAAGCAAACACATCAGGTCAGCCTGGCCGTGCGGAGGGTGAGAGCCAGGCTTGTTGGCGTGGCCTCCAGAGCTGGCCTGGGCTCTGCGGGAGGCTGGTGGCTCCGATGGGCCTGTTTGTTCCTCGCCCCCTGGCAAAGCCTGAGCAGACTCGATGTCTGTCCTGCGGGACACAGATGCTTCCTCCTGAGCCTGCCTGCCCCCCCCAGAGCAGCACAGCCTGGGAAAAAGGAGGGCTCGTCCCTGTGAGCCCCTGCCCTCTGTTCTCCTGGTCACTTCCCATGATGTCTCCTGCCTCCAGATCCATCTTGTCTTCCCCAGTGAGCACAATAACCTGGGTTGTCCAAGTCAAGCGCAGTTGGCATATAAACCAACGGTTTCAGGATAATATTTACGCATGTTCAGATACTCGATTTCCTTTGATTTCCTTTGAGTTTCCAACAGACCTGCAATTGGAGTCTTCCTCTTGGGCTGGAAAGGGTCTGAGACACCTGCGCACCAGGCCGGGGGAAGGGGGGCGAACGCGTCCAGCCCACGAGCTCTTCTAAACGGCCCTCAGGTGGTACTGGCAGCCGTAACGGGGCCCATTTCATGCCTGTCTTGCCCCTCTCTGTGTGGAAGCACTCCGGAGCATTCCACCAGCTGTTGTCAGGAGGGACACCTGCATTGTCACCATCAACGAGGTTCTGGGGCAGCCATTTGGTCACGCTTTCACGGGTGGGCCCTGTGCCCACAGAGCCTGGAAGAGCCATCTGGGAGGCTGTGCACAGAGATCGGATGAGAGGCCGTGTTCCAGTTCCGAAGAGGACGTTGAGTTGCATCTTCACTTCTTAAGACCGGGGTATTAAAAGCCATGGCTTGTCAAGACACGAACTCTAGAAATAATGTTTCAGATACGCAGGCCAGGTGCTTGCCTGGGGCGGGGGGGAGGGGGGATCTTGATTCTTAAAAATGTCCCAGAGACCCAACAAGAAAGACGTGGACCCAACAAAAAAGACGTGATCAGCTACCAGATTCTTCTGGAAATAGAGGACCCCTAAGATGGTTTAGCAGGCAGTGTGCTCTCTCAAACTCGGGCTGGGGGAGGGTCGTCGTGCCTTCTAGACGTGGACGCCTAATACTTAATGTTACTGCTGGAAAAGCAGAAGGAGGAAGTATGTGGAGCTTGTGAGTGAACTTCTGGAGGGAACCAAAGATAAGCCATGGAGGACTGACCAGTATAGGGCTGGTTTCATCCATATCTGGCATTTCTGGGACTCGTAGGCTCTTACCTCCCACCCAAGTTCTTTGACATGCACCCCTCTGCACACCTTTGGCTGGCAGGAACAGCCCTGATTTTAGTGACTTGTGGCCACGGGAGGCACCGCGGAAGGTTGTGTTGACCGAAAGCCCCAGTGAGCAGAGGTGAATGTAGGTGTGGTCAGATGTAGCCGGTTCCCCTGTCCCGGTGGGCACGGAGCCGAAGCGGGCTGCCCTGCAGATTCCCGTGCTGGCTCTCCCACCCGAGGTAATTTCTGTTTGTCGAGCACCATACCTGAGTAGTAGGCACAGTCCGGGGACCCGCTGCGGATCACAGCCAGGTCCTGAAGCACACGCCAGACACGCTGTAGCCTTCACCAGCTGACGGCCACCGCCCTAGAGAGGGGTCTCATGCACGGCTGAGGTGCGGCCCTGAGCCACACTCTGGTCCAACACGCTTCTCCCGTGCTGTCAGACACGCTCCGACGCAAAGTCTGAGCTTGATGTTTTCTTTCTCCTGCACGTCTGCTGCTCTCGTTTGCTTTTCTTTCGAGCTCCCCTTGGTAAAAAGGACAGCTGTTGACAGGGTAGGAAGAGTGACCACCAGAGTGGGCAGTAATGTATGTATGTTGCTGTCACTGGAAACTCACATCGGCTGAGGGCCGGACGATATAAAGAAAAATAGCTTGCTTCAGTTAGGTCGTGTCCTTGTCCATAGGGGGCCACCAGCCAGGGGGCATCAACACAGACTGCAACAGAGTAAGATGGGCTCAGATTTCAGGGGAAGGGAGAGAATGCAGACAGGTTTGAAGCTGTGAGTTGATTCCTTAAAATCAGAGTATTGGCCAGTAGAAGGTTCTGGATTTCTGGTGACATTTTCAAAGTAGGTTATGTTTTCATCTCGTTAGGATGGATTGGGTTCATTTCTATCTACACACTAGTTAGAAATAATTAGGTACTAGATGTGCAGGCGAGGAGCCGCTTGGCTGGTGGTGTGGTGGGAGAGAATGCTGGGTATAAAAAGTCCCAGAGAAGAGGAGCTGTGGGTTGGAGTAGAGATCTTGGCTCTGGGTCTTGTATGATCATTGTTTAACCTGTAGCCCAGATGTTTCATTAGCTTGGCAGGGAAATTTGCTAAGTGCTGCTCCCAAGATGGGGACCAGATGAAAATGACTTTAATAAATTGGACAAGTGCTCAGAATGAAGTTCAGTGAGGAAAACGTAGAATTACACCAGCCATAACAGATGTCTGCACAGGCATAAGAAATGGCTAGGAATGAGCAAATGTAATGGAAAAAAGTCTGGGGATAAGGATGAGGCCATTCTCCGTCAGCAGGGTAGGGCTGTGGTTGAATCAGCAAGAGGGGTTGTGAGGCAGTGCCCTCCCTTGTAACTATCATTAGATCCTTTCTAGAATATTCTCTAGAATATTTCAGGCTAATAGGGCTGTGGGTAAACTTGGAAACTGACCTACAGATAAAGGAATTTGGGACTTGAACTTATGGAGAATAACTTAGAATTCATAATTTTTTAATATGTAAAAAAAAAAACCAACAACAACCCTGATTTGAAGACTGGTACCAGCCCTTCTTAATCTTCAATGAAGATGGAATTGAGTTTCCACAGCATTTGCGTAGACACAGGAAAAACCTGTTAGTGGAGGTCGTTAAACATCAGAATGAGTTTTTGAGGGAAGGTTCTGGGTTTCTGATGAGGTTTTGAAGGCAGGCTTGGTCTTCATCTCGTTAGGATGGATTACCCCATTCCACGGTCGTCCCTGATGGCTGCGTGCTGACCCCGAGACACCCACCTGCCTTTACATCCCCCGAGAATCTGTCTGTGGCCCTCTTCCGGGTCATGAGCTAGCCGGGGCCATGCAGGTGCGCTGACCTAACTGGATTGTGCTTCTTTCTCTCCTCCCCCTGCAGTATGAGTTTAAAGCCAAGAACATCAAGAAGAAGAAGGTGAGCATTATGGTTTCAGTGGATGGAGTGAAAGTGATTCTGAAGAAGAAGAAGAAGGTAAGGGGCTCTGACCCAGAAGCTGGTGAGGAGCGGGGAAGGGAAGGTAGGCATGGGATGCCTTGTCCTGCTACGCCGCTCCCTAGACAGAATCCTTCCTCGTCTGGGGAGTGGTGTGCCCGGAGCAGCAACAGTGGTGGGAGACTACAGTTGTGGCAGACAGATGAGGTAGAGGCCAGTGGCCTCGTCATCCCCATGGCTCCACGTCCTGGCGTCCCATGGGTGACAGGGCTCCATCTCCTGCCATCCTTGCATTTTGTTACCTGGACCTTTGAGTCTTGATCTTAGGAAATACTTTAAATTCAAAGTGATGATGAGTAAGAGGGTTTGGCAGGAGGGTGGATGAGGAGATTTCCTTAGCAGCTGTCCCCTTCTGTCCCAGGAACGACCCTCAATCCCACCCAAACCCACTGTGTGTCCTGTAGATGCTGCTTCAGCCCGTCTCTTGGAATAGTCCCTCAAGACCCATCCGCCCCTGCTGTTCTGTGTGCAGGAAGCCTGTGCTGTGGTCAAGGTCGGGGGGGAGGTGGGGAGGGACTGAGCCATTTGGGGGGCATTCCTCTGACCTGGGGTGACACAAGAGAGTGAGCGTACATTGCTTAAACGCGTGGCTGTTTGTGTGTTACTTGTACGTGTTGTGGGAGGAATGATGTTAACCCCTGGGAAAAGCTAGGTGTGCATATTGGCAGAGCGGAGAGTGTGTGTTTCCAGAAAGAAACGGAAAGGGGCTTTGGAGGATTGAGGATATAGGAGGAGTCGTTTTGTTTCTCTGTTTCTTGACTCTGCTGATACCTTTTTTATTTATGATAGCTTGTTTTATACGTGTTGGTGGTAGCACCCTCAAACACTAACATTATATAGACCTCTCAAGCTGCTTTTGGTTCCGAACCTAAGATGCTGTTAATTCAGCTGGGTATCAAGGCAGACCTTGAGCGTGGGGCTTATGGAAGGTAAAGACAAGTACATAGTTGTAGGTGACATAAACTTGGAGAACCAGTAGTTGAGAGAGATGTTGAAGGGTAGTCGTCTTGCCAATCCAAGGATTTAAATCTGCTCTCTGTCCTCCTTGCAAAAACATTAGCCAGTGTATGATTGGACACCACGCAGTGGTGGGGGTTTCACTGCTTCCTCAGGTAGCCCATTTTTTCTCTGAACAAATGGACATTTACAGAGGTCTCCCATGTATTTTTTTTTTTTTAAGATTTTATTTATTTATTTGACAGAGAGAGACACAGTGAGAGAGGGAACACAAGCAGGGGGAGTGGGAGAGGGAGAAGCAGGCTTCCCACCGAGCAGGGAGCCCGATGCGGGGTTCGATCCCAGAACCCTGGGATCATGACCTGAGCCAAAGGCAGACACTTAACGACTGAGCCACCCAGGTGTCCCAAGGTCTCCCATGTATTAAAGCAAAACTTGTTCTCTTATGCTCCCTAAATATCTTCAGGGGTGGTTCTAGAAAGTGTTATGGCTATGAGGTTGAAATTATACAGGAAAAAAAAATAGAATATGATGATACTGTTGGTAAAATTCACAAGCAGTAGGGAATTTGTAATCACTTCTTAAATGTTTTTGACTTGATAAACCTCTACAGTGGGACCAGAGTCCCCATCTTGTTCTTACTCCAGGGGGTGAAGGAGGAGGGTGTCTTTTCTGCCCCTCCCCCACTGCACGTGCTTGCACACAGTGGTTAACCGTGGGGCAGTCTTTGGAATATCATTCCCTTAAGAGTCCCTGAGCGGGAGAGTTGCTGAAGCCAGTTAAATAAATCACGGATGATGACAGTGTGAATTTAAAAGCGAGAGTTACCCTCAGAAAAAAACAGAGGCCAGTGCAACCCCAGCTCATGACTCAGGCAGCCTGAGTCCCAGCCTGGCTTTGGTCACCTGTGTCAGGTAACTTTACTCAGCCCTTCATGTGACAGCCCTTCGTGTGGCTTAGGGCCCTTATGTCCTATCTGATGAAGTAGGGGTTGTGATGTAGGGGCACTTTCCAGATTACAAGATGCCTCCATGCCCATTGTGTGCATCCCTGCATCAGACCTCCTGGGAAGGGCTTGGGGACACGGGGTCAGCTTCCACAGCACCCAGTCCCCTCGGGAAATCAGCCACTCAAGTGTCCTCACTCAACTGCTCCCCGACCAGGTGCTGAGCGATCAGCATTCCAGAGTCCAAGACTCACACCGACAGAGCTCAAAAGAGGCTCATGTATAGACTAGACCGCCAGTTCCTTTATTCACTTTGAGACATGGAACAGTTTCCCAGGCCAGATAACTCACATTAGCCTGACAAACCTGAAAAGCATGTTTTCTCTCTCTAAGGCAAGTGACGTGGGAAGGAAGATGGTTAGAGGTGGTTCGGTGAGCATGAAATGGAGTAATGGAGTAAGTCCGCTAACCATGCGGCAAGAATGTTTCCTGGTCTCTGGCTCCACGATAATTGGGTCCCTTGGATGTTCGTAGGGGCCTTGTTGGGCCCATGCTGTCCTGGGGTCGGTTCGACAGACTCTGCCAGGGTTTGACTTCATCACTGACTTCTGTAGTTTCCTGGCTGACCATCCCTGCACCTCCCCACCACCCCCATGCAACGCACACTTCCAACTGACATCATCTTTCGGTTGGGTTCCATTTCACGATCTGCTGTCATGGGGCTTATTCTGTCCCTCTGATTTTGGTCCACGATGATGGGACGTTGTGGTTTTGGCCTTAGAGGACAGTCTTATTCCCCATCTCCCTGTATCCCCCATGTACCATATGCAGCAGCATCGGCCCCATTGTTTTTCTTTTTTTATTTTTCTATTAACATATAATGTATTATTTGTTTCAGGGGTACAGGTCTGTGATTCATCAGTCTTACATAATTCACAGCTGTCACCATAGTACATACCCTCCCCAGTGTTCATCACCCAGCCACCCCATCCCTCCCACCCCCCTCTACTCCAGCAACCCTCAGTTTGTTTCCTAAGATTAAGAGTCTCTTATGGTTTGTCTCCCTCTCTGGTTTCATCTTGTTTCATTTTTCCCTCCCTTCCCCGATGATCCTCTGTCTTGTTTCTCAAAATCCTCATATCCATGAGATCACGATACTTATCTTTCTCTGATTGACTATTTCGCTTAGCGTAATACCCTCTAGTTCCATCCACGTCATTGCAAATGGCAAGATTTCAAATTTTTTGCTGTTTGCATAATATTCCGTTGTATATATATACCACATCGTATTTATCCATTCATCTGTTGATGGACATCTAGGCTCTTTCCATAGTTTGGCTATTGTGGACATTGCTGCTATAAACATTGGGGTGCACGTTCCCCCTCGGATCACTACATTTGTATCTTTGGGGTAAATACCCAGTAGTGCAATTGCTGGGTCGTAGGGTAGCTCTATTTTCAACCTTTTGAGGAACCTCCATACTGTTTTCCAGAGTGCCTGCACCAGCTTGCATTCCCACCAACAGTGTAAGAGGGCTCCCCTTTCTCCACATCCCCGCCAACATCTGTCGTTTCTTGACTTCTTAATTTTGGCCATTCTGACTGGTGTGAGGTGGTAACTCATTGTGGTTTTGATCTGTATTTCCCTAATGCCTAGTGATGTTGAGCACTTTTTCATGTGTCTGTTGGCCATTTGGATATCTTCTTTGCAGAAATGTCTGCTCCTGTCTTCTGCCTATTTCTTGATTGGATTATTTGTTCTTTGGGTGTTGAGTTTGATAAGTTCTTTACAGATTTTGGATACTAGCCCTTTATCTGATATGTCATTTGCAAGTATCTTCTCCCATTCTGTCAGTTGTCTTTTGGTTTTGTTGACTGTTTCCTTTGCTGTGTAAAAACTTTTTATCTTGATGAAGTCCCAGTAGCTCATTTTTGCCCTTGTTTCCCTTGCCTTTGGCGATGTTTCTAGGAAGAAGTTGCTGCGGCTGAGGTCGAAGAGGTTGCTGCCTGTTTTCCTCAAGGATTTCGATGGATTCCTGTCTCACATTTAGGTCTTTCATCCATTTTGAGTCAATTTTTGTGTGTGGTGTAAGGAAATGGTCCAGTTTCATTCTTCTGCATGTGGCTGTCCAATTTTCCCAACACCATTTGTTGAAGAGACTGTCTTTTTCCATTGGACCTTCTTTCCTGCTTTGTCGAAGATTAGTTGACCATAGAGTTGAGGGTCCATTTCTGGGCTCTCTCTTCTGTTCCATTGATCTATGTGTCTGTTTTTGTGCCAGTACCGTACTGTCTTGATGATGACAGCTTTGTAATAGAGCTGGAAGTCCGGAATTGTGATGCCACCAGCTTTGCTTTTCTTTTTCAACATTCCTCTGGCTGTTCGGGGTCTTTTCTGGTTCCATACAAATTTTAGGATTATTTGTTCCATTTCTTTGAAAAAAGTTGATGGTATTTTGATAGGGATTGCATTAAATGTGTCTAGGTAGCATAGACATTTTCACAATATTTGTTCTTCTAATCCATGAGCATAGAATGTTTTTCCATTTCTTTGTGTCTTCCTCAATTTGTTTTCATGAGTTTTCTGAGAACAGATTCTTTGCCTCTTTGGTTAGATTTATTCCTAGGTATCTTATGGTTTGGGGTGCAATTGTAGATGGATCGACTCCTTAATTTCTCTTTCTTCTGTCTTGTTGTTGGTGTATAGGAATGCCACTGATTTCTGTGCATTGATTTTATATCCTGCCACTTGATTGAATTCCTGTATGAGTTCTAGCAGTTTTGGGGTGGAGTCTTTTGGGTTTTCCACATAAAGCATCATATCATCTGCAAAGAGTGAGAGTTTGACTTCTTTGCCGATTCAGATGCTTTTTATTTCTTTTTGTTGTCTGATTGCTGTGGCTAGGACTTCTAGTACTATGTTGAATAGCAGTGGTGACAGTGGACATCCCTGCTGTGTTCCTGACCTTAGGGGAAAAGCTCTTAGTTTTTCCCCATTGAGTGTGATATTTGCTGTGGGTTTTTCATAGATGGCTTTTATGATATTGAGGTATGTACCCTCTATCCCTACACTGTGAAGAGTTTTGATCAAGAAAGGATGCTGTACTTTGTCAAATGCTTTTTCTGCATCTATTGAGAGGATTATATGGTTCTTGTTCTTTTTTTTTTATTAATGTATCACATTGATTGATTTGCGGATTTTGAACCAACTTTGCAGCCCAGGAATAAATCCCACTTGGTCGTGGTGAATAATCCTTTTAATGTACTGTTGGAGCCTGTTGCTAGCATTTTGGTGAGAATTTTTGCATCCATGTTCATCAGGGATATTGGTCTGTAGTTCTCGTTTTTGATGGGGTCTTTGTCTGGTTTGGGGATCAAGGTAGTGCTGGCCTCATGAGTTTGGAAGTTTTCCTTCCATTTCTATTTTTTGGAACAGTTTCAGAAGAATAGGTATTAATTTTTCTTTAAATGTTTGGTAGAATTCCCCTGGGAAGCCATCTGGCCCTGGGCTCTTGTTTGTTGGGAGATTTTTGATTACTGCTTCAATTTCCTTAGTGGTTATGGGTCTGTTCAGGTTTTCTATTTCTTCCTGGTTCAGTTTTGGTAGTTTATACGTCTCTAGGAATGTATCCATTTCTTCCAGATTATCTAATTTGCTGGCATAGAGTTGCTCATAATATGTTCTTATAATTGTTTGTATTTCTTTGGTGTTGGTTGTGATCTCTCCTCTTTCATTCATGATTTTATTTATTTGGGTCCTTTCTCTTTTCTTTTGGATAAGTCTAGCCAGGGATTTATCAATCTTATTAATTCTTTCAAAGAACCAGCTCCTAGTTTCGTTGATCTGTTCTACTGTTCTTTTGGTTTCTATTTCATTGATTTCTGCTCTGATCTTTATTATTTCTCTTCTGCTGGGTTTAGGCTTTATTTAGCATTGGCCCCATTGTGCATATGAAAAAACTGATGTTGAAAAACCTTGAATATTTTTGCCCAAGATCATACCCTACGTAAGGACACCTGTGTGCTGAGGTGTCACCTGGCAGAGAAGCCAGCCTCCTTCCACTGAGAAATGAGAGCTAGAGAAGCATCTTCCCCAGGGAGCCCTTGGGACCTTATGACTCATTTTGAAACTCCATCCCTGGTAATTGCTAGTATGGGTTCCCCTCCAGCTGGCCTAGAAAAGAGGTGATCTAACAGGTCTTTCCTCAGTCTGATTCTTCTGATGCCAGGCTTGAGAAAGGGAAGCTTCCCATCTTGTTTTCTCTACCCCCTCCTGGTGTCTGTTTCAGGCGTGCTTTTGATTCGGATAATCACAGCGTTCATTTATGTCACCTCAGGCAGATGTGTGCACGTTCACAGCAGTCAACCTTTGTGTCGTTTGGTTCCTGCATGGCTGGCCTCTGGTATTTGAGTGTGCTCACACCACCTCGCTCTCTGCGTGTTTCTCTCTGTGTATAGAACTAAGAGGGGCCGAGTGCAGACATGCCACACTTGTCTCCAAGGAAATGGAACAGTCTGCAGATTTGGGTGATGGCCATCCTCATCAAGGTTAAGAACTGGAGCTCTTGCCCAGTAGTTGAGGGTGTAGAAAAAGTCATGGCTGATATTCAGTCATGGGCACAGGTAGAGGTCCAGCCTGACATTCTCAACTCATTTGTCAGTGTCTGTGCTGCCCTCCGTGGTCAAAATGTTGACTTGTCCTCTCTACCTGCAAACACATTGACTTGCACTGGGTTAGTGTGCATGCTGGAAGGAGCCCTTGGCCGAGAAGAGAAGACCTGGGTCCTCGTCCTGGCTCTTCCTTTCCTGGCTGTGGGGTCATGGGCAGGTTATTTTGCCTCTCTGAGCTTCAGCTATCAAGAGTTGGATCAGGTGATCACTTTCACTTCACCCTCTGGAATGCTCTGCACCAGCTCTGGAACCATGCTCTTCACTGATCGTGTGTGTGGGTCACCTGTCCTTACTTAGGTCCTTGAGAGCCTCCTGGGTTAGAGACAAAGCAGACCCTAGAGGCCAAGTGGTTTATGCGTTGTTGCCTCCTGATCCTCTCGGGCAGGATGGGACCCCCCTGCCTGTCTATGCCTGGTGAATGGTGGGATGCTTCCTGGTGGGGGGAGAGAAGCATGTTTACAGGGATTCCCTGCTCTCCCAAGAACTTTTTAAGGGCAGGGGCCATTGCTGTAAGGCCAGCACTTCCTCGGGCACCTGGCCTGTGTGGTGTGTTTTCAATTATTGTGGTTGTTGGCTCGCTGGATGAGTGAACGTGATTTGTGATGATGTCCTTAAATCAGGAAGAACTAAGTACTTAGCAGTTGGATCAAATGAAATCTCTTTTGTTACTTTTGGCTATCACATTTCCTCCCTCTTTCTCCTCTTGTCAACTTGCCTGTTTAAAGACACAAGGAGAGCCTTTCCTGAGCTTTGAAAGGCCCCAGTGGGAGTCGCTCACTTTGGTGGTATTCTCAGTCGGACTTGCTCAGTGACTTCGGTCTGTAGGGGTTTGATTCCAGGGTATGCCATAGCCAAATATTTTGTGATCATCTCTCACTGAGATGTAAAAAATATCTTTTTGGTTATATTAACAAGCATCTAAAAATGCTGTCCTCTTGAACCGAAGCCAGCAGATAATGAATCTCAAATTCCTAGGACTCTTTGTTGATATTTGTGGTGTGAACCCCACTATTAAGTGGCTTTGTCATCTCCCAATCATTACATTTTCTTCAACTCCCAGCCAGGCCCAAGTAATTGGCTTTGCTGTGTACATAATAATGATCATTTATTATAATCCTGGAATCCCACTACTGCACTATTTGCTAGGGAGTGGACTTCCGAATAAGGAAGATTAGTCCTGAACTTCGTCCAAAGGATTTTTCTATGAAAGGATCTGAAAGGCCTCAGTTTCATATGATTTCTTTTGTACACCAATAACTTAGTTGGGATCTCCTAACATATTCTAGAAAGTTCCATCGTTCTCATTAACAACTATTCATTGTGTGTCTGCTGTGTTCAAGGAACTGAGTGGGATCCATAAGGGTATTAGACATGGACCCTTTCCAGCAAAATTATTTTTAATGGCATTATCTGCATACGTAGGTCTATTATAGCTCCAGAATTGCATTAGAGTTATTTATCTCTTTCTCCCATGGGCTGAGCCTTTAGACGCAGGGACCATGTCTTTTCTCTAATCCTATTTCATCTGTTTGGGAAGGTAGAAGACCAGAGCGACCAAAGTAATTACACACTAAGATGGTAATGAGAATAGCTAACAATAGTAGCTAACGCTGATATTGAGCACCTGCCATTTGCCGGGCCTGTTTGATGCTCCATATACTTATTAAATGGTTATAACCATCCTGTGAGGTCGGTACCATTCTTATGCTTGTTTTGCGAAAGAAGATTGAGCACCTTGCCCAAGACCTCACATCCCATCAGAGGTGATGTCAAGGTCTGAATCAGGTCTGACCCGCTCAAATAAGTAGGTTCTTCCCACCACAGTGTTGCCATGTGTATATGCATCTCTTCTGGCTGCTCGGAGAAAAGCTACTGTATAGGAAATGCCTAATTAATTAATCTGAAGTCTTTAACTTCTAGCCTGTACTCTGTAGCTGGGATATCACATGGCAGGAGAACTAGTTTCCTGCCCAAAGAGTGGCATTAGTTTTTCTGGAAACACAGACCTCAAATCTAATTGGGTAAGAAAAAGAGGCAGTTAGGATTGTAGAACCAGAATTTAGGAGAAGGAACTTCAGAAATGATCTAGTCTGCTCCCATGGATGATTAGATTTTGGTAACAGAGGACACGAGAGGCCCAGTGACTGTCCCAGGGTCGCCCACACAGTTACTGATGGAGCCAGGACTAAACTTTGTCCAGTCTTCCTTCTACCATGTCACGTTTCTAGGCCCTCTTTATTTTCTGCTCATTTTAAAACATGCACATTAGGACTTGTGTACACTGTGTGAGGATTTATGAGCACTTCAGTTTTGAAATGTGTTTTCTGTATCCATAGGTGATGCCTGAGGATGAGTGATAGCTGTATTTTCAGACTAATCCTGTTCTGTCTGGAAGCATGGAGAACTTGTAAAGCTGAGTTAATAAGGTCTTTGCAAGGTTGTGTTGTGTTGTGTTTTCTGAGAAGTCCCCATTGCCGCCAGGAGCATGAATAATGGTAAAGCTTACAGACTCTGCGATGTGTCTAGGAAGTCAGTGCCAATACAAATTCTTCTCCACTTTTGGCTTCCTGAGGAAGAGCTTCAGAGATGCCCTATCCATTTCTGGGCTCTAAGAGGAGACAGGACGGCTAGGATAATTATCCCAATTCTCTCTTCTGATTTTGGCGCTGTTCCAGGCAGACCTACGTCTGACCTCGTTCCCACATCACATTCCCTGCCGGCAGATTTTGGAATGTCAGAATGGCTGTAACTTTCCGTGGAACACTGGACATTTGCACCCATTAGATAAAGGACATGCTTACCCCATTCTGTGGTCTTCTAAGAGCATACCCTGCAAGCCCTTGACCATTTGCGGCGGTGGAGACTGACGTTCTCTGATTATATCACTTGGAGCGGCAAGGAGAATGTAGGGCACAGAGGTATACGAGTTGGGTTTCATTACCACCGGGCTAGGTGAACTTGGCGGGGGAAGTAAGTGAACGTCTCTGAGCCTTAGTGTGTTTATCTTTTAAGGTTGCGATCAATTTTGATAACGTGAAGGAAGCATTATAGAAACGTTATCAAATGAAGGGAAGACTGGAGAATTTTTTGTGAGAATAGAAAAGGAAGCAGCTAAAAATGACTTGCCTGTATCTTTTCTTTCTCACTTTGTGTTATTCTAAGTCCTCCAAAAAGCACATGCCAAGATGGGATTCAGTGCCTGTGAGAGAAGGTGGGGAGGCCCTGGGCGAGGCTGGGTAGCTGTCACATTTCTGCGTGGGTCTGACTGCAAGGGAAGGAGGGGAGGGCGGGAGACCGTCTCTTAGATGGCAGTGTGCTCTGAGGAAGGTGTGGCAAGGCTTTCAGGGAGTCCTGAAGCCAAAGCCATGTGTGGGGGCCTCCTGTGTCTCCCAAGGATGGGCCTGCCCCGGCATCCCTGCACATTCCTCAGCCCGGAGCAGGACCTTCACTACACTGATGGTGGGTTCCAGAATGCCACAGGCGGGACCCTTGGTTGAACTCCCTGTAATTGGAGGTCTTGGGGCACGTTCTTGTGACGACAACTTCCTCTCCCCAGAAAGTTTTGACTAGCCAATAATGTGACGCAGAGCCTTCCCTCAAGTTAAGCTGCTCTATCGTGTTGACTTTTTAAATTACCTTGGAGTAAGGAATTCATAAGAAGAGAAGGGGAGGGGTGACTGGTGAGGGAAGGAAAGGCATAGAGAGAGACGGGCTTAGTAAACTCTAGTTCAGAGGCCTCCTGAAAGGCTCAGCCATGCTCTGAGTGTCCTTGGCAGGTGCAGAGGGGACACTAAGGAAGGAGTTACGGATGTACGTGTACAGGGTGGGAGTCTGGCAGAAGGCCACACAGTCACCCCTAGGGCACTCCCTGTCCACTCCCATTCCTTTCTATCTGCGGACTGGTGAGGGGGTAGGTCTCCATCTCTCTGGGCCTCGCTGATGGGCCTCACTGCTGTCACCACTTGGGCTCTCCGTGGTGCTGGTGAAGCCCCGCCTGAGCTGGACCTCAGGTTGAAGGAGGCTGAAGCCCAGCTCGTTCCATCCTGCTGGTCGTCCTGGGCTGTTGGCGGTAAACATGGCCGTGAAGCGCTCTCTGCCTCAGAGAGGTGCTGACAACTTCAGGGATGCACCCCTCTCCTTCCCTCTTCTCTTCCCCTTGCTTCTCCTCTCCCCTCCCACCTGGACTTGAAATGTCTTCATTTTCGGGTATATCTTGGAGACTACAGCCCATTCAGGACACTGGGTAGCAAAACTGAAAATTTCCTCATGTAGCTTCCAAGACTCCCAAGCCCTTTATTTCTAAGCATTTAAACAAACAATGGTTTCAGGGATAAGTGGGAGCTGTGTGAGCTTCTGAAGATCATGAAACTAAGTTTGGCCGTAGGTATTGTTTTTTAATAACATTGCTATCCCATGGTTGAAGCCAACTTTGATTTATAACCCCATGAAGATGGTAGGTCATTAGTTTTTCTTCCTGTTTTCCTTCTCTTATTAAGAACATTTTTTTTCCTAAAATTTTTTCCTTCAAAGAATATTTATTTCCATGTAGAAAAGTGAGGAGAGGGTGATTTGTGTGTGTGGCTTTGTTTTGAGTTTTTTTCCTCTAGAACATTTGAAAAAGAGGAGGTATGTGAAATGATTTCAGAGCAAGAGAGAAGAATCAAATTGTTCTTAAGATCCACCAAGCTTCCCTGTGAGTTAACACTGTTCATGGTACCATATTGACGCTCAGTTGTACCAGAAAACATGCACTGGTCTATAAATCAGAACTTGGTTCTCGTCCTCACCAGGCTGTAAACTAGGGGGACACCTTCCTGAGGTCTCTGCACTGCTCAGGGTCTTATTTGAAAGACGGTGGCATAGAAAGGATATTGGAGAGGCCACTCTACCCAGACCCTTTGACTTATCTTGGTCCCTATTTTCTGATCCCTTCATCGATTTAATGGATGCATCCAAGGATTCCTGCAAAATCTTTAAAGGGAGAGGACTAGATTTTAATGCAATTTTCAAAAAAGGAAAATAAGTAGGTGGAAAGTTGTTTATTTTTTGGTCAGGATATTCTCTAGGGGTGCAGGGTATCTCTTTTAAAAGTATTTTCTGAAATGTTGAGGTTTCATTTGAAAATCACTTGCTATAGAAGAAATGAGGAAAATCTCAAATGAATAAAAGAGAGTCAAGAGATGGCAATACCGAGATGACAGATGTTGGAATTATCTGACAAGGATGTTAAGGGTGCCATCATTAAGATCCTTCCATGAGCAATTACACTCTTGACACAGAAGAAGTAGAAAGGCTCAGCAAAGAAATAGAAGAAAGAAGAACCAAATGGAAGTAATAGCATTAAAATCTACAACTGCTGAAATAAAATCTAAATGAATGGGCTCAACAGCAGAGAGGAGGTGCTTTCTCCAAACATTGCTAACTGAACTGACTTAAGACTTTGGGCAGGATATGTGGTCATAAATATAGATGTGGTTTAATATAATATTTAATTATTTAATAATTATATTACAAGTTGCCCCCAAATCACATCATCTTTGAAACATCCTATTTTGCTGTTTAAAGAATTCCCATGGTGACACTTATACGCGTGTTTAAAATAGGCATCCAAGTGATGAGTTACTTTGCCTCTAAAAAATCTCAGTGTGTCTGTTGGAAGCTGGCCTATGTGTGTCAGGAAGGCGGTTATAAGGCAGCTGAAAATACGACCAACCAGTCCTTGCTGGGCTAAGAGTATCACCACTGGAATGTGGAAACGAAGGTGTCTCTGCCAGTCCCACCACCTGTGAATCAGTAAGGGATTCAGGCCGGAGGACCAGGTTTCGGGGGGGACACTGGCAAATGGCGTGGGTGCAGACAAGGTCAACTAGGGTAGTGAGAAGTCCGGAAGACTGGTCTGGTGAGGAAAGAGTGCAAAGCCTGGGATTATTTAGTATAGAGAAGAGGGTCTGGATTGGCTGTATTTCTACATCTGGAGGCTTCTCATTTAGAAAAAAGATGGTCTCCTTGTGTCTGTGTTTGCTCCAAATGGGCCATTCGTACATTAAAATCTCACAGGGCAGTGCATTCTAGGAAGGCAGCTTTTGAAAAACTAGTTCTTGAAACAGAGTTTTCTTGTCTGTAAAACAGCATCTGGTGTTAAATGCTTGTAAACCAGTTGAAAATCCACCTCTGTGGGCTGGATTGGGATTGACTCAGACTTTGGGCATGAAATGGCCCGTGTGGGTGGTGCTGTCTGCCAGGTGCGTACGGGGTTGTGTGTGAGTAAAGCTGATGGACACACGCTGCTTAACGTCTCCAAAGGGCCTGAACAGAGTCTCCCCTGGCCCCTGGTGGAGGCTTGTCTTCCCACCCCAGTGCTTTGGGAGCCACCATCCTGAGCTCTCTGAGAAACCCACAGAGCCGTAGGCACTCGTGAAACGGTAATTAATCCGACGCACGCTCTCTTGCCTTCACTCTGCTTGATCATCTCTCCCGGAGAGAGGAGTGTGTTCTTCCCCAGTCGTCCTGGACAGCCCTGCCTCTGTGGCAAAGGCCAGTGGAGGGGGCAGGGGTCCCTGTCCCTGCACCTGGGCGGGTGGTGGGGGGACGTGGGCAGGGGGGGCAGCTGCTGTCCTGGTGCTTCCTCAACGCATGGGGTGCTGCTCATCTCGTCAAGCACCTGGGATCTCCGGGACTGCCCCTGAACCCTCTGTCCCTGTCCTCATCCCCAGCTGCCCTGGGGTCTCCTTGGCATTCACAGTTAGTCAGGTTCACAGTCAGCAGGGCTATCCTCTTGGGTAACTACAAATGTACTAGTAACCTCTCCAGGCTTGGGTCCCACCTTCTCCCCTTTAAGGAAAAGAGGGTGGGAGCTGCATTTCCTGTGCTTCTCACAGCTCACAGCTTTGCTTCCTTCTCCCTTGTGGTCTTCCTGCTTCTCCCACTCCTCTGGAGTGATGTGTAGTCTGCTTGTGGTCCTCGGGTGTGGCCTTGGCTCCCACCTGTCCTCTGCGCCCCGGAGAGATGCTCTCCTTAAAGGGCTTGAAGGAAGCTGCTCAGACCAGACAGGACATTTCCCACTTGTCCTTTGGAGCACTGAGCTCCAGGCCTCTTAGAAGAAGTCAGGCCAGGAGCTGATGCGTGTGTTTGCATAAGTATTAGCAGCTCACCGTGTGCCCTGTTTCTGTAGCGGAGGACAAGCCTAACTTATTCATTTACAGCTTCTTTTATTGCAGAAAAAGGAGTGGACGTGGGATGAGAGCAAGATGCTGGTGATGCAGGACCCTATCTACAGGTAAGAGTCCTATCCCCCGCCTGTTGGCCCCTGGAGCTGTCAGGCTGGGGGGCCAGATAAATTCAAATAAATTTCTGCCGCTTTTCCCTTCTGTGACCCGTTGTTTCTATATATGTAAGTACAAGAAGCATGTCTACCTTATCTTTAAGCTCGAGAGGAAAATTCTTCTTAGGCTCAATTGCACTATCTAGAAACGACGAAGGATTTCTGCTTGGTGTTTAGTCCGAATCTTTTGGTTGTAATTTGAGACTCTTCCAACTTGTGCTAGTTTTATCTTCACTGAAATTTTATAATTGCATATCTCTTCCACCTCTCTGCCCCTTCAGAAACTGAGCGCAGATAAAGGGTTTGTGATCTTCTGGGAAAGCGGAAAGTCACACATATAATCCCTAGAAATTGCTTTCACAACGAGATCGGTAGGATTCCTCTAGAGATTAGATGTGTACTACCTGGGCAGAGGAATACCTGGGAGTCACAATACAGAGCACCAGGGTGCTCCTTGGACCCACCGTGGGACCTCAATTCACCAATGTTCCTCTGGTGTCGTGGACTCCACTGACCAAGCCCCACCCACCCCACCCCTACCTCCTTCCTGTTTTTTTCACCGACAGAATGGGTATTAGCTCTTCCTTTGGTATTTGGGAGAACCTAGAGCCAAATGACTTGCTTCGGTCGACAAAACGGATAAAGGTTGGGACTCCACTGCCAAGTTGGCAACATGGTGGCCCTGCTTTCTAGTCAAAGAGTGGATGCCTGTGAAATGGAATTTCCATTCATTCGAGGAAATATACGAATGTGAAAACACTCAGGTCAGGCGCTGTGCTGGATGCACAGCATCCAGCTTAGTCAGTGGATGACTGAGGTGAGTCAGTCACGGTCCCTCATTCTCGGGGAATGTTGGTCTGGAGGGAAGCACATCACTGGGGCGCAAGACCGTGCGTCTGACAACATGAGTTTCTTTCTCTGGGTTCCTGTTGTACTTTTAGATGTTTGTGGAAACAAGTGTTCTAGTGTGTTACTGTCACTTAAAGTCTTTTGCTGGTAGACGATGAGGCTCTTGCGGGGGAAGGACTATGCCCACCTCACTTTCGCATTTCTAGCATCAAGCCAGTGTCTGGCCTGGATGCATCATTTAATAAATGTGTGATGGATGGATGGAAAAATGCACTCGACTAATATCTGAAAATTAACTTGAGTGTTACGGTGATTCACAGGAGGGAATAATCACTTTCTGCTTGAGTGATAAGGAAAGGCTTCAGGAAACAGATCGCATCAGAACTGGGCTTCCAGGATGTGAATGGATAAGCCCCTCATTTGCCTTTTGTAAAGGGAAGAATTTCTTGGAGTGTTTTTGTTCTTTTTTTTTTTTTCATAGTGATACCGTACACATGCAAAGCCAGCTCATTGTGGATGCTGCTCATGGACTTGAATCAACCTTTCCTGGGTTGAAAGAAAGGACTTTCCCCAAAGTTTTAACAACATAGCCCAAACAAGCTATCAGTTTTAGTTTTTATAACAACTTTATTTTGAGGTGTAGTTGACCTAAAAGAATTGAGCATATTTAATGTGATTACTTTGGTAAATTTTGACCTATGTGTACACTTCTAAAGCCATCACCTCAGTCAAGATGATGAGCATATGTCACCCCCAAAAGTTCCCTTGTGTGCCCACTTGTTACCTTTCCCTCCCATTCCTTCCCCCCACCCCCGTCCTGTCCCATCTCCCTCCTTCCTGCCCTCCACATCCCCAGGCAACTACTGACCTTTCTGTTTTTCCAGATGAGTTTGTGTTTTTTTAAATTTTGTATAGAGTTGTACAGTGTATCCTTTTTCTGGGCCTGGCTTCTATCCTTAAGCATAACTATTCTAAGAATCACTTGTCATTGTATGTATCAGTAGCTTATCCCTTTTTATTCCTAAATGGTATTCCATTGTACGAGTATAACCCAATGTGCTTAGCCATTCGTATGTTGGTGGACATTTTGGTGGTTTCCAGTTTGGGGCTATCACAACAAAAGCTTATGTGACTGTTCAGTACAAGTGTCTATATGGACATACACTTTCATTTTTCTTGGGTGAATACACAAGAGTAGAATTACTGATTATATGGTAGGTTTTTTTTTTTTTTTTGGTTGGTTTTTGTTTTTGTTTTAAAAGATTTTATTAGAGAGACTACAAGCAGGGGGAGGGGCAGAGGAAAAGGGAGAAGCAGGCTCCCGCTGAGCAAGAAGCCTGATGTGGGGCTTGATCCCAGGACCCCGAGACCATGACCTGAGCCGAAGGCAGACGCTTAACTGACTGAGCCAGCAACGCGCCCCTATTTTTGTTTTTTTCATGAAACTGCCGAAGTTTTCCAAAGTGGTAGAACCACTAGTGGAGTTTGAGATCTCCAATTCTTCACATCTTTGCCAACATCTGGTATTGTTAGTTTTTTTTTTTTTTTTAGCCCTTAAAATACATGCATATTAGTATCTCACTGGGGGTTTAATTTGCATTTCCTATTGACTAATGACCTTGGCATCTTTTCATTTTATGTGCCATTCCTGTATCTTTTGTGAAGCATCTCTTCAAATCCTTAGCCCATTTTTCATTGGGTTGTTTTGTTTTCTTACTGAATTTTGAGAGTTCTTTATAAATTTTGAATACATATCCTTCATCAGGTGTTTGGTTTGCAAATATTTTCTCCAAGTCTGGCTGGGCTTTTCTCTCTCTCTTTAAAGATTTTATTTATTTGAGAGAGAGAGAGAAAGCATGTGTGAGAGAGAGAGCACAAAAGGGAACAGCAGAGGGAGAAGCAGACTCCCGCTGAGCAGGGAGCCCAATGCGGGACTCCATCCCAGGACCCTGGGATTATGACCTGAGCCAAAGGCGGACGCTTCATCAGCTGAGCTACCCAGGCATCCCTCAATTCATTTCTTTAATATGATACAAGGGATATATCAAAGTTTTTGTTTTTCCTCCTGCAAACAGATGTCTCCTTGCTCCGGACTCATTTGTTGAAAAGACTGTTCTTTCCCTGCTGAAGGACCGCTGTTGAAAATCTATTATTCCTCTCTGTGTTGTTCATTTTGAACTCTTTATTCTGTTCAATCCATCGCGTTGTCTGTCTTGATGCCAGAACCACAGTGTCTTGTTGACTGTGGCTTAACAAAAATCCTTAGAATCGGGTAGTCTGTCTTCTAGCTGTTCTTCTTTCTCAAAGATTGCTTTCAATTAGTACTAGTATGATATAGCTTTTTCCTTCCCTTCACTTATAAGAAGAAACATGCTTTTTGATGGCGGGTGAAAAACATCAAAGAAATACTAAATTTTAAAGTGAATTTAAAAAAAATTTTTTTTTAATTTTAAGATAGGCTCCACGCCCAACCTGGGGCTTGAACTCACAACCCTGAGATCTATTTGAGAACCTTTCTCCCCACCCCCCAGAAAAACAAAACAAAACAAAAAAAACCTCATCCAGCAGACTTTCTGGTTGTAGGTGTCTCGTGGATATCTTGCTAATCTATCAGAATTCAGCAGCAGCCTGCATTTACCAACAAAGGTACGAAGTTTTGCCAGTGCTGTCCCAGGCTTCTAGATGCTTTCCCCCCCATGTATTAAATTGGGGTGTTTTTGGTCTCTGTACATGTAAATTTGTATGTCTGTGTGTTATGAGTCAATGAAAGAGGACTGTATTCTAAACTGTGTGTCTCATTTCATCATCAATAAGAACATTTATCATCATGATAATATGGTAACACTCACAAATGGGCTTTTCTTGGGGCCCGTTCTGCCCTTACGGAACCCGTCTGGCATTGCTGCAGAATACATAATTGCCGATAGCTTTTATGAAACACGATTACTCTGGCATTCGCTTCCAGAAAACTCCTTTGTGGTGCGGTACATTCTTCCGTTCCAAAAGAAATGCCTTTACCACATCAGTAACGGGATCCTCTTTTATTAGCTCAAATTTTAAATTTAAAGTTTTTGCATCTCTCCCATTGAATAATAGAATCAAGGTTGTTTTTTTTTTTATTGTGGTGAAATATAAAATTTGCCATTTTAATCATTTTAACCGTACAAATTAGTGGCACTAATCACATGGTGTTGTGCAGCCCACACCACCTTCCGAAACCTGCTCATTGTTCTAAATAGGAGCTTTGTGCCCATCAGCGAGGACCCCTGTTTCCCTCTCCCCAAGTCCCAGGCGACTTCTAAAGTCATGGGATCTTACGAGGTTGAAAGCACTGCGGTGGACACGTGGTCCAGCGCCCCCCCATCGCAGGAGGCTTCTGCCCCCTGTGCCGATTTGCTGGGGCCGTGCTCCTCCCTATGTTTATGAGACTTTTGTCCATTGATCCTGGCTCTCTTCTCTGGAGCCACAAATACGTAGATCTTATTTCCCTAAAGCTCCCAAAGCCATTCTTCATTATGCTTTTTCCTAGACTTCCTAATTTCAGAACCCATTATTTTCCTCTTAAGATGTATTAGAATTTAATGTGGTATCCCAGATGCTGTCTTATCAGCGTAAGATGTAGAGACCTAATTTTACCCTCATGATAGGGAGTTTCGCATTTATTTTTAAAGAATGAGATCATACTATATTTTGCTTATTTTTTTTAAAGATTTTGTTTATTTGACACAGAGAGAGAGCACAAGCAGGGGGCAGCAGCAGAGGCAGAGGGAGAAGCAGACTCCCCACTGAGCAGGGAACCCAATGTGGGGCTCGGTCCCAGGGCCCCAGGATCATGACCTGAGCTGAAGGCAGACGCTTAACCGACGGAGCCACCCAGGCGTCCCTATATTTTGCTTATTTAACAAACTGTGTTCGGTCCTACCTAGGTCATGGTGGATTTATTGTCCAGAATACTTAGGATTATATAATGGCCTTTAAGCCAGATTGTGTGTGTGTGTGTGTGTGTGTGTGTGTGTGTGTGTGTGTAAAAATTGGACTCTTAAACTAATTTTTGGTCACAGATGGACTTAAAGTATTTCAAAAGCAATGAGAACTTTTATCATATATTCACTGTGCTAGGATGTTTAGGCACACACATTTTTTTTTTTTTAATTTTTTTATTGTTATGTTAATCCCCATACATTACATCATTAGTTTTAGATATAGTGTTCCATGATTCATTGTTTGTGCATAACACCCAGTGCTCCATGCAGAACGTGCCCTCCTCAATACCCATCACCAGGCTAACCCATCCTCCCAACCCCCTCCCCTCTAGAACCCTCAGTTTGTTTTTCAGAGTCCATCGTCTCTCATGGTTCTTCTCCCCCTCCAATTTCCCCCCCTTCATTCTTCCCCTCCTGCTATATTCTTCTTCTTTTTTTCTTTCTTAACATATATTGCATTATTTGTTTCAGAGGTACAGATTTGAGATTCAACAGTCTTGCACAATTCACAGCGCTTACCAGAACACATACCCTCCCTAGTGTCCATCACCCAGTCACCCCATCCCTCCCACCCCACCCCCCACTCCAGCAACCCTCAGTTTGTTTCCTGAGATTAAGAATTCCTCATATCAGTGAGGTCATATGATACATGTCTTTCTCTGTTTGACTTATTTCGCTCAGCATAATACCCTCCAGTTCCATCCACGTCGTTGCAAATGGCAAGATCTTATTCCTTTTGATGGCTGCATAATATTCCATTGTATATATATACCACATCTTCTTTACCCAATCATCTGTTGATGGACATCTTGGCTCTTTCCACAGTTTGGCTATTGTGGACATTGCTGCTATAAACATCGGGGTGCACGTAGCCTTTCGGGTCCCTACTTTTGTATCTTTGGGGTAAATACCCAGTAGTGCAATTGCTGGATCGTATGGTAGCTCTATTTTCAACTTTTTGAGGAACCTCCATACTGTTTTCCAGAGTGGCTGCACCAGCTTGCATTCCCACCAACAGTGTAGGAGGGTTCCCCTTTCTCCGCATCCCCGCCAACATCTGTCATTTCCTGACTTAGGCACACACATTTTTAAGAAACAGAATAATCCAGGGGCGCCTGGGTGGCTCAGTTGTTAAGCATCTGCCTTCGGCTCAGGTCATGATCCCAGGGTCCTGGGATCAAGCCCCACATCGGGCTCCCTGCTCCGCGGGAAGCCTGCTCTCCCTCTCCCACTCCCCCTGCTTGTGTTCCCTCTCTCTCTGTGTCTCTCTCTGTCAAATAAATAAATAAAATAAACAGAATAATCCAGATTTTTTACTCATTCTTCATTTCTGCAGTTTTCGCTATTTTATTTTTCAGCCTACATATAAGAACTTACATAGGTCGTTGTTACATTAGATAGAATTCATTTGAACCCATTGTTTAGAGTGTTTGAGTTTTTGTGACTCAGGGTTCAGCAGGGAAGCAGGTAACTGTGAGTGTTGAGGCCTAAGGAGATAATCAGACTTGGACCCACACCATGGCCGCAGGAGCCGGGAAGCAGACGGTCCAGACAAGACCCGAGCAGAGTCCCTCGGCAGCCCTGGTGTGGCTGCTACGTTGGAGGTCACAGGATGCCAGGAGCGTCCATGCGCCGGAGCAGAATCGCAGACGGGGCAGGTGCAGACAGCCGTGGAAGGCTGTAGACTCTTCCAGGCTGCTGCCTCCTAGTTGGCTGAGAAGCTTCTGATCGGGCGCCCGGGTTCAAGGTTGTTCAGCAGGCCTGGCAGTTATGAAGGGCAGCCGGATACGGAGCGCACCAGTACCCTGATGTCCACTTCTTCCTGCTCTGGCCAGGGATGACCCTTCAGGGCGTGGTCCCTCCTGCTTTATCCCCCGCCTCCCAAATCCCACACCAGTTTCTCTCGTGAGCAGTCCTACCCTGCAGCTCTGCAGGGAAGGGAATGCGGAGTTTTAGCTTAGCACAGTGGACCCGGGTAAAGCCATCACACCGGGTTGTGACACCTTAACTGTCCCGCTGAGCTTTCGGTTAAGTGTAACTGTAATAAGAACATTTTCATCCAAGTCCCTGACATGCTAAGGCTGTTGAACAGAACAGGACGAGGCCTGAAAAGTGAAGACTTCATGTTTAATTTCTCCTTATTTCAGATTTCACTTCCTTGGTTAACATGCTTATCTTACCCTTTCTGGTTTAATGGGCATGCTTTTTTTTTTTTCCTTAGGTTAAAAAATAACACTGGAGTAGTTGTACCATTATAGAAGTCGCTGTGCTTTTGAAATTCAGTTCCCCTGCCGTGGGTTCTTCTCCGTCTAACTGGGCACTGAAAGAATTATCAGTCCCCCAAATACTTCTGATTCTAGGGGCCAGACAAGCAAATGAAGATCCTTCTTTTTTTTTTTTTAAGATTTTATTTATTTATTTGACAGAGAGAGAGCGAGAGAGGGAACACAAGAGGAGTGGGAGAGGGAGAAGCAGGCCCCCCACAGAGCAGGGAGCCCGATGTGGGGCTCGATCCCAGGACCCTGGGTTCATGACCTGAGCTGAAGGCAGACGCTTAATGACTGAGCTACCCACGTGCCTCTGAAAATCCTTCTTTTTAACTAAAGTCAGTGGGTTAATTGACCTGAAGCCCTCAGGAGCCAGGCTGGAAGTAGCTCTCTGGTTTTGAGTGTAAGTGAGCAAACCAGGGAGGGTCCCCATAGGGTGTCCAGCCAGTCCTCAGAAATGTCATTAATTAACGTGCAAGCAGTTGGTGAGATCAGACATTAGAAGTGCGTTCTGGTTTGGGGCCCTCCACGTTGAGCCACGCTTTGATTTTGAGCAAGTCAGAGTTCAATTATTCAGGGCTCGCTGGGGACGGGAGGCAAGGATGTGTGGAGAACTCTGGTGTGTATTGTTCACTGTGCTGGGCTTGGAGGAAAACAGTGGTTAATCAGTCTGGGTGCAATCGGAAGACAGAACTCACATGGTGATTTAAACAGAAGAATTATAAAGAATCATTCAGCTGTAACAAAACAGTATCTTTAAAATGTAAAGAGCACTCTTGGGGTGCCTGGGTGGCTCAGTCAGTTAAGCATCTTGACTCTTGATTTTGGCTCAGGTCATGATCTCAGGGTCGTGAAATTGAGCCCCACATCGGGCTCTGCACTCAGTGGGGAGTCCGCTTGAGATTCTCTCTCTCTTTGCCCCTCCCTCCCATGCATGCTTTCTCTGAAATAGATAGATCTTTTTAAAAAGGTAAAATAAGATTCTCTTTCTCCCTCTGCTCCCCCAACTCTCTCTCTCTCTTTCAAAAAAAAAAAAAAAAAATCTTAACAGCCCTCTAGGGCTGAAAGAGTGTGCAAGGACAAACCCGGAGGGAGGACCCCTCCCCCAGGCTGGGGTTCATTTTCATTATGGAAGGTGTGTTGCAGCCACTGGATGGCAGAGACCCTCGCTGAATTGCCAGGAGGCTAGGAAGCAACCCTTGGGGGCCGGGGCCAGAACCACAGCTGGTGGCTGGGTGCACAGAGGGTATTGGGGCATCACTGTGGACAGGGGTTCTGGAATAACCAGTCTTTTCCGGGAGGGCTGTGAGAAGGTGATCACCAGGGATGCAAGATTACCGAGGGACTGTGGCTGGGACAGAACGTCGCCAGATGTCCTTATACTGTCACTGTTGAATGGCTCTGTAGCATCTGCAACCAGCAAGAGAAGCCTCTCCTCCTGCAAGTCCTTCACTTACTCAGAGCAGTATGAGCAGCCTGCTCGCTATAAATCACCTGCTTGCAGGAATTCTGTCCATTGTCACAGAGCATTATTGAAAGAGCAGGAAATTGGTAATCCGTCCGTGGTTGAGCAAAACCTAGTCTCTACCCTAAAAACATCTACAGTCAGATGAGACCTGACCTATATGACGTCCATCCTAACAGCAACCCCAAGTGGTAGAACTGGTGATTCCCATTCTTAGGATGAACTTGAGCTTCAGACAGATGAGGTAAGTTTCCCATGATCACAAAACTAATTAATAGTTGGGAGAACTCTTTGACCCCGAGCTTCCATCTCTTCTGTTTTCTTGCTCTGCTCAGTGGCATCCATCTTTTAAGACAAACCCATGCGTTTATTTGCCTTCATATTTAATTTTTATCCCTTCAAAATGATATATGAAAATGCAAAACATTTTGCAGGACACAAACTAGTTTTGAAAGTGAAGGAAGAGTTTTCTCTCCTGAGGCTTGATAAACCTGCGATATTTGGGAGTTCCTTGGAAAATCAGGGAGTCTTGGAGCATGTTTCCCTTAGTTAACAGCCAAGAGTTGAAATGATCAAACGAGACAAAACGAAGGAGACATAAGTACCCCCAGATTCAGGAAGCACATTAAATGACAAGCAAAGTAAATTTTTAAAAGATGGATACTTAAACTCGAGGCTCCCAGTAACGAAACTACAGAATGTGGAAGACACACATTGTAGAACGGTCTGGAGCGGAAAAATACATTGCTTACGAAGGAACACAGGCTGACAGCAAAACTGGAAGACAGAAGACAGTGGATTATCTTTAAGAATATGGGGAGTCAAGGGGCGCCTGGGTGGCTGAGTTGGTTAAGCATCTGACTCTTGATTTCAGCTCAGGTCAGGATCTCAGGGTCATCAGATCGGGCCCCTCCTTGGACTCTCCACTCAGTGGGGAGTCTGCTTGAAGATTCTGCCTGCACCTCCCCCCACTCTTACTCTTTCTCTCAAAGTACATAAATCTTTAAAAAAAAAAGGGTGGGGGAGATAAGTGCCAAAGCTTAGAAAGTATCCCCTCATACTTTTTATGAAAGTGGGGTAGAAAAAACCCCTAGGCAGCATTTCTAAAGACTTGCAAATAAATGAAAAGAGCACCCACCCTAAAAGAGAGTAAAGGCTGAAGGAAGGCGGGCTTGCAGGCGGTGGGATATATAGTGAGTCCTCCAGGAGCCCTTTCATCAGAGGAGGGGGCAGAGTCTGCCAGTCTCGTGGTAGGGAAAGGGAACCACGGTGCCACAAATTGGAAATGAGCAGTGGAAATCAACTTTACA
Organism: Phoca vitulina; assembly: GCF_004348235.1. Lineage (NCBI taxonomy): Eukaryota > Metazoa > Chordata > Mammalia > Carnivora > Phocidae > Phoca > Phoca vitulina. The sequence goes on from NW_022589729.1 coordinate 697,088, forward strand.
TTTTTAAAAGAGATAATAATGCCCCTACGAAGGCAGAAGGACGAGGTCCCATGGGGATTAAAATAGAAGGTTTTAAGACTGTATAATTTTTCAACATTATTTTTTAATGGAATCAGATACTACCCTAACCTGTAATACACAGGCAGAATCCCATAATTAGGAGAGAAGATAGAATATGTAGTAATTACTTATACTGTCGTTTTATGGAGCCAAAAAAGCTCTCCGATTCTTAAAGGTGCCTCTCCAACATGCAGACTGTCCCTGCAAAATCAGATCAAGGCCTCCCTGATAGGGACGATTCTACTCTCTAACCTCCCTCCCCTCAAACCTCTGCATGCCCAAGTCCCCACCTCAAGCCCTGGCACGAGTTCCCTTTGCTCCATCATCCCTGGAACATGGCAGGGGGCCCAGGTACCGGAGTCCTGAAGGTTAGAGGAGGAGCAGACCTGGATGCTCATGCACCTGGGTCTCATTTGCCCTCCGTGATGTACAAGGTCATGGTGACTGTCTGCATCTTCCGTATGTTTGTAGGATTGAGCCTCCCAGCATGTGAGGTTCTTGAGGGGCCTCTGCTGGACTCGGAACCAGAGATTGGGCACAGCCCGGCTTATAGATCTCTCCCCAACTTCTCCTGTCTTTTCTGAGCCAGCAGCGAGTCATGTTTCATGTAGAGATGATGCTTTTATTCCCTCCAGTGCCAGAACCTTCCATGGACAGCGCCTCTTCATACATATGCATGAGTAGCAATTACTCAATTTTACGCATGGAGAAACTTATGAACTAAGAGGGGAAATAGCGTATCATTCATGCTATCTGGCTTCAGTTCGTTCCCCAGGGCCGCTCTGCAATCCCTCATTCGTCCCTGGTATTAATTCCACTCCGTGCCGAATCCTTCTCACCTGCTTCTACCAGTGGGCTCTGCACACCCTCCCTCTCCCTAGTGACTTCCGTCTTCTGCATCGCGGCCCACCGTGGCTCTGTGCCCTGCCCTCCTGGGTTCTGGATGGGGCTGCACTTGTGTCTTCACCGTGGTCCGTGGCCAAGCCTTCCCCAGCCTCCCCGTCTCTCCCTGTCAATATGTTCTCCTTCCTATCCTGAAATAACCTCCCTCAACCCCGCTGCCCCATGCAAGAGCACGTCTGTCAACCCTCGGTTCCCTCCCGAGGCCCAGTGCCCATCACCCTGCAGTTCCTTGCGGTCTGACTTTGATTTCCAGCGCTTGGCAGAGACCAGGCTCTGTGTGTGCTGGCGCTCGCCCCGCCTCTCCAGACCCTGAGCTCCCTGCTGCCTCCAGGGCCACCCCTCCCCTGCCTTTCCTTTCTCCTCTTATTTCCGAGTCTCTGCCTACCTTTCCTTTGCTTTTAATCTTACATAGTCCTGTGCCTTCTTTACCTGTTCGCATCCTTTATCTTTCCTTGGAAGCAGGTTCTGCCAGTCTGCATACCTCCTCGTGGGCTTGGCAAAGCCCTGGAGCTTGGGAAGTCTCAGGATTCACTAGGACATGGGGCGCCTGGGTGGCTCAGTCTGTGAAGCGTCTGCCTTTGGCTCAGGTCGTGATCCCAGGGTCCCGGGACCCCCATCGGGCATCCTCAGGGTCCCTGCTCAGTGGGGAGCCTGCCTCTCTCTCTCTCCCTCTGCCCCTCCCTCCGCTGTGCACTCTCTCTCTCAAATAAAAATAAAATCTTTAAAAAAACACCACCACCACATAGGATGCACCGTGAGTCTCCCCGAGGGACTGCTGACCCATCATTCATGCGCGGCCTCGGTCCTCTGTGTCGCAAGCACATGTCCAAGACCCACCTTTTCCTCTGTCCTTCCTCCTCTCCCATCTCGTCCACTCAGAGGCCATGGTGTGCCCCGCGTAGATGCAGAGACAGGTAAGGTACAGCTGGTCTCTGCAGGGTCCCCACAGTGACTGCTGCTTCCTGTGATGGTTTTCAGGAAGTGTTCAGAGGGATATGGGTGAGGCATACGTGTGAAAAGGACCAAATAATACATGCTTGTCACTAAAAATAAAATAAAAAAGTGAAGAAGCTTTAGAAAGTCAAATGTCAAAAGTCAAAAGTCAAATGTTCTTCCTTCAACCCCTGTTCCCTCTGGTACCATTCCATATGCAACTATGCAAACACTCTGATGTCTTTCCAAAATCCGGTTTTGTTCTGCAGGTAGTTCTACAATGAGCCTGTTTTTCTCGCAGTCCTGTATCAGGGACTTCCTGCAACACCCAGGCTTAACGGTCCTCCCGTGAGGGCTCTGACTCCGAGTTCCAGAGTGATGCTTGACAGCAGGGCTCTAGAGAAACACCCCCATGCGGGGAGACTTGGGGAGGTGGACAGGGGAGAGATCACCCAGTGATCAGGATAAAGGGCAGACTGGACGACAGGGCTGACAGCAGTTGGAAGCATAGACGGGGCTCAGTCTGTGAGCTGTGTTAGGTCTGGACCACTCAGACCAGTGACAGTCTGAATACAGCGTAAATAGGGGACAGTCATCTTATTTGAGGAGGTAGTGGGAGAGGCCCTTCCAGTGACCTTGATTTGCATCTTTGGTGATTTTACATCTGCTTTTTCCAAGGGCTGTCTGCCTCTGGTGGATCCCACTTGATAGATGATTAAACTCAATCATGGTGGGATGCCTGGGTGGCTCAGTCGGTTAAGCCTCTGCCTTTGGCTCAGACCATAATCCCAGGGTCCTGAGATCGAGTCCTGCATCAGGCTCCCTGCTCAGTGGGGAGCCTGCTTCTCCCTCTGCCTGCAGCTCCCCCTGCTTGTGCTCTCTCTGACAAATAAATAAAATCTTTAAATAAATTCAATCGTGGCAAAAGAATGGAAAGTTGCATCGTGGTAACTCTAACTGTGAAGGCAGGAACCGCACGTTTTGTGCACAGCTGCATCCCTGGTGCCTGGAAGGGTCCTTCCTACGTAGTAGGTGCTCCATAAATACTACGTGAGAAGGCTAGGGCAGGCTGGATCCACTCGTTTGTACTAAAATGTTCATTTCAGATGACCACTAATCTTCCTTATTTTCTTGGCGGCCTTATCCTCTGCCCTTCTTGGTGGCCTGAATCGCAAAGCTGGTAGGTGGTGAATAACAGAAACCCGAAGAGCCACCGGCCCGATTGAAGTTGGACCTCTGGCTCGGTGTCTCTGTGCCAGGCCTTCGGGGACGTCTTTTACACAAATGATGGAAAATCCAATTAGGCCAACTTTAGAAAACTTTACATAATTAAACCCTGTCTGCCGGGGAGGGACTCGCCTTGTGGAAGAAGAACGAGGGGAGCAGAGAAACCAGGCCTGGTCCCAGTTCTACTTCTAAGTGACTGCTTACTTTGAAATTCCATTCCTGTTTCATTTTCTCCTCCTCACATGCATAAAGGGAATCCAGAAAGGGAATTTGCAGAGCACTGAAGAGGCTCAGATGGGAGAGTGTGTGCAAAGTAAAGCCAGCACTCCTGCCCTTGACCCCTTTCACAGCTACCAGGTAGACACTGGCCGGGCATCCATGGGATGGTCTTCACCTTTTACATGACACACATATTTCTGAGAATCTGATGAAACTGGATCTTCTCCCTAGAACAGTACATTCATGTACATACTTGCAGAAATTTTGAATTTGTGGGCACTTCATGCACCGCAGAGTCCTGTGGTTGATCATGATCATTTCCAAGGTAAGACCCGCTGGTGCCAATAATCGTTGTAAGTTATCTTTGAATAGTTTGCTTCTCAAGCCAGGAAGATTTATCATTGGATGTCCTTCTGTAGGAGGAGGGGAAAAAAACATCTACCTTGCTTAATAATTTAGTGTTTGAATGATTACTGGAGTTTATTTTGTCAGCCCAAGAGGCATTTGCGTCTTGTCTAGAGGGGCTGCCATCTTCAAAACAAACCAGTTTTATATTGGTGGGTTGCAGATCATGTAAAGGGAGAGGATTTACATAGGATAAGACTTTTTGGTACCCTATGTGTTTTGGGATTCACATGGATGTGGGAGAGTTGGTGTAGGGTCTTTGTTTGACACTGGGATGGAAGGGCCATTGTGTGACCACCCTTCACCCCAAAGGCAAGTAAAGATTGCTCTTGGTCTGGAGCTGTAGCCCTTGTCTGATGAGCTGTAGTGGTCTCTAGGATTGTAGTCGGATGCTGTCCCAGCTCATCCCACAGTGATCACTTGGGCATTCTACACTACACACCAGTCTAGATGCTGTGTGTTGGGCCCTGCCCCTCGATCCTGGCTGGGAAGCCCTCTGGGCTCCCTCTTGCATCTTGGCATGGCTAGGAGGAAGGTGATGCCCAGCTGCTAAGAAGGGTACAGCCAGTTGTGAGCCTGGGCTGCTTTTCTGCTAGTACAGACCTCAAACCGTGGAGATGAGGGTGGCTGGGAGGTCCAGAGGGCTATGCATAGAGTTCAGGAAATATGGGATGGGAAAAACTAGGTTGTCTGCGAATCCCCACAGTCTATTGGGAGACCCTGGGAAGAAGCTGTGGGAGAGTTGCAGCCTTCCCAATGTCTGGTGGCAGTCATGATCAAACCATGATTGGTCAAGTCTTCTGGGTTTGGTAACTTGTCTGTCAAGTTCTTGAATAAGAATTCCAAGGTTCAACATCTACCAGGAATCCTTTTCTGCTTTCAGCCCCACTCCCAGAGTGGGGATCTGATTTCTGTTTCTTCTTTGGACCCCAAGGCTATATAGTCCTTAAGTTCATCCTAGTACTGTAGTTATTTCCGTGTCTTCTGGTTTGTAGGAGGAGCTACATCTTACTCATCTTTATGTCCCCTTGACTGCCGTCTTGCGCATAATTGTGCTGAATACATATTTATTAAATTGAATTGATTTCTTGTTAAATCTTTGCAAAATTCCCAGGACCTGGGTACATTTTTTCTTTGGACTCTTATCTAGGATTGATGGGATAGGATGGATGGATGGATGGACGAATGAATGAACCAACCAACCTGCAGACGTTTCTTGAGTGCTGAATGCCACCCATATGTGAAGGTATTTGGGGAAGGGGATAAAAAATGTGAACCTGAACATCAAGAGCATATGTTCTAGTAGAAGATAGTAACCAGCACACAGATGACTGTTCAAAAGGCAGCCTTGCAGTTGGGAACACCAAGGAACCAGAAGTCACATGACCTTGCTCAGCTCTGCTCAGGGAGCAAGCCAAACAGGCTGTGGGATTCACCACAAAGCCAAGGCCGCCTTTGAAAATAGACTCTCCTTCCTCGAGTTGGCCAGAGACGCCAGCCCTGCCCTCTGTTGCTGCTGCACACTTAGCTCTTTGCTGGAGGGGCCGGTCATCTTTTTCTGTGCATTATCTCGGTCTTTGACTTTAGGTCTTGTCCAGTTTGTTGCTGCTTTTACTGATAATTCATAACCATCCGAGGGTGGATGGGAGGAATGAAACCATAATAAACAGTGGATGTGTTCATCTTAGTTTTACTCATGGCCTCAGTAAAGGGGTTGTTGGAGGGGAAGAGTAAGAAGAGCCTCAGAAGGTAACCCCTGATGGGTGTCATCTGCACATGAGCTCATGGCTGCCCATCATCTTCCAGTAGCACTTAATTCATTGTTAGGGGGTCCTGACTGCCAGAGGTGGGGTATCTCGGGTGCATTTCCTTCCTGGAGGGGCCGTCTAGGCAGCGGGCAGCCCTGCCGATCCTTAACACCCAAACACGGATGAAAATAGATACGTGCGTGCACACACATGTGGGAATGCCTGTTTGTAAGAAGTTTGTTTTTTTGTTTTTTTTTTGTTTTTTTAATATCAAAAGAGCTAAACCCAAATCCCTCCCAATTGCCTTTGTTCACTGATGGGAAGGACAAAGCCCTCAGGAAACAAGCCTGTCAGATGACTTAGCTGACACAGAGGCGTTTGACAAGCTCTGTGCGAGAGAAGAAAGGCAAGTACTCATAAACCAGGTCCCAGAAGAACCTGTCGCGTCCCTGGCACGGCCTCCCGCCCTTGCCGCCCCCCCCCCCGTGAATTTCCCGGGGCCCCCCCCCCCCCCCACGGGCCGTCCCCACCAGCATGAATTAGTGCCCATCTTGGCTCTCAGAAGATGGCCGCGGACTTTTTCTGGCCGCACGTGCTTTCCTTTGGATCCATGTCACATCTCTGGGAGGTGTCCTCACCCTGCGGAAAGGGAAGGAATTAACCGACAGGTAAAGTGCAGGTGGGAGCTGTTAAAACAGCCTGTGCTTTAACCAGGACGCTTGACTAAAAAAATCTTCCTGAGCCCTTGCCTCGGCCGGAGCCGACTCCTACGCGCAAGATCAGGACGGCCGCCAGGATGCCCTGCCACAGAAGGAGAGGGCGACAAGCTGGGGCAGGCCCGGCCTACCTCTGGCCGCTTCGGAGTTAGTGCCCTCGTGACTCTGTCCCCAGGCAAGCTCTGCACCCAGACCCCGTCCCCGGCCGTCTTGGCTGGATCTTCAGACCTCATTTTCCCTCTCCTTCCCCCTGGATCTTGAGGCTATTTCTGTTTTGTTTCTTCTTTTTTTAGCTTATAAATAGGCTCAGGTTTTGCCATCCAAAAGAGAAAAGGCGCTCCAAGAGCCTACCTTCTTATCTTGTCCTTTCCCTGCCAGACTTTTCAGGGTAATTGCTCTTGTGGTGTGTATTTCCATAACCCCTGCTCATTGCTCAGCTCATTATATTTGGGCTCTGCACCAAGTCCGCCCTCCCTATGGTCACCAGGGATGTCTGAGTTGCTAATCCCTGGCTCGCTCTGCAGCCTCATCCCCTTTGATCTTTCTGGAGCACTGAAGGCCGTGCACCTTCCCTCCTTCTGGAGACTCTTCTCCCGCACTTCCGTGGTGGTTTCTTGTGTTCCTTCTCTTATCTCCTGGTCTTTTCCTTTTTTTTTTTTTTTGGATGACTCCAAAAAAGTTCTGCCCTTTATTTTAATCAACTATTAACAGGGTTCTCAGTGAGCCTGAGAATTCTCTTCCTTCTCTACTTGCTACTTGGGGGGATCTTCTGTGTCCCATGGCTGGAGTTGCCCTCTGCGTCCTGGTGGCTCCTAAGTCTGGGCCTCTCTCCCAATCCCTTCTTTCTGCTTGTCTCACATGCAGGGCCATCTGAATGCTTTGGTCACCCCTCCGTGTTGACATGTGCAGAACCCACACCACTTCCCTGTGCCCTCAGCTTCTCCTGCTTCTGTGTCCCATGATCTGGTTAGTGTTTAGTCCACCCAACTCAGGATCCTCTCCCTCCCCCTCCTCATCCCCACGTCCAGAGAAATGGCTCTGGAATCCATGTCCTGCTACCCATCATCACTGCTGCTGCCTTAGACCTTCAGCTTTTCTTGCCTGGACTTCGGGCCCACCAGGCTGGTTGCTCAGACCGTGCACTGCCCAGGCCCAGGCTGTGTCAGTCCCCCTGCCCTGGGCTTGGCACCTGACTCACCCAGTCTAGCTCATGACTGTCTGTATGTCTGTGGATGAGAAAACGAAAACTCAACCATTAGAAAACTCACCCAGTGCCTCACAGTTGGAAGCAGCAAGACTGAGGTTGGAGTCCAGCCCTTCTGCCAGGCAAGCCCCCAATCCAGATTCTTCCTCTTCCCCCACAGCTTCCATATTGTAGTAGCCTCTCTTTGGCTTCCCTTCTTCTGCTCATGTCTCCTGCACTCCATCCTGCTACCACCATGACTACCAACTATGTCACTCCCCTGCGTAGGTCCCCGTCAGTGCCATGAGCACTGGGTTGTTGGGGGGGAAGAGGGACAAAAACAAAGGGACAGCTGGGCTGTGTGCAGCAGGCCCTGACCTCCCTCTGCTCTCATCTCCTGCTGGTCCCTTGCATGTGCTGGGTTCCTGGTGCCAAAGCACACTGGGCTATTTCATGACTCTGTGCCCCCATTTTTTTTTAAGAGAGCATGTGTACGAGTGGAGAGGGGCAGAGGGTGAAGAAAAGGGAGAATCCCAAGCAGGCTCGACGCTCAGTGCAGAGCCCGATGCAGGGTTCGGTCATGACCTGAGCCGAAACAAGAGTCGGATGCTTGGCCACCTGGGTGCACCCCCCCTTTTCCTTTGACTCCATGACTTTCTCTGTGCAGTTTCCCTTACGAGGAATGTTCTCCCTTCCTCCGTCTGATGGCTAGCTTTCCTTTGCTCGTCCAGATCTGCTCCCCACCAGGCTAAGTGCCCGCAGGCTGGCCGGTGGGTACCATCAGTGGGCTGCCTCCCCATCATGAGGGCTCCTGCCAGGTGGCACATGGTTCTCTCTCTGGGTTCTGGCAGCCGCGGGCCTTGGGGGCTCCCTTGCTGTTCTCTGCTCTCCCTGCACTCTGCCCTCACCTTTGTAAATAGTCCCTAGTAAACTCACCTTGGATGACCTCCATTATCTGTTTCGTGCCAGGCCCCAGCCTGAAGCGTTCCCCTCCATAATCCCTGTTACCTCCCACCTATTCAAGATGCTGCTTGGACGGCAGCTCCCCCGTGCGCCTTTCCCAAGAGCAGGCGGCCTCTGCGTCCCACACGTCCTCGGGGCTCTGCTCCACGGTCTGTGCTCGCCCCACTACGGAGCACTGTGAGCTCCTCAAGGACAGGCTCTGGACCAGTCTCCGTGCTGCCCCCGGAGACCATCTGCTGTGGGGCCGGGGAGGGAGCGGGTAGAGTAAGACATGCATTTCTTAGAATAAAGTTAAGCCGAACCACCCCCAGGGCACGATACTCCCTCAGCAGCTGCTCTTGGGTAGTGAGGGGACAGCCCAGAAGAGAGAGCTTGTGGCATTATGGCAGGAAGAAAAGAATTCTCAAGCCAGGACCGTCTTTCTTCACAACCTTCTCCCATCCCCCACCCCTGGTACCTGGCTTCCTCAAGCCTTCCAACCCACCCCTTCCCCAGACTTCCAAAGTGAAAACAGAAGAACATTGAAAAGTGATTGGGAATTGAAATGAGATCAAGGATGTGTCTGTTTTTTCCCCCCCATTTTGTTCCAAGATCTGTTTGTGGCTTGGAAGTAAAGATACGTGGTTCTGTATAATTAAAAAAAAAGTGGGGGGCACCTGGGTGGCTCAGCCGTTAAGCGTCTGCCTTCAGCTTGGGTCATGATCCCGGGGTCCTGGGATCGAGCCCCGCATCCGGCTCCCTGCTCAGCGGGGAGTCTGCTTCTCCCGCTCCCACTCCCCCTGCTTGTGTTCCCTCTCTCGCTGTGTCTCTCTCTGTCAAATAAAATCTTAAAAAAACAAAAACCAAAAAACCAAAACCATGAGATCCTGATTGAGAGGGAGCTGTCCTAGGACAGATTGTCCTGCGGTGTGTGTGAGGGGTAGGGGTGTTGCCACCGGCCCTGGCACCACGTTCTCTTGTCCTCAAGTCCTGAGAGGAAGTGCCTTCAAGTGAGCTGTGATTCAGACCCTCTCTGATGTAGGATCGGGAAGCGGGTCAGAGCAATCAGAGAAAGAAAAGTACCTGGTCATGCCAGCCAGGCACTCTGAGCCCTGGGAAGGGGAGTGGGTGCCCTCTCCTCAATTCCTGTCAGGCCCACGGGGGTTCCCATGTGCTGAGCACATGATGGCAGGGGCGTGGATTAGAGCAGAGGACAGAGTGTGTCATGGGATGAATCCCAGGAAGCTCCAGGTGGGTCATTTGAGGACTGAATGCCTATGGAAAAACTAGGATGAGCATTTATAGTATTCCTGGGTTGGTCTATTTGGAGAAACTTGGGTGGAAGGTGGGCAGTCGGGGATAGCAAAGAAACCAAGCACCTCTCCCCCAAGTGTCAACTGAAAATCTTACCCATGTGAGGATGAATTTATAGGCAACCAGAGAGAACCTATGTAGGCATCAAGGGCTTGAGAAAATAACTGGGGTAAGGAAATTCAGAGTTCCTAGGTGGCCTCAATGTGCCCTACCGCCGCCTTCTAGCTGGGTACAAAGAGAATAGTAATCATAACAGTCTAACACTCAGATGGTATTTGACGGTTCGCAATCAGCTATGTGGACAAGCAGGTCACGTAGAAGTGAGGAACCTAACTAAGATGGCTGGGGTCCAGATTCCGGCTCAGAGACCGTCGGGATCGAATTGTGTCCCTTCAGAAAGAGAAGTCCGGGTCGTAACCCTTGATACCTGTGACCGTGCCCTTGTTTGGCAGGAGGGACTTTGCAGATGTAATTGAGTTAAGGTGAGGTTGTCGTGGGTGGACTAGGACACCAAATCTACTGACTGGTGTCCTTGTAAGAAGGGGGGGATTTGGAGAAAGAGACACGGGACGCACAAAGAAGGTGGCCACGTGTGAAGCTAGAGGCAGCAGATGGGGAACCCCAGATAGAAAGCCAGGGAGCACCCAGGATCACTGGCAGCTGCCGGAAGCCGAGAGAGAGAGAGAGGCATGGAAGGGACCCTCTCTTGGAGCTTCTAGAAGGAACTAACTTGGCCAACACCTTGATTTCTGATCCCTGGCCACCCAAACTACGAGAGATTAAATTTTAGTTTTTCAAGCCATCCATGTGGTAATTTATTACGACAGCCCCAGGAAACAAATACAGGTGCCTACTAGCTGGCTGTGTGACCTTGAGAAAGTTGGGCAACCCTTCTGTTCCCTTGTCTCTAAAAGAGGGGTAGTAATGGCACCTACCTCATGACATGTTGTAGAGGGTTCAGTGACTCTTTACATATCAAGCGATTAGAGCACTGACTGGCACATGGGGGACACACAGCGGATTAGCAAATACTCGGATCAATTTAGTCAAGATTTTTGAGCCAGGCATTGTGCATAAATCCTTTCATTTGATTCGCGTGACAATCTTGTGAGCCTCTTCTTGTGCCATTTCACAATTGAGGGAACTATGAGTTGGAGTCTTTTTTATATTTTTTAAAGATTTTTTATTTTTTCATTTGAGAGAGAGAGAGAGCACAAGCAGGGGGAGAGGCAGAGGCAAAAGCAGGCTCCCTGCTGAGCTGGGAGCCTGATGTGAACGACGCTCAATCATCACCTGAGCTGAAGGCAGACACCCAACCATCTGAGTAACCCAGGCTCCCCTATTGAGTTGGGGTCTTAAGTGGCTTTGAGTAGCCTCCACTGAGGCTTTGTGGCTCTGTTCTGTCAGTCTTGTTGTTCCAGGAAAATCACGGGGACCTCAAGGTGCACAGGGACGTGGGGGAAGGAAGGGTGTGAACTTCTAATTATGATCTGTTTTGCGTTGGGAAGACCTTCGCCTAACCCATCTACACATGCTGCTTGAAGAAGAGGAGCGGTCCTTGTCTCAAAAGCAAGAGGATCAGCTGTTCGTGGGGAAGGAGAGGAAGACAACAGTTTTGTACGTGAAGCTCCCCCAGCACACCCCAGGTGAAGGAGCTCCCCTTTTCACTCTGCTCTCTGGCTCTGGAAGGAGAGCGGTGTCTCTGAGCAGGAGTCTCTGGGAAGCCCGAGCGTCCACAGAGTGTGGGAAGGATGAGCTGACCCTCAAAGACACGAACATTGGAAGGCGTAAGCCCAGGTAACAGACGTAGGAACAGAGGAGCAAGAATGGGCAGCCCGTGTAAAGCTTGGTGTTTGAACGCCGACAGCAGGTGGTAGCTGTTTGGGAGAAGTCACCAGCGTTGGAGAGAAGTTAGCCTTGAAGCCTAGGAAGGGATTTTTGCTGAGGGACGCTGGCCTGTTTTTTGCCTGCCTGTCAAGTACCGAACAAGAGGAAATGAGCTTATCACAGCGCTCGGTGTTTGGAAAGTGCTGTGTGACGGTCTGTGGTTGACTCAAGTAAAGCAGGGGAGACCCGAGGGGGACATCAGAAAGAGCTTCACAGGACAGCTGTGAAATGCGCAGATGCGTTACCTGCTGCCTGGGCCGCGGGGCTGCCTTCACTCGACTCTCAGAAGAGAAATGTGGCTTTACCTGACTCGCGCTAGATTTTAAAACTCAGCTGATGGCTCATCTCTTACCCTAGGTACGCCGTAGAGTAATAATTTGGACATTTGTATACTTTTCTACCTTGAAGAAACCTTTGAAATGGCTGCAGGGTTTGCGTTTCTCTGCCTGCAGTTGAGCAGGTGGGCTCGATGGCCTGTTGGGGCGTCCCCCCAGAGCCCGCAGTCGGGGTGCAGGTCTGTGAAGACACACGGGGCGTGATGTGTCCCAGCAGCTGGGATGTCTGTGCAGTAAGCAGACCAGTTCCACGAGCGACCGTGGGAGCAGCTCATGAGCTCATCGCCGTCCCCTCACGCCAGAGAGCAGGCTGAGGAGGCGTCGGAGGGAAGTAGGCCTCACGTCAAGAACGGCTAAAATGAGGGACTGAGAAGACAGAAATGGAAGGCACTTGTAGTAGAAGAAAACCAGCCGAAGTGATAGAGAGCCCTGGGAATACAGTGGGAGGAAAAGATAATCAGACCAAAGCAGTAATAAGAGAGAAAAATGATCACCATGAAGGTCAGTTTTATCTAAAGATTCAATTAAAACTAAGAAGCATGGAAGAAATGTGACAAGCAGGGACAGGAGTGTGGGTGCGTGTGCACGCGGCAGGACTGGCGGGCAGAGAAAGACACACCAGTCCTCGGGCGACACGCAGGGGCGGGAGCGGGGCGCCCGAGGACCCGTGTGCTTTTTTAAGGAGCGCTTAAAAGGACAAGGACTGCTCTATACTCGTGTGCTTCCGTGAGCAAAGCACTGGGGGCTCCCTCCAAAGGACCACCTCTCCTGAAACTGCCCCCAGGCCCTCGGAGGCTAACACATGCATTTGGGGGAGGGTGGCTGGGCTGCCTGGGGGTGTCGTTGCTCCTGCGGGTGGGCGGGAGTCACGCAGGATTTTCCCAGGACCTTCCCAGGACTGTGCTGTCCTCGGCTGGTCTGACACAGCAGGGCGGTTCTGGTGTCTGTCTCCTGCACTTTTCACCTGTGCTTTGTTCTTTCCCAGAGGTTTGGCCTTGGGCTGGCTCAGTCGGTGGAGCATGCAACTCTTGATCCTGGGGTTGTAGGTTCGAGCCCCACATTCGGTGTGGAGATGACTCAAAAATAAAATCTTAAAAAAAAAAATCCCATTGGGTTTTGTCTCTGCCATCTGCAAGTCACTCGGTAGCTTGTCTTTCCAGACACAGTGCATTCCTCTCTGTCCTTGTTGGGTGTCTTTTGGGTTAGGAATGCCCACACCTCTGAGACCTCAAGAGGAAAATCTCTGCTGCCTTCCAGCTGGAGGCCCCCGCCCCACCCACGGTGACGTTAGGGGACCAGTGATGATTTTTCTTTGTTCTTTCACTTGCAGGCTCACGGTTTAAAAGTATTTCTACAGCACTTCATGGGTTACAGAGTATTTGCCCGTCCACGGTCTCACCCACTCTCAATCTTTGCCCATCCCAGAACTTTACCACCACTCTGAGATTTTTATTCTCATTTCAAGGAGTAGGAGAGGAGGGAAAAACTGCCCGAGGCCCCATGCGGGGTCTAGACCCCCTGCCCTGGGGTTCCCTGCTTTGCGCTGTGGCAGGCCCCAGGCCGGCTAGTGAGACCCTCCCGGCAGGCTGTGAGCAGGACAGGGTGTGGGGGCTCGTGGGCGGGGCTCCCTATCTGTGGGTCTTGGGGGGGAAGCATGTGATTCTTCACATTCTCTGTAGCCAGTAGATTCCAAAGTCCCCACAGAGATGAGGGCAGGTGGTGGAGCACTCACACTGGGGGGCGTGGCCATGCTGGTGTAGACGGCATCCTATCAGAGAGAAGGATGGTGACAGTAACCAGGAGCCTGAGAGGCAGGAAGGGATGAGCACTTGAGGACAGAGGTGCAACCTAAGTGATTCCAGTTGGTCCCAAAAAGGTGAGCCTGTGGAGAAAAATCATGGTGGCTACCCAGATTTTTATATAGCGCGCCTTAAAAGAGCACAGAATGGCAGGCAGAGCTTAAAAGCAAATGTGAGCGCAAAGGAGCAGCCGTGATGGACCGAGTTTCTGGGTGCAGTGGGCTCTCGGAAAAGGCTGAGGATGAGAGAAATAGCACAGGGGAGGGCGGCATGGGATCAGAAGCTCCCAAGCCTCTCTACATTCATGCGTTCCATTTTTCTACCCCTCTCTTTTTTCCTTCAGTGGAGAACTATCTGATATTCAAACTAGAAACACTAGAACATAGGTGACTTACAAAGCAATGTTGAAGAACCATGAGGAAAAAAGTGTCCCTCCTTTAAGTGTGTCTGGGCCTCAGGTACTTGGGTCCTGGGGTCCTAACGAATGAGATGCGAGAAAATGGCCAGGACAAGACATTCCATGCCACTTTGTAGGAAGGAGGAAACTCTAGTGAACTTGTCGAAGAGATCATTAAGCGGACGGTCTATGAGAGCTCGGAAAAGGAAGTAGTGATCACCAGGCACCAGTCCTAAAAACCGGTGACCCAGGTATGCTTAGGGAGCCCGCCCTTGAGTGCAGCCGTGCAAGTCGGCTTCGAGCCTGAGTGGACCACAGTGCGAAGCAGCAGTGAGATGCTCTCCCTCAATAAAAAACCACACTCAGAGATGTCCAGAACATGATTCAGTTCTGTGTCCTTGGCAAGAGTCCCTGGAGAGTTGGGGTATGTACAGAAAAGGTTCACAAGGAAGAGGGAACTCCTGTTTACTGAGCAAGCAACTCGCCGCGTGCTGGGCGTTGTGTTAAATGTGGGCTGTATGTGTGTTTTAATACTTCATACCATGCAGGGATTGCTAATATACTGATTTAAGTGAGGAAGGAAAGGGTTATGTCAGTGGAGTGGTTGGGCTGAGGTCAGTAGCTGGGGAGTGGAAAAGCTACGACTTGAACCGAGATGTTTCTCACCCACAGTCCTCTGCGCAAGCCTGGAGGAGCGGTAAAGTGATGGACATGGGCCCGTGCAAGGACTATTGAAAGAGGAGGTAGCGAGTCACTTTAACAACAAGGGGAGGAAACAGAAACATGGCGGTGGCTTCCAAATATTCAGAAGGTTGCCCTTTGGAAGGAGGGTTAGCCTTGTTCTCCAAAGCCCCCAAAGGGTGGAAGTAAGGCGGTGGTGTGGAGGTAATAAGAGCACTTACTGTTCGCTAACCACTTGCTGCTAGAAGCTCCCCTTGCTGTATACATTCCTCCTCCAAACCCCAGGGGTGAGGTGCAGCCCTCTGATCATCCCCAGTGCACTGGCGAAGAACCACAGGGAGATAATGACCAGGATCTCCCACTAGTCAGTGGCTGAGCCCGGGCCTAAGATCGGGCGCTTTCAGCCATTTCCCTCTGCTGCATTCCTGTTGGTAGATTTCTAATCAGCATAAGGGAAAATGCCCAAGTAACGAGAAGCTCCCAAAAAGGGAGTCCTCTGTCGGGGAGTCGCCCTTCACCCTGACAAATCCTGAGGGGCGGGGACGCTGGGCTGGATCCAGGCCTGATGACCATGCAAGGTGTCTTTGTGAAATTCTGTTTTTCTCCTGTGCTCTTGAGATGAAACAAGTTTACTTTAGATTAATAGTCGAGGAAAGGGGGTGTTGGTGGTGGGTCTGGTGGTTCTTTATCGCTCTGTCAACCTGAATTCTGCGATAAGCTCCAAATCCAGTTTCTCTGAGATACCGTTTCTAGTTCAGTCATTTATGATAAGTTCATGGATAGAACAATCCGTAGGATAGTTTATTGCTATAGCTTTGAAGCAGAACAGTTCCATTAGCAGGTGAAAATTATAATTCTATGCATATTTGAAAATAAAAACAAGACATTTGAAGGGGGAACAGAACCTAACAAAACCCTGTAATCATTATTACAGTATAATGAACTACTCTGGTATCTCACCTTTGATAATTATACTGAAAGTTGAGAAAATTGAGATACTTTTTGGAAGCAGGATCAAAACTGTACCAGACTTCAGGATAAAGAAGGGGAAGAAAATCTTTCCTTATTCTCTGGAGCACTCGTGTTGGTCTCCTCCCTGCCCCCACTCCTGGCACGCAATCACAGTTCTTAAGACAACCAGGGTATGAAGAAATAAGGGTTCTTGGAATATGTTTCTAGATCGGGAGTTTTCGACCTGCGGCCTTAATTTGTTGATTTATTCATTTGTTGGTGAATGAGGTCACATGGAAAAACTTTGTGGCTTGACTGTGTTGGTGGATACTTTTCTAAGCTCTGACTAGCTGACATTTTAGCTAGGTTAGCTAGAGGTTATTTATCTCTTTTTTTTTTTTTTTTTGGTTATTTATCTTTAATAACGACACGTTACGTTTCTGAACTCAGACATAGCAGCACCGTCTCCAGAGAGCCCCAGTCCCAGGGACTGCATCGACACGCGGCTGTCCTCATGTTTGCTGGAAGGCTGCTTTGTCCATCCTCCCCTGCTGCCGTTCCTGGCCGCCTTCCTGGTCTCTGTGTCCTGTTGGCATGCTGCTCTGCCTTCATATCTGCTCTATCAGTTTTCATTCCAGTTCTCAGTCCTTAGGGCATTGCGTAGTAATTAAAAACTCAAAAGTGGAAGGAGTTTTATGTATGATTCAACTGAACTAACTGACCTTACTTCCTTGGTCCGGGGTGGGGGTGGGGAGGAGAAGTGAAAAACCAGACGGACCACATCACGGGTCGGGTGCTCACTAGTGACGGCACAATGCCTCCCTCCCCCTCAGCTGGTATTAGGAACCTTCTTTGTGCCCATTACCATGTTGGCACTGGGGACACCAGGATGTGGTCCTTTTTCCTTCAACGAGCTCTAGCATAAACACTGTACTTACAAGGGAGGTGCTGTGGTAACGGGGAACCCCAGGGGGTTCAGCAGCTCCTACTGGGGGCAGGAAAGCGTCTCTGACCCGAGTCTTCAAGGACACAGGCTGTCACAGCGGTGGCAATGGCAGGTAGATGTGTGTGACTAATTCTGAAGGACTATGTAGGTCAGGACTCTGCGAAGAGACGAAAGCAGGAAGGTAGCCATGCTGAGGAGTTTGGACTGGATTTCGAGGGCAGTAGGAAGCCTTTGAGAGGTTTTTAGAGGGAAATAATGAGATGTAGTTTGTGTTTTTAAAAATACCACTTTGCTAGCGAGGTAGAGAATGGGTTGGCCATAGGGGAGCTAGGAAGCAGAGAGAGACGCTAGGCAGGTTGCAGGAATCCAGGTGAAAAAAGAAGGATCTGTGAACTAAGGCAGTACCGTGGAGAAGAAGCAAATACATTTCCAAGCCATGTTGAGGAGATGGGCTGCAAAGAACGGGGTTGTGAGCAACAGATGGAAAACAAGGGAGGAAGTCATGGACGTGGCTTGAGCGGGTCCAGGGCCCCTCGTCCAGAGGGGGCTTGGGAGAAGGAAGGCCTCGTTTGCTTGGAGAATTACAAGGATGCTGATTAATTCAATGGGGGGCACGATAAATTTGAGAACCTTCAGAGACGTTCAGCGGAGGACGTCTAGAAAGATTGCCGTGGGGGAGGGCTGGTTCTCAGGCGGGGGGTGCCGAGGTACAGCAGTGGGTGGTCCCTTCCACGTCCCTTCCCTTTCTCAGAAGCCGCATTAAACAAACAGACCCACCTCTCATCTGCGTCACTCACAGTTGGTGGACATGTCAGACGTACTGACGTGACTTCGACCCCAGTGAGCAGAGGAATGGCGTCCCCGAGGTGAACTTGGGTTTCTTGCCAGGACTGTTCTTCTCTGTGTCGACCTTTCTTCCGAATGTCCCTCCCAGGCTCCTTGGGGTCCTTGGCGAGAATCTCAGTAACAAGGCTGTTGAGAGAGCGTATTGGTAAGAAGTACAAGGCACTTTACTCATTATTGCATCTTCCCGGTAACCCGGCCAGGTGTTGCTATTAGTCGTCCCGTTTGACAGGTGCTGCAGTCAGTGGCAAAGTTGCAGATCCGACTCTAATTCCCATTCTCTTTCTGCGAAGTACGCGGCACTGACTTACAGGAAAACAGATCGGCCTGTTAAATCCTCGGATGCAAGTCGCTAGGGTTATTACTGAGGAAGAGATGTTTTAGGGCAATGATGTGGCCCCAGAGGTGTTTCTCCGGAGCCACCCTCTCCTTGGCTCGCCCCAAACCGGTCCCACAGATGCGCCCCCGATTCTTCCCTCCCTTGCCCCATGCTGACCACACTCGGACCTGGCCGATCCCGGGGCACCCCGTCCTAGGCGCCCCTTCAGACTCTGCCACTGGGGCCCTGCTTACAACATTCCCCCTTTCCACAGCCTTCCCTCCGCCTCCTCTCTTGCCCCCAGCAGCCAGAAAAGAGCAGCAGGAAGTGAGTCCTCTGCTCAGAAGCCTCCAGTGGTTTCTCTTCTCACCTGGACTCCACACTCTGACCTTCCAGGGCCCCCGTGTGCTGGCCTCTGGCCGCTTCCGTGACCCTGTCACCGAGCACAAGCACTCCACTTAAGCCACCCTGACGTCGGGCCGTTCCTCAGACGCTTCCCAGCACCTTCTGAATGCCACAGGGTTTTCACGGGAGCGGTTCCCACTTCCTGCCATGGTGTTGCCCAGGTGGTTCCATGGGAGGTTCCCTCGCGCTCAGGCCTCTGCCTCTCCGTGGGGCCTTCCCTCTGGCCACCCTGGCCAAAACAGCCAACGCCGCCACGCTCTGCCCCTCGTTCGGCCTCTTTGTCCTCAGAGCACTCGTACTCTTTGTTTACTGGGACCTCCTGCACGTGAGCTCTGGGGGTTTAGGGCCTTTATCTGTCCTGCTGCTGCTGGAATAGCGCCCGGCCCACAGCGTGCTCGCGGGGCGCTGGGGGAGCCGTGGAATGAGCGCCTGGAGGCCGTGGGCCTGCCGGAGAGGGACGGGAAGCGAAGTCACTACCGTGGAGGGACTCTGATAATGGAACAGAGTATCTTCATCTCCCCCAGCGCGGCCGGCGTTGCTGGCTCCCTGACTCTCCGCATTTGGAGAGAACCATGAACAGGTATCCGGAAACTTGCCCACATTTCCACGGGTAGGATGTGGATTTATTGCCCTGATAAGGACGGCAACGGTTTTCTTTTCCCCTTCTAATACACAAATTACCAGCACAGATTTGCTGCCTAGTAACAGCGTGGGGTCCATGTCCTACCCATGCCCCCACTTCTGAATCTGGAGCTCACTCCGGGGAGTGTCTGGAGCCTGTTGAAAGTGCCACCTGCTTTCACAGGAAGAAGCGAGCTCTGTCTTCAGCGTGCCCTTAAATGGAGGTTTCCTTGTTGGAGATTTGAACCTAATGCCATCTTCGGTGCATTTTTCTGTTGCTCTTCCTATAGGATCTTCTACGTCTCTCATGATTCCCAAGACCTGAAGATCTTCAGCTATATCGCTCGAGACGGTGCCAGCAATATCTTCAGGTGTAACGTCTTTAAATCCAAGAAGAAGGTAAATGGGCAGTCTTCGGTCATTTTTTATTTTCCTCTGACGGACCCAGAGTAACTCCCCTCCCGAACGTTGACCCATCCCCTGTTGTTGGAGAGGCAAGATTCGAGGTGTTTCTCTGCGTGCACGACATGGGGGGGCCTTCCAATTAGTCTGTCAGTGTTCCTGTGTAATGAAATTCCCCTTCAGTTTCATCTCCACTTTGTACTCCGTGACATGTGGACAACTGGAGAGATCTCGACCATCGGATGAGGGCTCTGGAACGGGACAGGTAGATCATACCAGGAGTGATGCCCACCTTGGTGTGTGGTAGGCAAAGCACGGCCGTTGACTTAAGTGACCTTTCATCATAATTTTGTATATCGATCAGGGGCCTACAAATCATGACGTGTGGAGTCTAGTGTAGACTCTGTGTGCGAGGCTGGTTGTCCTGGGTGGTTATTTTGGGGTCGTAACCTTGATGCTTGAGTAAATGCAACGTTGGCAATTTGGTAGATGCTTTTTCTATCATTTCTCCAGGAATTTAACACAAAACTGAGGTTAGAAACCTAGGGTCTAGCCCCGCCCCACTAGAGCCCTCAGAAATATTATGTGGGTCACTCTCCCTAGTGGGTCTCAGCTTCCTTGTCTATATAAAACAAAGAGGAGAGTCAAAAGCAGAATTTCCTAAAATGGCTCCTGGAAAATATTTACCATCCAAAATGTTCCGTGTTAAAACTCTCCTCCTTGAATTTGCTGGGAAGTCCTAAAGTTTGAGAAACCCCTTTAGCTCTGTTTAACCCAGCATTTCACAAAACTGTTTCAGCCATGGGATCATGTTTTTGCCTTGTAATCTGTGTAATATCCTAGGAACTATTTTTCTGCAGAAGAGATTTCGGGAAACTATTTATGCCTCTAAGATTCCTTACACGTGTGGTGTTCTGGCCATAAACCACCGAGCATGGCTTTCTGTGAGGACGACTTCCAAATCCCTTCCTGTGGACCCCTTCTTTGACACCGTATGACATCGTATACTATAAAGCATCTTTAATAGATTTGTTAGGGACCTTGTCAAGTGGGCCTAATAAGAATAATACATGACAGGGTCATGATTAGTGAATCTTATGTGTCCAGTCCCCCCACCTTGGCTCTACAACGAGAATTCTGCTTTGCTGATTTAGCTTCTTCCGCTGAGGAGATTGGTGCCCTTGGCCACCTTTTCCCAGGCTTTTTAATGCAAATCATGGAATTTGGTTGGAAGGAGCTAGAACTGGAAAGGTAGAAGGAAAATGCACAAGTTGCCAGACTTCTAGGTGATAGTACAGTGGAGCGAAATGTGTAAGTGGGGCTAAGTCGAGCCGCATACTGAAGAACTGATAGGAAGAGGAGGAGGTGGGGGGGGAGAGATAAGCCAGAGGGGCAGTCGATGAGCATGGGGGGCTTGGGAGGGTGAAAGGCTCTTCTATAGCTTTGAGGTACAGGGAATCTGGGAAATGCAAAGTGTTCCTGACAATTAAGAATTGGATCATCTGTAATGTGCTCTGACAGGTGCAACTAAAGACTACAATCCCCTTTTAATTCATTTTGAGTGCCCAACTGTCCATCTGACTTCAGTTTTGTCCAGAGACTGGACCACGTGGGCCTTGGGATTTACTAGAGCTGCACATGGCACATTATAATTTACCAAGTACTGTAATATTTAATCTTGCTTGATCGTTCTAAAACCTCTGTGAAGAAGTTAAGACAGGTAATTTTCACCCCCAATTTCTCAGATGACTAAATTGAAGCTCAGAGAGATG
Organism: Phoca vitulina; assembly: GCF_004348235.1. NCBI lineage: Eukaryota > Metazoa > Chordata > Mammalia > Carnivora > Phocidae > Phoca > Phoca vitulina. The sequence goes on from NW_022589729.1 coordinate 718,096, forward strand.
AAATGACTTGCTCACAGTCCCATGAAGAGGCACTGGCCAGAATCAGGGAGCCGGGCAGAATTTTGAGCAGGAAAACCTAAGTAAAGGGTATCATTCATTCTATCTGCTTTGCCATCAGTTCTAGCAGATACAAACACAGTGGGGCCGTCCCATCCTGCCAAAACCTGGGAGTCGGAGAGCAGTGCCCACTGGGACTTTGACCTTGAAGCAAAGCACAGAATTGAGTTCTTATTACCCAGTGACAAAGGAGTGGTCGCCCGGCTCCCTCCCAGTTTGGCTTTTCCCATGTCTCCTAGCTCTCGGGGCTCATTCGGATCTCTGGCTCTTCTATTTTCCGTGTCCCTTTTCCCCTCACCTCCTGAGGCTGTAACTCTCGGTGGAGTGGGTTCTCAGGCCCTTTGCTGGCCTGCAGCCAGGCAGCTGAAAGAATGGTGTCCAGACAGCCTGGGAGGCCTGCTGCTGCTGAACTGTGGGAGGAAGGGCCAATGAGGAGAAGTGAGTGTGCAGGAAAGCCCGCAGATGGGCCGCGCGGGGGGCCCTGCCTGCCAGGTTTCTCATGCTTATTCCGGTGAGCCTCTGGGGATGGTGACTTACTATTGTGTAGAGCACTTCTGGTCTGGGGAGGTAAGAGTTAGCTTGGGAAAGAGTTTTAATTAGCCAGTCATAGGAATACCTATGAAGTGGGGGGGAGGGGAGGGAAAAAGGGGTGTGGGGAGGGACTCCATGCCCTGAGGAGACATGTCTTGCAGGGATGTTTTCGGAGCATTGGCGGTCGATCGATCAGGAGATCTCCTGACTGGTAGCCAGCAGACCTGGCTGTTCTCCAGAGCCTTCGTGTTGATCATAGTGTAGAAAGACCTCCTATGAGCTCCTTGCCGTGTCAGGGCTTTGGGGTATTGCTGTTCAGATCACACCATGGCCCGTGTGGGCACCCAGGGCCTGTTTCCCATGACAGGCTCCTCGTGTGGTTGTCGCCCTTCCCTTCCCGTTCACCCTGGGGAGCAGAGCTGTCTCTTCTGTCGGTTGAGAATAGGGGTCAGGCATCTCAGCTGTCCTGGGGGAGGGCCCCCGTCCTCACCCTGGCACGACCGTGATTCTGGATCTGTGGCTCCTCACACAGGTCGCTCACACATATAGCCAGTGTGGTTCTCCTCTTGGGCTCTTGTCAGGAGCTAGATAGCAAAAGATTGCGGGAAGCTAACCTAGCACCTGCTAGTCATCTAGGACTCCAGGTTACTCAAGTTCTTGCTTCGTAGGAAGTCGTCTGTTTTGGTTACCTGCTGTGTCCCTGCCACTCTTCTAAACTCTTTATGTGAGTTATCTTATATCCTTCCCATGGCAGGTGTGTGAGATAGGTACTCTTACGCTCTTCATTTTCCAGATGGGAAAACAGAAGCTTAAGGGACATAAGTCATAATAAGTGGAACTTAACCCAAAGAGTCTGACTCTTAACCACTCCATTTTACTGGTTTCCATCAGGAAGTTGTATAACAAGGAGTTGCCTTGTTCTCCAAGACCTATTTGCAATGGGATTCTCCTGCCCTTGTCATTTGGGTATGGAGAGCTTCTTAACTCTGAATGACCCAAGTCTCTCTGACACAGATTTTCCTTCTGTTCCTCTCACTGTCTTTGTAGGATCTGTACTGACTCCATTATATAGTTGGGGAAGGAAAGGGCCCAGGGAAGTGGGTTGCCATTGGTCACACAGTGAGTCAACCGTGCCACTGATACTGGAACCAGGCCTCCCGCCCCCTCGTCCCGAGCTTTGGCCACTAACCTCTGTTGCATGAAACTCCTAGAAGGAACATGAGCCTCTAGACTTGAGCTGCTCCAGCCACCAAGTGTGATGAAAGGCATCTCAGGAATGCGGGTGGTTGTGTGTGAAAGGATCCGATCGTCAGGAATGAGTTCTGTGTGACTGGGAAGGCTTGCCAGAACTGTTGGTGGGCATGTGTCTGCGGAGGGGATGGTTGTCCCCGCATCGTTCAGACTTCTGTGAGAAAGGAAGGCTGGGAGTGGGTCTTTTCCTCGCCCAGAGCATCCGGTGGAGATGTTTCCTGATGACCACTGCATTCTGCTTCCCCTCCTTGGGGGGGTATAATGATAGTATTCGTGTGAAAGGCCTCTGGCCTCTTGCGTGGTCTCTTGACCTCTCCTGTGGAGTGGATGTCACCCTCCTGTCTTGTCCTCCCAGCCCCGGGAGAATGAGGCTGTCGGCCCTGATGAAGTGTGACTGTACTTAATAGCGCATCAGTGCGTGAAGTGTTGGTGATTAACAAGAGCCGCAGGAATCTCCCTGGTCTCTTCATGGGCAGCTCCTTGAAATCATTTTGCCTGCAATCACAGCTCAGTTGGTTTAGGTTAGGAGAAATTTCTTCCTCCTGTAATGCTGTCACCATCAGATGAGCGGCCACAGCTGAGAAGCCTCATGGTCCGTCCTTGGGTGCTTGCAATGGATTTTGAGCGATGATGACAGTCATGGGCTAAACAATAAGTCACTTGCCCGGCCAAGTTTACAATGAAGGAGAGGGAGGTCCTACACTCAGGGCAAGAGCCTGTTTTTTATGTCTTAAATGTTGGGGTAGTGGGATGGGGTTAGGAAGTCAAAATAGAGAAACCACAGGTCTCTGAACTCATCTGGTCCAAACCTCTCTGTTTATGGATGAGGAAATCGGCTCCTGCAAAGGTGAGTTAACTTGCTCACGGTCACCTGGGTGGTTACTGCCAGTACCGAGGTTATAACCCAGCCTTCTTTCCTCTATGGTCCTGTGGTTCGTGGACTAGCAGAGTACAAGGAAGAACCCAGCAGTCTACTGGAAATTTTAAGATCCCCTATGTCCTGTCGATGTCGAAAGTCCTACTCACTTTGAAACTAAACTTTCCCCATAGTGAGCAATATTCTGGTGTCCCAGGCATTATTGCCTCAGTCAAATTATAGATCAAGACCATTCCGTAACCTGTTGGACAGAATCCCCACCCATCTCCCGTTTCAGAGCCTTCATACCTCGGATCTTCCTCTGTGTAGAATTCCAAATATATTTTCTTGCTTCAGCATTGTGAATTCTGTACACTGCTGTCATTTGATAGATACAAGCTTCAATCTTTTATAACAGTTTGAAAAAGGGGGGGGAAGCACATTAAAGAAACATGACCTTCAGTTCTATTTTTTTGTTGCTGAGACTGGTAGCTCAGGTCAAGGTAAGGGCACTGGACTTTATTGCTGTGATAGATGAGAAGAATTATAAACCCAGGAGCTGTCCTGGAACTGAGTTATTGGACTTCAGTCCCCTGGAATTCAGAAGTACTCAGCAGACAGGTCTCAAGTGTGGGGTGTGGAGGCAGTAGATGAGAGTGGAGAAGAGAGAGCTGTAGACTAGGGAGGAGTGGGCACCACGTTTCTCTCTTCTTACTGTTGCCTTTGCCATCTTCATCTTCATGATGAGCACCTGCTCATCCCTTTCCTTACTTACCTGAGGACTCCTTACGTCATCTCCAGGAATTGTGAAATACAGCTTTTTCCAGGACAGTGAAATGCGGATCAGTGCCCAGGGTCATTCCTTAAGTCAGCTGTGGAATCAGACGAATATCTACCATTCTTCACGTGTATGTCGCACTCGGAAGATTCTCCACATCTACAGGGCCAACCGACAATGGGGTCCCCTAACATGGGAACAGAAGCTAAAATCATGACCGACTATAATTTTTCCCTGGATCAGTGAAGTACAGGGGCATCAACCGTTTGATTTCTGTCTTCCTGAAACCACCACTGCAGACTCCTGTGTGCTTTTGAGCAGCCACCCACTCTCACGGAGAACATGGCCTTAGTTCATGGTGGCCGCTGCAGTTCACCGGATACCCCTTAGGCGTGTCGTTGGTACCCACAAGAGGACAGCCGTTGGTTGTGTCTTGACCCCTGTGCTGGACGGAAGGATGGCCTTGGGGGGTGGTGAGAGGGAGGGAGGCTTTGTCAGCATGAATAAGTAGAATGGTCTAAAGAAGCATTTCTGTGTGTCATGACGGTAAGTGGTACAATGTTGTAAGACCACTTCCTTTCCAGGCCTGTTTCACAAAATTGCCTGTAATCGGCACTCTCCTGAGCTGCCGTGGTCCCCATCTGTGGCTGAGAGCCACTCCGAGAGGTTAGATATTCCTTCCCAGCTTTGAAAAACATCAAAGCAACCACAGCCAGCCTAATCTTGACAACTCAAAGCCCACAGATGCTTTGGGGCTGCTGATGGAAAGTGGCTTTTGGACAGGAAGATTTGATCCATGTGGCCAATTACTTTCAGGGGGCTTTTGTGAGACTAAACTGGATTTGTCCAGAAATAGTGCAGTATAGGGATGCTTTGTAAAAATCTAGCAAATTCCAGAGAATGGCCAGGTTCTGGAACTGGAGAAGGCCGCCTTCCCAGCATGCCGCTTGTGTGTTCTGCTCTGTGCCTGGCTGCCTTCACATCTTTTCATCTCCCCTTTGATTTCCAAAGGCCTGTTTGTGGTCGTGAGGTGTGAGCAGCTCCTTGTGACCCATGGGGACCTATGGAAAGGGTTCTTTTGAAAGCTGCTTTTAGTGTAGAGTCCTCCCTCATGGGCTTAGACATGGTGTATGAACTATTAAGTCTTAGCACATGTGAGCCCTGCATTCCCGGGCGGCAGGCAGAACCGGTTTTCTTGCTTGGGAGGCCAGAAGGCCTGGTCCCTGGGCGGCGCAGGCCCAGCCAGCAGGAAGCAGCATGGATGTGCAGATGGCACCAGCTGGGGGAGGGATGGCCCTGCCTGGTGCGGGTTGGCCTTATATGGGAATCCGAGCCATCTTCAAGTCATTTCCCCCAACGGGGTCCTTATATGGGAATCCACTAAAAGTAGACTTCCCACTGGTGAGGGGAGGCAAGCTGAAAGGTCAGAGGGCACCTGAACTCACACAGCCATTTCTGAGAATTGGGAGCCATCCGGCTTCTTCCAGCTTCTAGAGTGCTGAGAAGAGAGGCCACTTCTGTCACGTGTTTCCAGTCCTCCTGTAAAGCAGATAGCAGGGCAGCTTGATTCCGTGTTCAAGTTCAGAGAGCTCCTCCTGGAACGTGCCGCTGGGCCCTTTTACTGCGAGTGGAAATAACGACCTCCATTCAAGGGGAGTAAAGCACAAATTGAAAGGAAGCCACTTAGCAGCGAATGTGCAAACCTAGAACTCTAATCCGACAGTCTTCTCGTGGTGGAAACCATCACACAGGCACAGACCAAGCATCATCTGGCCGGCGGCTTCTCCCCTGTTGCGCACTGTGGGGAGAGAGGGTGGTTTAGCCTTTTATCTTTCATGCTCACCTACGTAGTCAGAGGCAACTCTCTTAATATCTTTCTGTTGTTGATAAAGTAAGCCCAGCCATTCCTGTTTATTTTCTGTTTTCATTGCCCTTCGGCACTAAAACCTGTTGGTGAGCACTCAGGGTATGCCGAGCAGCGTGGGAGGCGCTCTCTAGCGTGTTAGTCCTACAGGTGCCCCTCCGGGTGGTGGAGGAGAGGTCGTAGACCTCACTGAGTCACCCCTTCAGGTGGCGTCACAGGCAGGCATAGAATAGCTGTCAGGAAGGGCGGGTAGGAAGGGGTGGGGGCCTGAGGCGAGGAGGTGGGGTGCGATTTCCAACACGGAAGGCGGGACCAGTGAGCCTAATAAAGTCCGCATTTCCTGCCTCTTCAGGGAATCCGAGGTGAGGGTCAGCTGCTTACGATAGTGAGTGTACTAATGTGTGAACATGAAGCGTGGAGAAGACTAAGCATTAAAACCAGCCCACTTCCTTCTGACCATTTTGGGCTTGTAAATAGTTGGTTGCAACTGGTGTGTATGTTCCGTACGTTTGTCCTTGATAAAGGTGGCAGAGATGTGAGCCACAGTCTGGGTTCTTCAGAGGTCAGTCCTGAGTGTGTTCCATGGCCCAGCTTGGGATGCAGGAGAAATGCAGGTCCTCTGAGAAGTCATTTCCTCCTGGATCGAAATCTGAGTGCTCCCTTTCAAAGAGAAGATGAGAAATCCTGTCCCTACCCCTGTCTAATCCTATAGATTCAGGGGCACGTGTGTGAGGACCTTTTGACTTCTGACATCATCCTCAAAGCTAGTTAAGGAAAGTACCTGTGGCTTCCAGGGATGGTGGAATTTGTCACCTGTCCTCCTTGGGGGAACCTGAGATTCTGTAGCAACAGACGCTGTGGTGAATGTGGAGCTTGGCTAGGTAGGCACAGCTGACCCGGAGTCAGATCATCCAAAATGTGACTAATCTCAGACGCAGGCGTAGGGGGACAGCCACGGTTAAATAAACTGCTGTCAGTGGTGGTGGGGTGTTTGGGGACCCCAGGGGACAAGGAGCAGTGAGCTGGGCTCACCCAGCCTGTAGCTTGCCCTTGACTCAGTCTTTGGAAGACAGTGAAAGCGGACTGAGGATGCAGTTGGTCAGCTATCCACTTTGGAGGCCAGGCCCTGGGGACCGTGGTTGTGGTTCTTCCTCAGGGCATGTGTGGGTCCCTTAAGACTGTAGGGGACGAGGCTTCTTTGTCCTGTGTCCTCTTCCTCTCCAAGTTAAGGAGAGCTAGAGTCAGGCTCTGTTCTTGGGCTATTAAAAGAAGCAGTTAAATAGCTCCTCAGCCCCCCACCTCCAAGCCAATAAAGAAAGGAGGAAAAACAGCAAAGAGAAATAGCCACGGAACAGACCCAAGGGAGCGATGTCTTTAGAGCGAGACTGGGAAGGCTCTCCTTAGTTAAGCTTGCTGCCAGTGGTGTTCCAGGGGACTTGGATTCTGGGCTTTGCTGGCTCTGCTGTTTAGATGGCGGCTTCCTGGCCCCGTCTCCCCACCACCCCTGGTCTGCTGGAGACTCACCATTTCCAGCAGGAAAGAAGTGATGGCTGAGTTGCTCTTCATGTGGTGAACCCGTTGAACATTTGATTGTGGTTGGCAAAGGAGTCGGAAGGATCTCGACCACTTTTGTTAAACCTGGGAGGATGAATTGGGCTAAGTCCAGAATTGGGGTATTTGCTGTCTGTCCTTCCAGTTGACTTATTGTTACAGAACCGTGGTGAGTGTCTATTTTCTGGGCCATTTCAAGAAGAAGACTATCTCCGCACTCCTCTTGGTGAGCGTCTGGACGTCAGAGCCACGTTAGATGTTTCCATCTCTTTCCTTTGCCGGCTTCATGGGTTTCTGTCCGCGAGGCCCCGGCACGTCCTCTCCCATCCCTGGCCCTTCTTGTGTCCTTGCAAAGGGTCCCCACGCCCCACGCCCTTCACTTGCTCTTTCCCTTTCTCCTTCCCAGAGCCAAGCTATGCGAATCGTGCGGACGGTCGGGCAGGCCTTCGAGGTCTGCCATAAGCTGAGCCTTCAGCACACGCAGCAGAATGCAGATGGGCAGGAGGATGGAGAGAGCGAGAAGAACAGCAGCTGCTCGGGGGACCCAGGTAGGCACCGGGCAGGTGCAGGCAGTGGGCGTGGGCGGACAGGAGGCGGTGGTGGCGGCAGAGGGTGGGGGGCACCCCGCATGGGGCCACACCTCCCTCCACCAAGCCCCAGGCAGCCAGTCCACTTAAAAAACATTTTAGTGTTTCTTTTTCTCTCTGGAGTCCAAATTTTCTTTAAGGAACACGTGTGGCTTTCCTAATAGAAAATTAAAGATGTTTATCGAACAAGGAAGCGTTTGAGTGCCTGATGCTACCAAATCTGACCCCCAAGAAAACTTCAATACAAAAGCACCTTCATAAAACAGATTAGAAAGAAGATAAAGTTTATAATTACCTTAATAGCTTTTTTCCTGTTTTCTAAATTCTGTAGTCCTGTGAACCTTCCATGTGGACATTTTTCCAATACCTCTCATTTTGAAGTGTCAGGAAACCTGAACGTCTTTTACAAAAATGTGAATTCTCCTGTTCATCTCTCACTTTAACAGAACAATACAAATTTCTGATGGCAGGAGGGTCACAATGGAAAGCTATTACATTCAGAACCTGGGGGACACAGATGAAGCAGTGTGCAGAGGAAAATCCAAAGGTTCGACTGTTTATGTTAACAGATAAGCAATCGTGAAAATCAAATTAGTGAAGCATCCAACTCAGGAAGTCAGAAAACAACAAAGTAAAATCTCACGCTGCAAAGGGCTTGAGAACGCAGACGGTTGGTTTTCCTTCTGGCAGCACCAGTCCCTGGCTGTGTGATCTGGGGCAAGTTAATAACCTCTCTGGGCCTTAGTGTCCTCTTTGGAAGAAAACAGGAATAAAGTCGTGTCCACCTCATAGGATTATTGTGACCACAGATGAGCAGATACATGTGAAGCGCCTGGTACATAGTAAACACCAGATACATGTTAGCTGTTAATATTGTAACAGAAATAAGGAAAAATAAAAAAGCAAGAACAGAAGAATTTCTGGAAAAGGTGAGTGATGACAGATGAGTGGCTTTGTGGACATAAAAACATAAAGCTATACTAGGTAAAACTGTACCATCACATGAACGCGTCCCGGGGTAGATCAGAGTAGAAAGCTTAGACGTAGACCCAGACACGTACAACATGTGATATTATTCTAGATGTTGCTGGGAAGGTATTTTTCAGATGAGATTAACTTTTTTTTTTTTTTTAAGATTTTATTTATTTGAGAGAGAGAGAGGGAGGGAGGGAGAGCACTGAGGGAGAGGGAGAAGCAGACTCCCTCAGCCCCGCTGAGCAGGGAGCCCGACGTGGGGCTCAATCCCAGGACCCTGAGATCATGACCTGAGCCGAAGGTAGACATTTCACCGACTGAGCCACCCAGGCGCCCCGAGGCTAACATATAAATCAGAGGCTTTGGGTAAAGCAGAACACCCTCCATAATGTAGGTGGGCCTCAACCAATCAGTTGAAGGCCTTATTAGAACAAAGGGGGATTCTGCCACTAGATCACCTTTGGACTTGGACTACAACTCTTCCCTGGGTCCCTAGCCTACCCTACAGATTTTGGACTTGTCACACCTCCACAATCACATGAGCCAATTCCTTAAAATCAATATGTCTACGTGTAGTTCCCTGATACAGTTTCCATCACTCTGCAGGGCTGTATCCTCATTTACACAAGGAGGAGAGAGGCTCTGCTGGGATGCCAGTAGGTTACGTAGACAGCACATCCATTCCGTGCTGGACCTCCTTAAGATACACCCTCAGGTCTTCGACGTCTTAAACTTTGAAGAAACTATACTAGACTGATGTTTCTTTTTTTAAGATTTTTTAATTTACTTATTTGAGAGAAAGAGAGCCAAGAGAGCACAAGCAGGGGGAGCGGCAGGCAGAGGGAGAAGCAGGCTCCCCGCTGAGCAGGGAGCCCGATGTGGGACTCAATCCCAGGACCCTGAGATCATGACCTGAGACGAAGGCAGACACTTAACTGACTGAGCCACCCAGGCGCCCCTAGACCGATGTTTCTACATGTAGAACATCATTTATGTTACATTTTGGGGGGCAGGGTATGTAGAAGAAGCCAAGTAGCTGAGGTCTCGTGTATATTAATGTTATTTGAGAAAACGATCACCAAGAAGGTAGTAAGGAGAGAGGTGACATGGCTGGCGGGCCTGTTATTTCCATGCTGACCGTCCGCTACAGCTGGAGGGCCACGGCCACGTTGGTCTCGACCCATAGCCACTGTCACCGTCGCCGTCACCAGCTCTCTGCTCAGCCCGCCGGCGGCTCTCGCCCCGAGACCCCACTCCCGTGATTCCACCTGCTGCCTGCCCCAACGGCCATCATTCTGAATAACATTTCCTTTTCCTCCAGCTTTCTTATTCTAAGAATATGGTGTATTACTTGTAACCTACAAAATATGTGTTGATCAACTGTTACTGATACGGCTATTAACAACAGTAGGCTATTAGTTACGTTTTGGGGGCATCAGAAGTTACATGTGGATTTTCAACTGCATGGGGTGGTCGGTGCCCTAATCCCCGTGTTGCTCAAGGGCCAACGGTATGGTACTCTGAATACATATTACATAGTAGCTAGTTCTGTGGCTCTGAGTCGAAAATGCATGACCTACCCCATCTAGGCAGTGCGGGAAGGAGACAGGAGGGTCTCTCGAGTCCCATGGTCTTAGGGCAGGTCTGAGTTCAGTGATGAATTAGGATGCCCTCCTATCGCAGCGTTTACCCTGAAGGCAAGCCTACTTAGATACTTAGAGTACTAAGCGTTTGGGATGCCACAGATCTGGGATGGGAAACCTTTCTCCCTCAAGGAAAGCTGCTTACTGCCCGGCCCCATTGTCCCTTGCTCTTTACGGCCCCACCTGCTTGCTTATGGGCTGTAAACCACTGGGAACGCGTCTCTTCTGTCCGTAAGTGCCTCCCCCGGAAGCATTTATTGACTGCAGTGGGATTTTCGTCTGTAATGGGGGACCTCAAAGCACCGGAGTAGAATTGTTGGTTGGTGCGTGCGTGCGTGTGTTGTTACGAGCATCATCTCGCGTCCGTGCTCGGGAGCTGTCCGTTTAATGCCGTGTGTACCTTTGCCCGGCGCCGCCCCACGTGACGTGGCAGCAGGCCCGTGACGGCACAGGGGAGACCTGCGCGCGCTGTCTTTGATGTCTTGTCCGCCCTTTGCCTTCTGGGTTCCAGCAGTGCTTTTAAGATGGCATTCACCTTCACCGTCCCCTCAGTGCCTGCCTTTCTTTCCTCCCTCATTCTTTCCACAGGGCCCTACCCTCGGGGAGATTTATCTTTGGTATCTTTTGGCAGCAACCGCCTTGGGCGCGTCCCTGGAGCTCAGAGCCAGGTGGGGCCAGGGCTCCTGCTCCGCCCTCCCTGCTCTGCCGTGTGGTTTCTTTGACTCCTGGTGAGGGTTTCCTGGGCGAGATCCCGTTCCCTTGGAGGCCTCCTCCTCCTCCCACGGCAGCCATCCAATGTGGGGAAGGGCTTGGAACGCTTGGGAGGAATAGAGCTTCTTGAAAAGAAAACTCTGGCCATCTAGACAGTGAGCGGCGGGTTGGGGGGAATATTTATTTTGTGTACCCGTTACATCCGCTGCTCACTCCGAACAGCAAGCAGGCTGCTGACCCATCCCGTCTGCGCCCCCACCTCCCCCTTCTCCTCCAGCCCTGGCGACTGCCGCCCCATCGTCTGTTCTTTCCTTGGTTTTAGTGCCCTCCTTCATTCCACAGATGTTCATCTCGCCCCCCCCCCCCCGACGTGCCAGGCTCAGTTCTGGGTGAACTGAACAACAAGACAGGTACCCGATGGCAAGGAGCTGGCTTTCAAAGTTGGGGGTGGGGGTACAAACCCATGACAAATACACCAGATCACCTGGAGTGTGTAAGTGAAGACAGTGAGGGGGGCTGTGGGGGACTGCAGGTGGAAGTCGCCAGCCTGGGGGGAGGCAGGGGAGTGTGTAAGTGAAGACAGTGAGGGGCGGTGTGGGGGACTGCAGGTGGAAGTCGCCAGCCTGGGGGGAGGCAGGGGAGTGTGTAAGTGAAGACAGTGA